>NC_136518.1:63025865-63063365 GCF_053919585.1 Euprymna scolopes
GGAAAAGTACTTCCTCAAATCCAAGCCATCTTACACTATTAAAATAAGACAACACGCTAAATAGATGATCTAAGTGTATAACTGCTGATTGATAATAATCTTAAGAAAATCTAGAGTAGTAAGCTATGTTTAGTTTCAGAACAGTTGTTCTACACAGGTCCTGGAGGTGACTGGTTCTCTGTAGACAGAACAGTTTCCGATAGTTAGTTGTTCTATACAAGTCCTGGAGGTGACTGGTTCTCTGTAGACAGAACAGTTTCCGATGGTTAGTTGTTCTATACAAGTCCTGGAGGTGACTGGTTCTCTGTAGAGAGAACAGTTTCCGATGGTTAGTTGTTCTACACAAGTCCTGGAGGTGACTGGTTCTCAGTAGACAGAACAGTTTCCGGTGGTTAGTTGTTCTACACAAGTCCTGGAGGTGACTGGTTCTCAGTAGACAGAACAGTTTCCGATGGTTAGTTGTTCTACACAAGTCCTGGAGGTGACTGGTTCTCTGTAGACAGAACAGTTTCCGATGGTTAGTTGTTCTATACAAGTCCTGGAGGTGACTGGTTCTCTGTAGACAGAACAGTTTCCGATGGTTAGTTGTTCTATACAAGTCCTGGAGGTGATTGGTTCTCTGTAGACAGAACAGTTTCCGATGGTTAGTTGTTCTACACAAGTCCTGGAGGTGACTGGTTCTCAGTAGACAGAACAGTTTCCGATGGTTAGTTGTTCTACACAAGTCCTGGAGGTGACTGGTTCTCTGTAGACAGAACAGTTTCCGATGGTTAGTTGTTCTATACAAGTCCTGGAGGTGACTGGTTGTCAGTAGACAGAACAGTTTCCGTTGGTTAGTTGTTCTACACAAGTCCTGGAGGTGACTGGTTCTCTGTAGACAGAACAGTTTCCGATGGTTAGTTGTTGTACACAAGTCCTGGAGGTGACTTGTTTTCAGTAGACAGAGCAGTTTCCGATGGTTAGTTGTTCTACACAAGTCCTGGAGGTCACTGGTTCTCAGTAGACAGAACAGTTTCTGATGGTTAGTTGTTCTACACAAGTCCTGGAGGTGACTGGTTGTCAGTAGACAGAACAGTTTCCGATGGTTAGTTGTTCTACACAAGTCCTGGAGGTGACTGGTTCTCAGTAGACAGAACAGTTTCTGATGGTTAGTTGTTCTACACAAGTCCTGGAGGTGACTGGTTGTCAGTAGACAGAACAGTTTCCGATGGTTAGTTGTTCTACAGAAGTCCTGGAGGTGACTGGTTCTCAGTAGACAGAACAGTTTCCGTTGGTTAGTTGTTCTATACAAGTCCTGGAGGTGACTGGTTGTCAGTAGACAGAACAGTTTCCGATGGTTAGTTGTTCTACACAAGTGCTGGAGGTGACTGGTTTTCAGTAGACAGAGCAGTTTCCGATGGTTAGTTGTTCTACACAAGTCCTGGAGGTGACTGGTTCTCTGTAGACAGAACAGTTTCTGATGGTTAGTTGTTCTACACAAGTCCTGGAGGTGACTGGTTGTCAGTAGACAGAACAGTTTCCGATGGTTAGTTGTTCTACACAAGTCCTGGAGATTACTAGTTTTCAGAAGACAGTTCTTGAATTGGAAGCCACAGAACAAAAGATTCTTCCCGTGTTGACACGGAGAAAACATGGGCGAAGTTCCTACAGAAAAGGTTTAATGTTTATGGAATAATTCTGGTTTCTGACTGGCTTATAGCAGAACATGAATTAATTTGATTCTTCAGTTTCTAGCAGCATCGTTTATAAATAGAATCTTCCGACTGTGCGGGATCATGCCCCCATTATTATTCAAAAATTTGCAACAGAAAATAAATTTGCTAATATTTATGGTAAACAGATGTAAATGTATATATACTAGAAAATAATGTTTAATAAAGATTATATGCTTAATTGTACAAAAATAAACGAAACGCAGGTGACACTTTGAAGTGATTTGTGACATGTGGTTCATTGTTAACAAATTTCTATGTTGGGATAAATAATATTTGAAAAAAAAATACAATATGGTATGGAAAGCAAAAACATGCAAAACAAGAAAAAAGACACTCGTTAGAATAAAATATTAATTAGCAGATTAATTGCTATAAATGATAAATTCTGGAAATGCCAGAAAATAATGTTATATATTAGATCAATGTTTTTATTTTCTTTACAACTTTTAATAAAATATTAATTAGCAAATTAATTGCTATAAGTGATAAATTCTGGAAATGCCAGAAAATAATGTTATATATTAGATCAATGTTTACCTTTTCTTTACAAGTTTTAATAAAATATTAATTAGCAGATTAATTGCTATAAATGATAAATTCTGGAAATGCCAGAAAGTAATGTTATATATTAGATCAATGTTTTTCTTTTCGTTACAACTTTTAATAAAATATTGATTAACAGATTAATTGCTATGTGACAAATTCTGGAAATGCCAGAAAGTAATGTTATATATTAGATCAATGTTTTTCTTTTCGTTACAACTTTTAATAAAATATTAATTAGCAGATTAATTGCTATAAGTGACAAATTCTGGAAATGCCAGAAAATAACGTTATATATTAGATCAATGTTTTCCTTTTCTTTACAACTTTTAATAATCACAGCTTACAAGTTTACTGCAAAACAACACGTTATATAAATCTATAAATGTAAAATTATTGTTAGATGGCAATCTTACGAAAATAAAGTAATACTTACTGAAAACAAATGTGAATGTTTATCTGCTAAAAATAATGTATAGAAACTTGATTATTCAGAACAGTGAGTAGTGAATAATGGTTCAATGCTAATTAATTCCCGCAGTTGAATAAGTATTATTTGAAGGATAATAAAGCGAAATACAAATAAAAAAAAAGAACATGACCCAAAATAGAAAATTGGATAGTCAAAATCAAATATGAAGTTATAAAATTAGTTCCCATTAACAACTCCGAAAATCCCACAAAAAATTTCATGTGGTCGATTAATTTTTTTTTCTTTTGACAATTTTTAGTAATTTATTACTCAAAAATTTAATCGTCTGTTGTTAATTTCATTAATTTTTTTCCGTGAATGTCAAGATTGTTGACAGCAAATTATAAGCTTTTTCAGTTGATACGTTAATAGTTGTTAGGCTTCTAGGCACCTAAAAAAATTTGCAATAATTTTATTAAATAACTTCAATGAGCCAATTCTGATGCCAAGATAGCTGGAAAAATGGTTGGATCACTCTATTGCTTCAGCAGCTATCTCACTGCCGATGCAATCCTCTATCTGTATAAGAGCCAAGTACGTCATAAAATGGAGAATTGTTGCCACATCTGGGCAGGAGCTTTTCAAAACCGGCTTTGAAACCTGGTATGTGATGTCCTTTTCTTTCCCTGCGACCTCTTTCCAACAGTAGAGATATCGAGAGCCTGTCTCTACTCCATCGTTATTTTAATGGCAAGTGTTCGTATGAGCTCCAATTTTTGTATCCCCCCCTTGCCGGACTTTCACAAAAAATACTCAATTAGCTACAACAACTATCAGTAATTTTAACAACTCTATCTGTGCCTACATCTAAACGCAGATTCCATGAACAAAACTTCTTTCCCAGAACTGCCCGCCTGTTGAACATTGTTCCGCTGGCCTGCTGCCCAGCCGACTACAATATCGCAGCCTACAAGTCCAATCTAAACAAGTTCTTGTTGAACTGTCCCTTTAAATAATCAAAGTCTACCCAACTTACACCATTAACGATTATTAGATTGCTAGATAATAACATGATTAAAAGTTAATGAGTTATTATCGATCTATCTGTATACCTATTTATCTATTCATTCAATAATATGCTTAAAATAGTTCGTAGTTAGTTTGTGAGTTATTTATTGTTTATAGAATAAAGTGTAGCAATGGGTTTTAGCTGAGGATTTTTAGATAAATTAATGCAGAGGTTAAATAAACAAAATGACCTTGGGCAAGCATACGTGGAAAGATCACACATTGAGATATGTGTGTTTTTAATGATGACGTAACGGAACTGAGGTCAAGAGGTCGGGAAGTTTAGTCAGCCGAGGAGTTTGAGTTTGGTCCCGAAAGTGAATCGACATACTTCAAACCAGGAAGCGAGGTTGTGAAGAATAAACATGTAGACACGAAATGCAGACCCTTTGTGAAGACCATTTGGGACAGCTGAAATAAATTTATATTTTAAAAGTATAAAGTGTTGTTCTGTGGTTTAACAAATGAATAAAGAACAGAGATCTCAATTGGTTATGGTGTTGGTCATTTCGTGTTTCATCACGGAGTCTAGCAGTGAAGATAGAAGAACTCTTGAAGAAAGAAAGGCATGAAGCATATATTAATCTTCTTATATATGAACTGTAATATATACCCGTGTGATAACTCTGATACAACATGACTCGGTTTGTACGTCGATATCATATCCCCTGGCTAAACACAATAAACAAAAAACTATGTAATATATACATTTATAACGGGTGCCGTTATAAGAACAATATCAATGCACCTCTTAATACAACATATAACTGTTTTATATATTTCTCATCCACTATATAACAAGATTACCACTTTACATTCATTAATCCTTATCCTCACGTAGCCTTCAGGCCTTGATAAGTGGTGACTCCACTGTAAAAAAGGAGATAATCTAAAATTTGCGGATGTCTTTCTTTAATTACCCCCCCCCTTTGAGGGCAGAATGAGACACAAGGTCGGTTTGTAATGTAAGGACAATCCAGTACTTTCCCAAAATTTAAACAAAACAAAAAAATACCTCAGTCTAATAGAATTCCTTCTACATTGGTGAGAACAGAAAAGATGAAGCTTAGTTGTAGAACAGATACTGTACTTTGCTCCTGGCTTAAAGGTCAACGAAGTTTATATTTTATGTCCCTCTCAAGGTGGGATTATGTGATACAAGGATAAGGAAGTGCAATTTAAAAAGTTAGCGCCCTAGAAAGAGAGTTCGTTGGTCTACATAAAAAAAGAAAAAATAGTCTCGGCAGCCCCGTCTGTATTTTCCGGTAGGGGCGCCTTAAGTGATTAGCAATAAACTAACCCCTTCTCAAAGAGTGAGAAGGAAAAGTCTGAGAAGGTAGACCTCTTAGAATTGCACAGGACTAGAGAAATACTTCAGGCAACAGGGAACAAGTAATCTCAACAATGGCTAAAACTCTGGTAGCTTTGCTGCCGAGGGGAAACCTTCGTTTAAACCTCAAAGACGAATTGGTTATCAGTTCACAAATCTTGACGATAATATTTTATTTTATTTTATTTTTTTTTTGCAAGGCGGGGAGAAGATCGTAAATCTGACGACCCTCTCTTACGTACAGCATATGATTTTAACAAAGGGCCACCTATTTAACACTGAGTAGACTCAATGCCGCTTAATTTCGATCATCTATCTATCTATCTATCTATCTATCTATCTATCTATCTATCTATCTATCTATCTATCTATCTATCTATCGTCTATATATGTGTGAATCTATCCATCCGACATAATCACGTTGATATACTAGTTCTCGTTGGATCACAAAAGTTAAGCAACGTTGAGCCTGGCTAGTACCAGATGGGTGACTATTTCGGAATTCTAGACCCTGCATGTGCTCCCTGCTTATCTTGACATTATTTACAGTCGTTCTGAACCTCTACTTGTCACTGGTATTTAACAATGCCGACTCAGAAGAGGCGTGGTTTGCGATTATGCAAATCATGCCAGAAATATTTCACGCACAGGTATCTTATAGTTAGTATCCTTAGTCTGGCAAACCTGAAGGAAGCTATCTATCTATCTGTCTATCTGTCTATCTATCTATCTATCTATCTATCTATCTATCTATCTATCTATCTATCTATCTGGATAACGCAAACAGGTGTATCAACTTTTTCGTCAGATCGGCCAAAATACTATTTCAAACCTAGATGTGACAGACAAGCGATGGGCGAAGCTTCTTATGTAAATTCTCGGACGCATCTAAAATAAGTTGCGTCAAGTTGAAACGGGACAGACTGTCGGATCGTCAGATGGACAGAACTTCTTATAAAAATGCAAAGAGTTACATAAAAAAAAAAATAAATAGAAGCATTTGACAAAAAAATGAGTCCTAAAACTGTATATATTATAAAATGGAAATTAAGTAAAACTAAACAGAAAAAGACGCAAACAATTATGGGTACAAAAATGGCGGACGATTAGAAGTGCAAAAAGAATTCGATTAATTATATGAAGGAATTAAGAAGAAGAAGAAGAAAGGGTGGGAAGAGTTTGCGTAGTCATAGTATATATATATATATATATATATATATATATATATATATATATATATATATATATATATACATATATACATTCATATATCTGTATATATACTTATCTATATACATATATATATATTATATATATATTATATATATATTATATATATATGTATATATATAGTGAGAGAGGGAGGGAGGGGGAAAATGACGGAAAAGAGAGAAAATCAAAGGAAACAATAGAGGGGGGAGAACATGCGAGAATAATGAGTTCGTGGGGTTTAAAAAGTGGTTCGTTTTGCCTCAGGCTGAAAAACACAATGGCGGCACAGGGATTTTTTTTATTAAGAAAAATGCGAACGGTTCGTTTCAAGAAAAGGAAAGATTATAAGCAAGTCTATAAGGATTATCTACGTAATTGCTTGCTTATTTGGTTGTTGAAGAATTTAGGGCTGTTGGCATATAAATGGAAACAGATATAAGAGAGAGAGAGAGAGAGAGAGAGAGAGAGAGAGAGAGAGAGTGGAGAGAGAGAGGTCATGAGGTGGAAGGAAAATAGGGGTTAGAAGGAGCTAAGAAAGTATGTGAATAGAGAAGAAAGTGTTGGAGGATACGGGAGGATATGGCGAAGACAAAAAAATGAGATAGATAGATAGATAGAGAGAGAGAGAGAGAGAGAGAGAGAGAGAGAGAGAGAGAGAGAGAGAGAGAGAGAGAGAGACAGAGACAGAGACAGAGAGAGAGAGGTGGAGGGAGATATAAGGAGCAGAGAAGTAAAGAAAAGGATATTGAAACGAGATGCGAGATGGGGAGAAAGTGCATAGATAGAAATGGGAAGTTGAAAGGTATATAATTGATTATGGGAAGAAATAGATAGATAGATAGATAGATAGATAGACTACTCACGCCTGACAGTATCCTGTACCTTTACAAGCCCACCATTCGCCCATGAATGGAGTATTCTTGCCACATCTGGGCTGGTGCATCTACCACTAGTCTCTCCCTCTTAAAGTCCAAAAAGAGTTGTCAATCTAATCGGCCCCACTTTATCAACTAAGCTCCAGCCCCTGTCTCATCGCCGCAATGTTGCATCACTGTGCCTGTTTTACAAATATTTTAATGGAATGTGTTCCGATGAACTCGTTTCACATGTACCCCCTCGACGTACATATCACCGACAAACCCGCTTAGCAATAAGATCTCACCCCTTTCACTGTTGTTGTACCTAAATGCCAGAAAGCTTTCTATTCTAATAGTTTCTTCCCTCGAACAACTAGACTTTGGAATTACCTTCCTGCTGCCTGTTTCACTGGCTGTACTGATATGCAGAAGTTTAAATGTAACATAAATATCTTGTTAATCTTTCCTAGACATGCCCCCAAATATTAGCCGATTTCGTCCAAGTGTCGATATGCTTTATAAAGGGTGAACATGAATAAAAAAAAAAAAAGAAAAGATAGATAGATAGAAAGAGAGAATCGGAGATCGATATTTCATATATATCTATTATATTAAAAGCTATATGTCTGTCTGTCCGTCTGTCTGTCTATCTTTCTCATATTTTAAAACTCTATCTCATCCGAAACTAAGAGTTGCAGAGAGGCGATAGGGGCCTCAAATGATTGGATTTTTATGGTCCGTTCTTTTACGGGTCTTTAGCCTGTTAAAATAGTTTTTAAGAGGCAAATATGGGTCAAAATTGAAAAATTGTTATATATATTGTACATTCATCTTAGTTTATTTTGAATTTTTAATTTTTAATCCGTTCATATACGTGTCACGTTAGTGCAGTTGTAACGTCGCCAGCTTGGAATGCTAGTTTTGCTTTCGGTTTCGATTCTAGCTGATGGGACCCAAATACGTTTTTTGTACATTTGAAATCACGACTCTATAAAAATATATACGAAATCTTGACATTAAAATATCATATTTAAGCGTATTTTACAGCCGGATAAAATCGGGCGTCCCCCGCGTGTGTATATATATATATATATATATATATATATATATATTTACCAAATTTATAAAAATACATTATTAGCTATATATATATATATATATATATATATATATATATATATATATATATATATATATATATATATATATATATATATATAAGGATGAAACGCGGAATATTCAGTGTAGCTTAATCGTCATATGTCTTTTATAACTTACTAACTAGCTCTACCTACGTATTGATCACTTTTGAAGTAAATACTTAAAGTTTACGCATAAATTTATACTTTCGTATATTAATTTTATGTGAGTAAATTAAGTATATATATATATATATATATATATATATATATATATATATATATATATATATATATATACGTTTTATTTTTATTACCGTATTTTTCTGTTAAGTTACATTATTGTTTCGGCTATACGACTGTTTTTTGGCCGTCATGTAGCTTCCTCAGACTTTTACAGAAATGTTCGTTTATGGTTAAACGAACATTTCTGTAAAAGTCTGAGGAAGCTACATGACGGCCAAAAAACAGTCGTATAGCCGAAACAATAATGTAACTTAACAAAAAAATACGGTCATAAAAAACAAAACGCATATTTGCTCTACAACATTATTGAGCACTTTCTTCAGGTTTTTATCAATTACCATTTCTACTAAATAATATATATATATATATATATATATATATATATATATTTCTTGATGTCTTGATTTTGTTAAAACAAATATATATATATATATATGTGTGTGTGTGTATGAATGTGTGTGTGTGTGTTGTGTGTGTGTGTGTGGAGAAGAAGGAAATGGGATAGCGAAGAAGGATGAGAAGTTAGAATTAGGATTATAAAGGGGGGATGAAGAGGGGATGGACTATGAAAAGAGAGAAAGAGAGAAAAAGAAAGAACGCAAGAGAAGCGAATGTGTGTGTGTGTGTGTGTGTGTGTATGTGCGATTCTCTGTGTGTACGTGTGTTTTTGTGAGTGTATGTGTTTTTGTGTGATCATGAACAGTACGGGAAAGAGCTTCTGAGAGAGATAGTAGAAAAATATATGGGAGAAAGAAAAAGAGAAACAGTGGGTGCGTGTGCGTGCATGTCTGTTTCTGTGTGTGTCGCTGTGTGTGCGTGTGCGCGCGCATGTGGGCGTGTGCGTGTGTGCGCGCGCGCGCGTGTGTGTGTGTGTGTGTGTGTGTGTGTGCGGCTATATCTTTTTTTTTTTTTTTTGTCGAGAATTTCATAGCCAGAAGTAGTTAACCAAATTATGATCGCAAATGAAAATGTTGCCAAATTTTCTCCTCACACGTACCTGAAGTTTTCTCTTGGATATTTTCTCTTCTTCATCATTTTCATTTTTCCTTTTTTGTTTCTTTCTTTTCATTTTTCTCCCCCCCCCCTGCACTATTCGCTTTCTTTCTTTTTTTTATTACTCTTTTTTTTTATCCTGGCATATATTTCTGTCTTTCTTTTTTTTCCTAATCTTGTTATTCTTTTTCTATCTCTTTATTCATTTATTTATGTATGTTTTACAAGGGATTGAACACTTATCAAGGCCTAAACATCACTCAAGGATAAGGGATAATGAATGTAAAGTGGTACTATAAAAATCGTAAATTGTGTAAGTTGTGTGGAATTTAATTATTTAAGGGGACAGTTCAACAAGAACTTTCTTACAATAGGCTTGAAGCCTACCATACTGTAGTCGTCCGGGACGCAGGTCAATGGAACAGTGTTCCACCGGTATGCAGTTCTAGGAAAGCAACTTTGTTCGTGGGATATGCGTTAAGAGTTAGGCACTGATAAAGAGTGGGTGAAATTGTTGATAGTAGTTGTAGTTAGTCGAGTGTTTTTTTGTGAAAGTTTGGCAAAGGGAGATCACAGATCGGAGTTCAGCCGAACACTTGCCCTGGAAATAAGGATAGAGCAAAGACAGTCTCATAACATCTCTTCTATGGGAATATGGCTGCAGGAAAGAGAAAAGGGCATCAGCCATAAGCATTTGATTAGATTTTTAGTCGGTTTTGAACTCGATCCATTTAATTCTTTCTTATCTATTTAAATATTTTTTTCTTATTTTCTTTCTTTCTTTCTTTTTCTTTTTTACACAGGAATCGTCACATATCAAGGCCCGGAGGCTACTCGAGGATAAAGGTTTATTGGTATACATTAGTCAATGTGATTATAGCGTACTAAACACAAGTAGTGGAAATTTTGTAAATAGGATTCATTAGAGGGGACGGTTCATCAAGAACTTGTTTACGTTAGACTTGAAGACAATCAGATTGTAGTCAGCTGGAAAGAAGGCAAACGGAAGTGAGTTCCACAGGCGCGCAGTTCTAAGAAAGAAGCTTTGCTCATGGAATCTACGTTTAGGTTTAGGAACAGATAAAGATACTTGATAGTAGTTTTGGCTAGATGAGTGTTTTTCGAGAAAGTTTGATGAGAGGGGGGGAGCATAGATTGGAGCCCAGACGAGCACCTGCCATAAAAATAACAATAAAGCAGAGACAAACTCGCAACATCTCTTCTGTGAAAAAGAGGTTGCAGGGAAGAGAAAAGGGCATCCCACCTACTAAGCTACGAAGTCTATTTTGAAATTTGTCGAGGCAGGATAAGCTGCGTCTAGCAGCTCTTGCCCAGATGTGGCAACAGTACTCCATCGTTGGACATACTTGGCTTTTATATAGTTAGAGAATGGCATCAACAGTGAGATATCTATTGGAGCGATTGAAGTATCCTACCATTTTTCCAGCGACCTTGGTAATGGATTTGTATATATGCGTTCCATTTATTCTATCCTCTTTCTTTTCATATCCGTTATATATATATATATATATATATATATATATATATATATATATATATATATATATATATATAATCCACAGACATACTGTTTTGTTGTATCACAGCTCTTTCGCTGTATCACAGCTCTTCAGTACGGCTAGAATAGCAACTGCCTCAAACTGGGTTCTAAACTCGACCGCTTAGTATATTCGGCGACTTTAACCCCTACGCTGTTAAGTAGATAACTGCAATTACAATGATAAATATTGTCAAACGCCATAAGCTGTTTGTTTACACAGAGCATTGACTGTTTTGCATTATACGCTATTATATATATATGTGTGTGCATGTGTGTGTGTGTTTATATGTGTGTGTTAGAAAATTCAAATTAGTTTTAATAAGGGTGACTTCTTTCAAGGAATCTCACGAAACCATTCACCCCACTCCCGTATCGCCGATTCAAGTTATAATTACTAATGATCAGTTATCGATTTCGAATACCGCTTACTGGGGATGCAATTGAAACCTAGGTCTTATCAATCATGACTAGGTCTTATCAGTCATGAAATTTTACAAATTATAAATTTGTATTAGGCGTTTTAGAATATTGTAAGGTCTGTGTTTACCATAGACATTCATCCCCTGTAAGAATGGTGTCTTACTTTTTTATTTATAGAGATTAAAAATATGATAAATATGATAAGATGATAAATATGATAATATGGTAAATATGATAATATGATAAATATGATAACATGGTAAATATGATAACATGATAAATATGATAATATGGTAAATATGATAATATGATAAATATGATAATATGGTAAATATGATAATATGATAAATATGATAATATGATAAATATGATAATATGATAAATATGATAAATATGATAATATGATAAATATGATAATATGGGGTTGAAAGATGAAACACACGCAATTCTCATTACTTCCCGGGCAACGCCAGCATAATATCGACATGCCGGCTCTCTGCAGATTAACAAAGTTAAGCTACATTTGTAACAGAGCGCGTGTAGGCACGTGTGAAAATATCAGCAACAGCCGAAGAATAGCTGGCTAGCGGAAATAGCAGCAGTAGCCGTTGGGGCACGTATGCAAATTAGCAGATGTGAGCAAGCTTTCATCGTGAGAAAAGATAAGAAAAATACTTCACGTAGTCGGCAGAGAAGCAAAGTGCGCGCTGCATAGGATGGACGTGTGAAAGTTGAGGGCAAGAAAGCCCTGACCCTAACCCTAACCCTAACCCTAACCCTAACCTGCTGGCTGGCGCCGCCGTGGTGTAACGGCAACAGAAACTTGTAAGAAAAACATATTCATGTGCGAAGTGACTTTGGAAAAAATAATGGAATGCGTTGTTTTGGAAGAACCACGAATAAAGGTATTTCATTTGCACTTAAAAAAAAAATGCCGAGTCAGATTTATTTATTTTTGTTTAAAATAAAATACGATATATGAAAGCCAAATCACAACGTAATATTAGGAAAATAAACAAATAGTTTTTTATGTATGGAACTCACACCTTTCAGGTTATTCTCGCGTTGCCTGTTCCAACATTTCCAAATACAACCGCTGAGATACAACGCGCGGCTCTTTACAAACAGACTTTTCTTTTTCCAACTTTACAACATGGCAAGAAAGAAGAAAAGAAAAACAAAGAAAATGATATACTGAGGATGGAGTTTAGCCCCGAAATGTATTTATGTTATAAATTTCAAACAAGTAAAATTTTTGTTTATTTTCCTAATATTACGTTGTGAATTGGCTTTCAAGCGCATTTGATGCGTATTTTATTTCATTCAAATTAAATAAACGTTTCTATATGGGACTCACACCGTTGACGTTATTTTTTGTTTGTTTGTGCCTTTGCGACGAGACCAGACGGCATGGGGTTCCAAGAGAGGTTTGAACTGTAGCGACAGTGTTAAAAAGTAACGGCCATGCGACGTTAAACATTGAAAATGATTAATACCAGATGGGTGACCATTTGGAAATACCAGGCGCTGTATGTAGGAGGGCCGCGACACCTCTGCAAGAACTACAAAAAAAAAACAAACAAAAAAAAAACTAAACAAACAAACAAACAAAAAAACATGTTGTTATCCCCCCTGACTGGGATATACACGTGACTGAGGAAGGCTTATAAATTTAATATTCACATGACACTTCCTAATTTGGAAAAAGCCGGTTTAACCCACCAAAGTGGAATGCCTTAAAAAAAAAAAAAAAAAAGAAAAAAAAAAACGCTGCGGTGCCAGCTAGTTTAAAATCTAATATATAAAAGACTATATGTCTGTCTGTGTGTCTCCATATTTTAAAACTCTATCTCCATCGAAACTAAATTTCGCGGAGCAGCGCTAGGAGCCTCAAATAATTGGATTTTTTACGGACCTTCCTTTTATGGGTCTTTAGCACGTTAAAATGATTTTTAAGGAGTCAAAAATTGGTCAAAATTGAAAAAAACTCGTTAGACATTTTGTACATTTTTCTTATTTTATTTTTAATTTTTAAGTTTTAATCGGTTTATATATATATGTCACGTTGGTACAGTGGTAGCGTCACCAGCTTTGAACGATTCGGTTTCGATTCTAGCTGATGGTACCCAAATACTTTCTGTTTTTACTTTTGAAATCACAACTCTATAATAATATATACGAAATCTGGACAAATTAAAATATTATATTTAAGCGTATTTTACGACCGGGCAAAGCCGGGCGCCTTCCTCCGCTAGCAATTATTTTATTTGGTCCCTAGCTTTTCCATTCATTCGTTCTTTCTTTTGTTCTTTCTTATTTGAGAGAAACAATCGATCTAACCGAGAAGGCAAATCACTCAATAAATATCGGGTCTATCTAATAAAATAACACCTGACTTCATTTTCAACATAATCTCTTTCTAATATGGGGGACTAATTCCAAAGCTTCACTAACAGTTCGATGCATTTTATGCACAGCGATTTACCTTTGGTCTCAAAATGCGCCTAAGTACCGATTTCATCTAATTTGAGCAAAATCTGTTTCGTTAGAAGATTCTTTTGAGGTTTGAAAACAGCCAGTAGTTTCTGAGAGCTAGTTCCAGAGAATAGGGTGGATGCGGAATCAATTCGAAATGGAATTCCCATTGTTATTATAGTTGCGATCGAGTTGCGACACGATGTTTTGTCTTGGTGAAAAAGCACTTTGTGGCTACCTTTTCGGAACTTTTTCCTTCGAACACACTAATAATGCTATATAAAATAGTAACATATCCAAAAATTACGAAACACGATGAGGTAGAAAAATAATTATTAATGAAAAAAGAAATTTGCCAAACGAAGCGAAATCAATATGTTACGTTGACAAAAAAAAAAAAAAAAAAAAAAAGAGAGAGAGAGAAATAAGCGGAGAGGGGAGATAATTACGTGGCAGATGTAATTCAAAATGCCGGACAAAATTTATTCGCCAAATAAATTTTATTGAAAACAGTTTTTCATTAATGATTATTTTTCTACCTAATCGTTTTTCGTAATTTTTGGATCTGTTACTATTTGCGACATGTCAATCATGCAAGTATCATTTGTTTTACGTGAAATTCATTATTTTTTCGTTATTATAATATAGAAGCACCGTTTATTGTTAATCTCCTGATGGAACTGCTCAGGCATTTTTTGCAGACCAAAGTGCTCTTGTGTCATATCTTCTTTCCATGGGAGCGAGATAAGTAAACTTTTATTTACATAACAAGTGAATCCTTTGTTGGGCGTTGGTGATGGTCGTGCCTGCTATGTCCTACATATCTTTCATAAACAATTCCAAACTATTACATTATAACATCTTTCTCTCTTCGACTGTATCTACTCGTTCATATTATCTAATATATAAAAGGCTATATGTCTGCCTGTCTGCCATTTGTCTGTCTATCTGGCTGGCTGTCCCTATATTTTCAAAGTCTATTTCTTCCGAAACAAAATGTCGCAGGAGCCTCAAAGGATTGGATTTTTTTACGGACTGTTTATAGCCGGTTGAAATATTTTTTAAGGGGTCAAAAATGGGTAAAAAATAATAAAAAATCGTTATGCATTTTGTACATTCATCTAAGTTAATTTTTAATTTTTAATCAGTTCATATGAGTGTGGTAACGTCACTACCTTTGAATGCTACAACTTTGCTTTCGGTTTCGTTTCTAGCTGATGGCACCCAAATACTTTTTTTTTTAACTTTTGGAATCACGTCTCTATATTAATATATACGAAATCTGGAAAAATTAAAATATCATATTTAAGCGTATTTCACGACCGGGCAAAGCCGGGCGCCTCCTGCCAGTATAATATATTCCTTGATCTTTTTCATTCGTCTTCATTTACACCTCAGAATCCTGCTTTATCTAAAACCTACATTTTATTGCTGATCAAGTTTTTTTCTTCCGTAGCGTTTTCTTAAAAACACTTCATTGAAAAAAAAATATATACTTTTTCTTCGGTTGTTTTTAAGGAAATGCGTTTAAATTGTTTATCCTTTTCCTCATTTTTTTAAAAATATAATGTATTTCCGAAATAAAACTGAAAAAAAACAACAACAACAACAACAACAAAAACAATTGCAAACCACACGCGGCGCCATTTATCTCAAGCGATAATGACGTAAACAATATAAAATATTAAACACGTGGAAGAAAAATCGACTAACGTATTATTTTCGCGCCCTTTTTTTAAAAGAATTGTTATTCCCTCTAATTTTAGTTATTTTTGCTGCAATTTGTTTTGAGAGTTCTTGTTCTTCGGGCCGGGATCAAAGTGTAGTATCTGTTCCGGCAGATACTGCAAGCAAAGACCATATGTGGGGGCAATACCACATTTATAAGACCTTGGTCAATGTAGGGGAAACTCTTCATACCAATTGTCACTATCAAGCTCCCCTACTCCCCGGGGAGTTGGTCCCCATTTCATCTTCACTCCTCACATGAAAAATCGGACTTGTGCCTAATTTGTTCGGTGGGGAAGCAAATAAATATCTTGTTCTTCGGGCCAGGATCAAAGTGTAGTATCTGTTCTGATGTTTCATTTAATTTTTGATCTCGGTTAATAGATAAGAAATCCTTCATGACATACATTTTTTTAAAAATTTTTGTTACTAACCAGGATGCCCGTTTTAGGGAGCTGGTTTCTCCCCACATTAAACACCGACCTTGTGTCTAACTCTGCCCTCGTGGGGAGGCAAGTAAACAACAAAAAAAGTTTGTTTCAAGCACGTTTCAGCCGATGAACTCCCCTACTTATGGCATATGTCTTTTCTTTCTTTCTTTTTCGTATATAATGGTGCTCGTTATTTTCTGTGTTTTGTAGGCTGATTGTTTATGCATTCATGTGCAAATTCGCAAACATTGACGAGTATAATAGAAAAATATACACTACGATCACCAGAGCGTGTCGACAAACCGTCCATTAGACGATACGTAACACTAAACAACGTAGAGATGCGTTTTCCAGAGAAACCTTGTTGCCAATACTTTTTATCATGGCTATGATGCCGAGGTTATTCCGTATCGAATGCTGGTACAAAGAATTTCGATAGATCATCGAAGTTAAGCAACGTTGAGCTCGGTTAGTACCAGGTAGGTGACCATTTGGGAATACCAGGCTCTGAATGTAGGAGAACGTCGACATCTTACTGCAGAAACAGCAGAAATCTAATATACTCTCTCTTATTCGGATATAAATACGATTGGCGACTGTTTGTGAATCTGATATTCCATAGCGAGTTTCTTTTCCCATTAAGCAACGGTGAATGCCGCTGTTTCTTTCTTTCTTTCTTTTTTTTTTTTCAATGATCAGCATATCCAGGAGGTTCATTGCCGGAAAATATTTCCATAAACTAAGGAAAATATAAACAACCTCATGTATATGGATGATTATATACTATTTGCGAAACAACGAACAATTATTAGAAACATTGATAATAACGGCCATAATATTTAGTCAGGACGTACGAATGAAAACATAAAACATGAAACCGATTATTACAGAACATAGGCTAAACGCTATGCACTTTATTTGTTTCGCGAACAGGCAACGTTATATAAATGGACCTTTGAATAAGAAATTATTATTATTGCTAGATTGAGGGGTGATCAGGCTTTGCCCGGTCGTAAAATACGCTTAAATATAATATTTTAATTTGTCCAGATTTCGTATATATTATTATAGAGTCGTGTTTTCAAAAGTAAAGAAAAAGTATTTAGGTGCCATCAGCTAGAATCGAAACTGAAACTGTAGCATTCCAAGCTGGTGACGTTACCACTATACCAACATAACACGCATATGAACTGATTAAAAAATTTAAAAAATAAGCTAAGATGAATGTACAAAATGTTTTACGATTATTTCCGATTTTGACCCATTTTTGACCCTTAAAATCTATATTAACCGGCTAAAGACTAATTACTAAATTGTTTGTTTATACATATGAATAGAGACAGAAAAAGTTCTAATGGATGAAGAGAGAGAGAACGTATGGGACACGTATACACCAATAGAGAGTAAAAAAAAACTATTTATACTACTTATTACTAAAACTGTGTGTCTGCTTGTTACGATGTTGTTTTTTGTCACATTATTTGAAGCCATATTTTAATACTAATATACCAAATAGGGAGATTCAAAACTTGTTTTATTAATGCTGTGAAGACTTCTTCGTGTAGATTGGTTATCTTTTAAACGAACAGATTTCAAATAAACAGATTACGTACTTACGTGTAAAGACAAGTTACTTTTCTATTTATATTGATAATATTTGTTTGTATTTTAACTTATTTTAAAGTGTTTTTCTTGCAAATAAAAGTAGTATACCAAAGGCAAGATGAGCTAATCCTAAATAAGAAATGAAGTACCTAAACAAGATTCTTTCATTGCGAAAAATACAAACAAAAGCTTAAACGTGAAGGAAATAAAAATTTGAACAACAAATAATCACGTAACATTATCAAGTAGTTTTATTTTTAAATAAAAAATAAAGTAATTTTACAGAATTCTACCCATATCAAATAACGAAGAAAATCCTGCCGTGGGGGATAGAAAATGTTGCGCAACCAAAAATCAAACTAAGCCATTAATGTTTTAATAAGAACTAAGGTACATAAAACAATGATTTTAGTAGTGAACTAGAGATCCTCTTTAATTTTAATTAGTGCTTTAAGTAGGGTTCTAGAACCCTCCTAAGTTTTTCATATATGATAATTACTATGTTATAGAGTGAGAAAAACTTGGTGCTATCAGCTAAAAATTGAAACAAAAACTGCAGCATTCAAAGCTGATGACGTTAACACCGGACCAGCGTGACACGCATAGGAAGTGAGTAAAAATTAAAAATGAAAAAATATAGTAAGATGTAGGTGCAAAATGAATAACGATTTTTTAAATGTTGAATCATTTTTGCCCCTGAAAAACTATTTTAACCCGCTAAAGATCCATAAATAACGGTCCGTAAATCATTTGTGACTTTTAGTTTCGAAAGAGACAGAGATTGAAAATATGGAGACAAATGGACAAACAGACATAAAGCCATTTATGTATATTTATATATAATTATTTTTCTTACTATAATAATTAAATACCTACAGACACTAGTGTCACAATTAATACCAGTCAAATGATTCGAACCCCGCAACACGAGATATCTCTGGCTCGATTAGCGAAGTCCTAATCCATTCGGCTACCATGAACCGCGTGAAATAATGTTGAATTAAAACATTTTAATTTTAAATGTTCTTTACGTCAGTCAGAGAGTGATCTAATCGTTATACGATGATCTATGCATAAGAGCTACATTGACCGACTTTAATTCAACTGAAAGTGCTCAACGATGAGAAACGAATTTCTTAAAGAGGCTGTCATAATTATCTTTTTACTATAATAATTAAATACCTACATACACTAGTGTTTCATCCTTTCGGGAATCTTCAGTGCAGGGTGTCACGATTAATACCAGTCGAACGATTTGAACCCCGCAACACGAGACATATCTGGCTCGATTAGCGAAGACCTATATATATATATATATATATATATATATATATATATATATATATATATATATATATATATATATATATATAATGCCCCCTATCTTGGGTTGAGCATATTGGGAAGTGATATACAAATTACCATTAGCGTATAAGCGATGTTCTTTCTTTGTGCAAACAAATTGAGCTTAGGTATTTGGACAATGTCAAATCATTGTTAATTCACAGCCCACGTAGCAGCAGTCGAATAGCGCAACGGTTAGAAGCTCCGACTGTCATATAGGCGGTCGGATTTGGATACTGGCTTGAGGTAGTTGCTTGTCTAGCCGCACTGATAAGTTGTGAAACAGCGGAACAGTACTGTATGTGGATTACTATATATACCTTTTTTTGTTGTTTTACATATGTCGTACGGGCTTATTAATTTCCAGATTATAAATCATTCAATCGGAACATCCTATTTATTAAAAACAGGGATATAAGGTGATAACATGCTATAATATTTAACTGTTCCTTTTCTATTAGCAATATAACCTGAACAGGTTTATAGTTACTGACTGAAACATGCTCATGAATGTGTAGTGACATTAATTCTGATGTCAAACAAACAAAAAGTTTAACTTGGCTTATTTCGGTATTGAGAATTATTGAATGAACCTCCTAAAAATTTCATTGGTTGCTTTACCTCTGGAAAATATTAACCTGGAATAATACATGAACATCATGGATTTTTTTAATGTAGTCTTTTGTCATTTATTCACTAAATGTATATATATATATATATATATATATATATATATATATATATATATATATATATATATATATATGTAGTGAATAAATGACAAAAGACTACATTAAAAAAATCCATGATGTTCACAATCTTATAATTTATTCTATCAATCAGTGAACCTATTATGCCCTTATCTCGTCAGAAGGATGGGAATTTTCGGATTTTTAATCATGTCAAAACGCACTTTATCTCCATTCGATGAATTAATAGTTGCTATTTCTCCTGATGAGTTAATGGCAAAATAGATTCACTAATTGATATAATAATTAAGTGATTGATTTTGCGCTACGAAACAGATACTGTCAAGAATTGTAAATGTCGACTGAATTAAAGGAATAAATTATAAGATGGTCAACATGACCTTAAACTATATCCGATGGTGAGGCCCCAGCTTGCGGGCTTTGGATAGTGTGGAGCAACCCTTTAATTACCATTGCTCCCAGGTTCACTCTGACCCGGAGTGGAAGTTCCTTTTAGGGTCCCAACTATGGGTTCAATAGAATCTGACTTGAACCCCCCCCCAAGAAAAAAAAAAACAAATATATTCTATTAAAAATTTTTTTCTTCAAAATCACTGGATTCGGCATTAAATAACATGAAAGTGTTGATATGCCGTAAAACAAAAACAACCAACCAACATATATATATATATATATATATATATATATATATATATATATATATGTGTGTGTGTGTGTATGTGTATGTGTGTATGCATGTATGTGTGTGTGTGTGTGTGGAATCACGTACCTTAGTATATTGTCAATTTACGCCTATATAGAAATCTGTGATTATTATTTTTTTCTTTTAGTTTAACGGAGTCAATGCAGATTTTGCTAAAAAACAGAGTCTAGCGCTCTCCACCAATCAATCATGATGGGGGGGGGTGCTACATTACGCCGTTGTAAATTGGTCAGCAATTGCTTTTCGCGCTTCGCTCGATGAATTTCGTGCGCCGATCAAGATTGATTTTTCGCATTCTCAGACAATAACGAAAACAAGAGCAAAAGAGGATTTCTTTGAATACAATTTACAAAAGAAGCGAGCAAATATTTTCCATTAGATTTCTCTCACAATTTTTACAGAAAACAATAAAGCGTACACCTAACCACACACACACACACACACACACACACACACACACACACACATATATATATATATATATATATATAACCCCCCTCCCACTTTTTTGCTGATAATTGGAATTCATTGAGATGAGTATTATTCATTAATTTTATTTATTGCGAACAATTATCCTAATCTTTTATTAATTATTTCACGACGTTTCGGCCAACTATTCCTCTAGCCTTCGTCAGGTGGTAACCGCGATGGATAGGAACTCTGAATCTCCTGACTGCATTCCCTGCAATTACTGTCTTCCGTAGTTGTCGTCTCACCACGTTTTGGCCAAGTAACCTTCTGGCTGGCTTTGAGTAGGATTGAAACCGCTATCTTCAGAGGCTTACTTGGCCAAAACGTGGTGAGACGACAACAACTACGGAAGGCAGTAATTGCAGGAAATACAGTCAGGAGATTCAGTGATCTATGCGTCGCGGTTACCACCTGACGAAGGCTAGAGGAATAGTTGGCCGAAACGTCGTGAGACAATTAATAAAAGATAACCCAGAGAGTTGCAAAACAATAAACAAGCTGGCGAGAAAAAGGTCAACAGGTAAAAGTAACACAAATAAAAGAGCAGAGAGAAAACAGAGGGAAGAGATACAAAGCGAAAATATAGGTTGAAACAGAGTTCTGCGACCCACCTACGTCCATTAACCTCCACCTCGCTATGATATTAGTTATCAGTCTATTTTGTACTCTGTCAAGGCAGGATAGGCTGTTTTTAGCAGCTCCTGCCCAGATGTAGCAGCAAGTACTCCATCCTTGGACGTACTTGGCTTTTATATAGATAGAGAATTGCATTAGCAGTGAGATATCTTTTAGAGCGGTAGAAGGATCCCGCCATTTTTCCCGCGACCTTGGCAACAGACTTGATGTACGTTTTCCATTTCAAGTCAGGAGTAAAGGTCAATCCCAGATGCTTATCAAAACATGGCGCCTCCTCTAGACGAGGGCCATCCATTCCAATTGATGCCAGAAGGGGATCAGAGAGTTGATGATGTAAAGATAGGAGCTCGATTTTAGATGCATTAAATGTAACCAGCCACCTCTTCCTCCGCTGTACTGTGCGCTCAAGATCAGAGGAGAGAGAATCAGAGAGAACTTTTTCATTTACAACCTTTGATGTGCTGCCATAGATGGTCGTGTCATCAGCATAGATGTCGACGAATGATTTAAGTATGTGTTGTGGGAGATCATTGATGTAGATCAGGAAGAGAGTTGGGCCCAGGATGGACCCCTGCCGGACTCCAGCATTAATACCGTGGGTCTCTGATTTCTGCTCATCAATCACTACTCCTATGAGTCTTTCAGAGAGAAATGATTAAATAATTGAGAAAACATTTCCAGTTATACCGTAGCTGGAAATATTGTGAAGTAGGCCCTTATGCCATACCTTATCGAAGGCCTTTGATAATTTCAAATCAAATCAAAAGATTTTAATTATTCTGTGTAAGACAAAGAAAATTTGATTTATTTGCTCTATCGTGCATATTGAGCAATCTTTATTTAGATAGGATAGTCCTTATAGAATATTACTGCCATTAATATTTTGTAAGACCTATAATCACAGGTTTCCATACCATTTGACTGTTTAATAACTTTATTCTGAAGTATATATATATATATATATATATATATATATATATATATATATATATATATATATATATCAATCAGAGCAAACAGTTAATAAACACTTTGAAAAAGAGTTAAAAACATATTTAATCTGAAAAGGAAACACTTGATAAGTGGATAGTCCTGAATCCGCGGAGTTTCGAAAAAATACTTTCCTTCTCATCGGAGGGTAGGAATTAGCAAAATGCGGGATCGGATTTTGCATGCAGTTTATTTTATATATATATATATATATATATATATATATATATATATATATATATATATATATATATATATGATACCAGCATATTGTTTTATATTTTGGTTTCCATGAAAATTAGTCGAAATTTATATGTAATATATTCGTCCATTTACAGTTTAATATTTAAATTTACATAGATTGGTTTTTCACCTATTATATCTATAAAAGTGAGAATATGTGTGTGTGTGTGTGTGTGTGTGTCTGTCTGTCTGTGGATGAGGGCACTTCTGTACCTATAGGGTATTCAGACACGCGGAAAAGGTTTTTTAAACGGATTTGTATCTGTTTGTCAACTGATTCACATGACAGATTGCTTATGTAAAGAAAACAATTTTGAAAACAATTATAGGTTTTGGTTTCGATCTCAACTCGATCAGGCGCTTGTTTGCGTCAAGCTGGCCTAACGGTTATCGCATTTTTTTTTTACTTACAAGACATGAACTGTTAAACAAAGAAGAAAGAAGCATAATATCACATGCACATATCTCAGTTTCTTTACATTTTTTTTTTTTTACTTCGAGTTTTAAAAGGAATTTAACGTTTAATATCTATATCTCTGTTTATAATAAATAAAATTTCGACATTCATTAAAATATGATATTTATGCGTATTTTATGATCGGGCAACGCTGGGCGGCTGGCTAGTATATATATATATATATATATATATATATATATATTATGGTCAGGTCATGTCATATGCTACTGGTACCATGTAACCCAGTACTGCCTGTCTCATGGTCGGGTCACCGGCGACTAAACTGGTTCCCCCACCAGAGTTGTTTGGTGAGGAGGGCGGCTAGTCTCCCTGAAGGATTAAAAACAAGACCTTTCAAAGTGCGAATGAACCCTTTTTCGGGGTCAACGGCCAACTAGCACCGTGTATATTTGTTTATATGTATATATGTGTTGGGGTGGAGAGGGCTCCCGTAAGCCGTAGTGAAGGCAAAATTTCTAGGAGAAGCAAATCTCTGATTTAAAAAACCATAAAGCGGGAGACCAGTACCCGCATTAAGCTGGTCTGCAGTTTGATTTGTTGCTGGCTATCTTGCTCATGCTTGTTGCTGGAACTTAACATTTTGAACCGAGAGAGAGACTTAGCTGTCGTACAAAGCTAAGACTCTGTAACATCATCTGTGTATAGATACTCCCTTAGGCATTTGGGCTTATGGACTTTAAGTGTTTGAGGGCGTGGCACTCGTCTGACAAGATGTTGCAATCATCATATATATATATATATATATATATATATATATATATATATATAATATAAAGCTGAACGTCTGTGTGTGTGTGTGTGTCTGGTCACGAATAGGCTTTTATATGGTTGACTATTATAGAAAACTGATCACATATAATGATAGAAGATGTATCGAGACACAAGAATGGGTATGTTTAATCTGGTATAATGATGATTCATTACAATTGTGGGGTCTGCGTACGCGATTACTCCACAAAGTATGGAAATAAAAAATTAAAAAATTAGAAGAAAACGTTTACAAGTGTTTTTGATATAGATGTACATAATAATACTTTGATAAGTATATTTTAACCTAAATAGAGATGGTGTAATAAAATTGTGAGGTCTGCGTTCGCGCCTGGCCTCTATAGAATGGAAATAGGCACAAACTTTAATGAAGACTTTTCATATCTATCTGCGTAAGTATACTTTGATAATTATATTTCAGTTTGAACAACTATGGTATAATAAAATTATGGGGTGTTCGTTCGCGCCTGATCTCCATAGAATGGAAATATGTCACAAAGTTTAACAAGGTTTTTTTAATATAGATCCACAAAATATTGTGATAAGTGTTTCAGTGTGAACAGATATGGTATTATAAATTATGGGGTTTATCTATTTTATTTTTACTTTTATCATATTTTGCTTTGGTTTTGATACCCTTAAATTCGAAGCTATCTCTTTAAAACCCTTCCTTTTCATAACCTATTATACTTTCATAAATCAGAGTCCATTTTCTGTAGGCTGTTTTTGAACCCAGTCAACGACGGGTACTTTTGCTAGTATATATGTAAATGAAAATTCTGGGTTATATGTGCCGAGCGATTTCTATCCATCTTTATCTATTTATGAAATTGCACAGGTAATAAGTTTACAGTCACTTTTTTAGTCACTCACTTCTCCTCCATCCCCAGCTCCTTCCCTCCCTACTTGAATGGTTTTCGCCTTTTTCACTTCATGCCATCAAAATTCTACAAGAATTAACATCGAGGAGAAAATTTATTCAAGCAGTCCAAAGAAGTATTATTGTTCGCGCGAATGACTCACTCTTCAAGCGAAAATGGAAGCAGAAATGCATTTTAAGGAGAGAACGAGTGAGAAAGAGAGAGAGAGAGAGAGAGAGAGAGAGAGAGAGAGAGAGAGAGAGAGAGAAAGAGAGGAAGAAACCGAAGAAGAAGAAGAATCAGGAGAAGAAGAAGAAGAAGAAGAAGAAGAAAAGAGGGAGCGAAAGAAAGTCAGTAAGAGATAGATATAGAGAAATAGAATACAGGCACATTTTCATTCATTCTTAGACTTTTACAATCACTTTTCCCCATTCTTCTTCTTCTTCTTCTTCTTCTTCTTCTTCTTCTTCTTCTTCTTCTTCTTCCGCCTTTTGTCACTTTTATTCCCTTTACTTTCTTCTGCCTCCACATGCCGTTGTTATGTTGTTTTTCTTCTTTTTCTTCTCCTTTTATCGTCTCTTCCCCTATTCTTTTCTTTCCTTTTTTTCATAAAAATCTTTTTTTCTCTTTTGCCCTTTTCTTTATTCTTCTTTGCCTTCTTGCCTCGCCTCTTTGGTGATAATGATGATGATGATGATGTTGTTGTTGTTGTTGTTGTTCTTCTTCTTCTTCTTCTTCTTCTTCGTTTAATCAATATAAAATAGGAAACGTTTACTCCAAATTCTATTCTAAGCATTTCGGAAGAATATATATATTTTTTAATTACATTTTCACCCCAAACAAGGCACATTGTCACTTTGATGTAGTGGGCTACTATCACGGACCTAAGCTACAGGAGTACTGTGTAGAGAGTGGGGCAGCAAGATGTCTGTTCACGTTACACCTGAACTTCTGCATGTCAGTACAGTTGGGGAAGCAAGGACCCGGAAGGGAATTCCGAAGTCTAGCAGTTTTAGGGAAGAATCTACTGGAGTAGAAAGCTCTCTTTCATCTAAGAATCTCAACTGTGAAGGAGTGGGATTTTGCTGCTTGTCAGGTTTGTCGGGGATGTTTACGTCGAGGGGGTACAAGTGCTTGCAGTTCGTCGGAGCATTCACCATTAAAATAATTGTAGCACAGGCAGAGAGGTGAAAAATTTCGTCGATGGGACAGAGGCTGAAGCTTAGATGACAGTTCAGGACCTATCAGGTTGGCGAACTCTCTTTTGAACCTTGTCTAGGAGCTAGAGACTAGTAGCAGATGTACCAGCTCAAATGCGACATCAATACTCCATGTATGGGCGAATGGTGGCCTTATAGAGGTACAGGATACTTTCGGGCGTTAGTAGCTTTCTAGCAAGGTAGAGAGAGCCTACCTTCTTCGCAGCGGTCCTGGCAATGCTCTCATGTAATTGTTCCAACTCATGTTTCTTGTGAACGTTAGGCCGAGGAGTTTAATGTATTTTAATGTATTAAATATTTATTATACGAACACACACACATCATTGTGTGTATGTGTCTGAATAGATGTATATATACATATGATGCACTTATATATATTAGTAGACTACCCGTGGCCCGTTGGGTCAGTATGTTATATTAGCTATGGAATTCATGCATGAGCGTGACACTTGTGACGTAAAGAAAATAGTTTTTGTGACATAACAGAAACATTTCTATGAAAGTATATTAAAATGAAAAAAGAATATAGATAAATTTTTATGAGTCGGTCTGTTTATAATTGTTTATTTTTGGAAGAAAAACTTACAACTATTGTGGTTTGTCATACTTATAGGTAAATGTGCACTGAACAGATACCATAATACTTAAAGTTAAATTCAAATTTGGATATATCTTTTTTAAATGCAATTGTTAGTTGAAAGTACAGAATAGTTAAAAACACTCTCCCCATGTTAAGAATGGCTTTTGAAATAGAAAATGAAAATATAATGTAAGTTTTTTCATTTATTTTAAACAAACATCCGTGACCCATTAGGTCAAATATTTAATTTTTTTTTTACATAGGCCGATCAGCCACTCAAGGATAAGGGTTAAAGAGTGTAGAGTAGTCAAAAGGACAATATAGTAATCAATAGTAATGGAAGTTCGGTAAATTTGTTAACTTAAGTGGAACGGCTCATCAGAAACTTGTTCACGTTGGACTTGAAGACAATCATATTATAGACAGCTGGAAAGCAGGAAAACGGAAGACAATTCCACAGGCGTACAGCTCTAAGAAAGAAGCTTTGATCATGGAATCTATGTTTAGGTTTAGGCACAGATAAAGAGTGGGGAAAATTATTGATAATGTTTTCAGCTAGTCTAGTGTTTCTTGTGAAAGTTTGGCGAGGGGGGGACCATAGATTGAAGCTCAGTCGAACACTTTCCATGAAAATAACGATAAAGCAGACAAACTCGCAACATCTCTTCTATGAGATAGAGGTTGCAGCGAAGAGAAAAGGACACCTCCCACCAGGCCACGAAGTCTCTTTTGAACCCTATCAAGGCAGGACAAGTCTTTTCTAGCAGCTCCTGCACATATGCGGCAACAGTTTATATGTTAATAATCAGGTCAATAAAACTAATTAAGACAATGCGGAAATGAACGATCTAAAAAAAGCAGAAAGTATTAACAATTGTTTATTTGGATAATTTAAACGCGACCCCCCCCAAAAAAAAAACAATTGGGATGCTAAAAACATACACAGTAAAACAATACGTTTCATTATCGCGTTGATTATTTATTTGTAACGCAAGTTAAAAAAAAATATTTTCGGCGTTATTTATTTATGTTGGTAGTGTAGAAGAAAATGTATGAATCTTTAAGCTATTTGTGTTTATTTGTTTACGCTGTTATGGGTTTTTGTTTATGTACGCATGCGCAACCGGATGTCGTAAACCAGATGTGTGGTAACAACACCCGTTACAAAGTCAATTGAGTTTTATAATTAAATAGATTATTATATAAATATGATTATTTCTTCTCCTTCTTCTTATTTAATATTATTATTACTACTACTACTACTACTACTACTACTACTACTACTACTACGAGTAGTAGTAGTATATTCCTTATTGTTTCTCCACTTCCTAATATTTTCGTTTCTTTAACGAAAAGTCGTATCTTGCGTGGTTGATGACAGTATTTCTAACAAACCAGAATACTTTAAGACTATGTGATCACCCAATTTGTGATCAAGTTTCGTTGTTATTTACTTTTAATCTTCAAAAGAGCACCTGTCATAATATATTTGATCGAACCTCGTTTATAATTTCTCAGAAGACAAAAGTAAGCCGAAAGGAAATAAAAGCAAATATCGGCTATTTAATGAAGAATAGACGAATGGACGAATGCTGCCGACTAGGAAACATTTCCTTAATATGAATATCTTAGGAATCCACAATCGTGAAACAAAACTAGAAGGGTATTTTATATATATATATATATATATATATATATATATATATATATATATATATATATATATATATATATATATATATATGTAGTATGTGTGTGTTTATATGCGTGTGTGTATTATATATACACACGTATATATATATATATATATATATATATATATATATATATATATATATATATATATATATATATATATATATATATACATACATACAGTAGAACCCCAGGATACGATAGCCTTAGGACACGGTTTTTTCATGTTACGATGTTGAATATGATGTTTTCTCCGGCCCCTGCTTACGGTATTTACCCCGCCTTACGGTGTTATTTATAATGTTATTTGATTATATACATATTTATTATATACTGTACTGTACTTTGTTACTAATTTTTAATGCCGAACCACGGGGTCCTACTATATATATATATATATATATATATATATATATATATATACATATATATATATATGTGTGTGTGTGTGCGTGTATGTGTGTTTCTGTGTATGTTTATTATATATATATGTGTGCGTGTGTATTATATATATATATATATAACATATATATATAATATATATATATATAATATATATATATGTGTGTGTGTGTGTGTATTAAACGCGGATAATTCTTTGTAGCTTAACTGCCATATAGTTTTTCATAATACATTGCTCTACTGATGTATTGAGCACTGATGACGTAAATACTGAAAATTCATGCATAAAATTATATCCTCTATTAATTTGTGATTAAATGAAACAATAATATATACGTATGTATTTGCACATATTTATCTATATCTATATCTATCTCTTTCTTTCTCTCTATTTCTCTCTCTGTGTATATATATGTATATATATATATATATATATACATATATATATGTATTGTATATATATTACTTTTAAAATATAATTATCCACTGACACGTGTTTCGTCTTACTTTTAGTGATCTCTCTCTCCCCCTTCTCTCTACTCCTCTCTCTCTCTCTCTCTCTCTCTCTATATATATATATATATATATATATATATATATATATATATATATATATATATATATATATATATAAAAGTGAACGTGTCTGTGTATCTGTGTGTGTGTGTGTGTGTGTGTGTGTGTGTGTACATTTCCCTATGAAATAACTTTGTCAATTTTAAGTCTACAGACTTGAAATTTGATATACAGGGTACTGAGATTTGGGAAAATCTTTGTAATCCGTTTTCGGCCAGAAATTTTGCTGTTAAGGGATAAAAGTTCAACAATTTGACTTTTGAGAACTCTACCGAACTCTTTCGACAATTTTGGGTCTAAACACTTGAAATGTTAGATATAGGTTCCTTGGACATGGATCCAAGTTAATAACTTGATTTGAGTCCCAAAACAATAAATTTTAAGGGGTCATAATAGAGGTCAAAGTTTTAAAAAATTTGACCTCTGCGGTCTCTACCAAATTACTCAGACAATTTCTGGTCTAAACATTTGAAATTTTCCGTAAAGTGTATTCAGAGATAGGGCAAGCCTTCTCATCGGTTTGGGTCGAAAATATTTAGTTACCAATATATAAATGTATGTATGTATGTTTGCATGTGTGCCTTAAACTTTCGACAGAGGCGACGGATTTTAAAGGTACAAGATTCAATTTGAAATTTATTTATCTTCGAAGTGCACTTTTATAAATTTTACAAAGTAAGTTATAAAAATTTAATTTACATTGGATCAAAAAATTACCTTGGATTTATTTTATGTAATGTACATTCTGTTACACTTTAAAAAAAATCATTGAAAATTTTATATCTATATCATTAATTGCTAGATGAAAGATAATGTTTTTAAAGTGCACCAAAATGTACATTACATAAAATAAATCCAAGGTAATTTTTTGATAAATAAATTTCAAATTGAATCTTGTACCTTTATTTTTAAAGCCTATAGTAAAAACATTTTGTTTAACAATTTTCATGCCTTGGATGAAATGCTTTTCTAACTTGTATCTTATCTTTTTAAGATTATATTTTAAAACTGTCCTTCTCTCTGTTTCAGTTTGTATTCTCCACACACCACAACTCATTTTTGCAACCCCCTCTTTGTATTATTACAGGTCTGAATAATCTCTCTGTTTCAGTTTGTATTTCTCCTCACACCACAACTCATTTTTTGAAACCCCCTCTTTGTAATACAGGTCTGAATAATGAGAAAATCTGAATTTTCTTTGAAAATAATTTTTTAGATTAAATTTTTTAAAACTTCTTTCAGAATAGAAACTCTTTAAAATTTAATAAGGAACATATTTCATATAGGTTTCATTAACAAATATTCAGTACATAACGAGAAAAATAGAGATGAAAATTTCAAAAGGAGTGTATAACTTGTTACGCTCAATAGTAGTCCTCGCCAGCGAAAGTCTATGTTATTATTATTATATTATTATTATTATTTAAAACATTTTGTGTCCTGCACTTTCGTGCGAGGACTAATATATATATATATATATATATATATATATATATATATATATATATATATATATACATATTATTATTATTATTATTATTATTATTATTATTATTATCGTAAAATATTTCTACTTTTTTCACAGGACTTCGTAAAACCCGTCGTAGCGTGGTTATTTCTCTCCCTACAGTGAGAAATGTGACAAAAATGTCGGACAGAATGATTGAAAAGTCAGCGTTCTGCGTAGGAGAGCACGCTGACTCGCAAAAGTGTTCTGGGCAGCACCACCGCCATTTCCCGGTAGGAGTGCCTCAGGCGATCAGCAATCACCTAAACACTTCTAAAGGCGAGAAGGCAAAGCTTGGAAGATAGACCTCCTAGAACTGCAAGTTCAAGAGAAAGGAGGCTATTTCAGAAATGGTATAGACTCTGTTAGCTTCAGGACAACGCACGGCACCGTTACGGTTGTGCCTATTTTCCGATGCCGAAAACGATTTTTTAAACATTATCTTTTTTATTTGATTCTGTTTAAAGTACAATCTTCCACTTCTAGTAGTAATGATAAAATAATAAATATATTTTAATTTTAAACTAAAATCTATAGATTGATACGTTTCAAAAGTTTTTGTTTGTTCATGAAAAATTCGTTTGGGAGAGTTAGTGTCGTCATTATTTCGCTTGATGTGTAAATTTTCGCTCCACCTAGAGGAGTCTGGCTGAGCCGCTACTAAAGCTTTTACCTGCTCATGCAATCTCTCGACAAGTAGATTTTTTTTAAACTTATGAAATCAAATTTTATAACAGAGCGAGATGTGTTTTGATCCGCTATATTAAAAAAATAAAGGTAAACAACTCAATTTGAACTAACGAGATCAAAATCAGCCTTTTGAATGATACAATGTACTATTAATATTGCTAAAATCGTAAAATGCGATTTTTTTATGATCAATTTACGTTATGTTTTATTATTTTTTTTCACATATATGACATTTTCGTACGCACATCATAAAGACTTTTTCTGTATTTTTGTATCTTAATTCGATTGAATCCTGAACAAGACCCGGATTTAGCGTCAGTGTGCATCTGTTTACTCATTTAAATCTTTCTCTTGTTCAAACGAAAAGGGCGTTACACATGTATTCACTGTCTCTTTGGATCTCCTCTGGTAGCAGCACCAATTCTCGTTAGAACTTGATCTGTCTCTGATGATGTCTGCTCCTCAGTGACGATCTGCGTCGTCTTTGTTTAAGTACTCGATTAAGTATTTCGGTTAGACTTGCAACGGCTGTTTTAGCACTGCAACTTCAACACCTTTTTCTATATATGGAAGTCGCCACGTATCAAGGCCCGAAGGCCACCGAAGATAAGAGTTAATGAGTGTACAGTAGTCAATACGACAACAACGTATTAATAGTTTGCTGTGAATATGGGGTAGAAATGGATTATCTAGGAAGGCAACTCAATTAGAACTTTACATTAGACTTGAAGATGACAATATTGTAGTCAGCTGGAAAGCAGGTCAGTGGAATAGAGTTCCGTAAGCGGGCAGTTCTAGGAACGACGCTTTGTTCAAGGAATTTGCGTTTAGATTAAGACAAAGATAAGAAATTAGGGAAACAGTTGTTGTAGCTGGACGAGTGTTTTTTTTTGTAAACGTTTGGCAAAGGGGGGGGGCATAGATTGACGCTCAGACGAGCACTTGCCATGAAAATAATGATAGAGTAAAAACAGGCTCGTAACTTCTTTTCTGTAGGGAAACAAGTTGCAGTCGAGAAAAAAAGGGCATCACCTACTAGATTTCGAAGCTGGGTTTGAAGTTTGTCAAGGCAGAAAACGTGCCCCGAGCAGCTGCTGCCCATACATGACAACAGTACTCCATTTTAGGACGTATATGGTTTTTATGCACTTAGAGGATAGCGTTGGGAATGAAGCGGTAAAAATGATAGTTTTGCGCGATTTTGTCTGTTGGTTCGATTTGCTATTGAAGTGATTTTTACTTTGAGAAGCTGCCAGAAGGTGTTCTATATTTATTAGTAATTTGTCTAACCAGATTTGTAAAATGTTCTCACCTACGCGCTCTTTTCCAAGAAGACTTTTTCATGAAAAAAAAAGTAGTCGAGAAGAGAATATTATTAAAAAGTTCTTTCAAGGGTTCAAAAGAGACTCGCCAACCTGATAGGTCCTGAACTGTCATCTAAGCTTCAACCTCTCTCCCACCGACGAAATGTTGCATCTCTCTGCCTGTTTTACAAGTATTTTAATGGTGGATGCTCTGACGAACTACAAGCCCTTGTACCCCTTCGATGTAAATACCCCCGACAAACCCGACAAGCAGCAAAATCCCACCCCTTGACAGTAGAAAGTATTCTACTCTAATAGTTTCTTCTCCAGACGCGCTAGACTTTGGAATTCCCTCCCGGGATTCTGCTTTCCTAACTATACTTACATGCAGAAGTTCAAGTGTAATGTGAACAGACATCTTGCTGCTAAACTCCCTTCATAGTATACTTGCAACCTGTGTCCCTTAGAGTAGCCTCCTACATCAAAGTGGCACTGTGCCTTGTTTGGGATGAAAATGTAAATAAAAAATAGTAAGTCGTTTCTGATTTGATGTGTTTTTTACTCCTTTTAACTGCCAAAATTTTGAACGTAAAAAGTTACTATTTAGGAATCATGTCTCTACAAGGACTGTGTGAAGTTGAGCAGCGAGATGTATGTCTACATTACATTTAAACTTCTGCAGTTTATTTGTTTTACTTGGGAGACACCACTTATGAAGGCCACTCGAGGATAAGGGTTAATGTAGTAATCGTTAATGGTGGAAATTGGGCAGGATTTGAATATTTATGGCGAAGGCTCAACAAGGAATTGTTTACATTGGATTTAAAGGCTACTATATTGTATTCCATCGGAAAGCAGACCAGCGGAACAATGTTCCACAGGCGAGCAGTTCTGGGAAAGAAACTAAAAGTCACAGAGCGGCGCTAGAGGCTTAAAATGAATGGATTTTTTACGGGCCATTCTTTTATGGGTCTTTAGCCGGTTAAAATCTTTGTCAAGGAGTCCTATATGGGTCGAAATTAAAAATAACGTTAAACATTTTGTAAATTAATCTTAGTTTATTTTTAATTTTTAATCCGCTTCTACGTATGTTGCATTGGTACAGTGATAAGGTCACCAGTTTTGAATGAAGTCTCAGCTTCGATTCTAGGTACTTTAATAATTCTTTTTTTATTTTGAAATCATGACTATAATAATCTATCTATTTATATAATTATAAAACTCAAATGACCTTGTAACGGGTGTTGTAACTCCACATCCGGTTTACGACTTCCGGTTGCGCGTGCATACATAAACATAAACGCCATAACAGCGTAAACAAATAAACACAAATCGCTACTTTTGCAGAATTTCACCTGCGCACTGAAATATTAACGTTATTATTTAGAAAATGTTATTTAACATGGGAAGGGTGGGGATGTTTTGCAACTATTCTGTATTACAACTATACTGTCGCAAATTTTCTTACAAATAAATCAACTTCAACCCGTTGACAACCATAAGAACAATTTACAACGGCGATTTTCCCACCGCCTTCCTTTTTTTAAAAAAAATTTATTCTCCATTTTTTAATACACCTTTCTTAAAAACATTCATACATTTTCTTCTACACTACCAACATAAATAAATAACCCTGAAAATATGTTTTTTTTTATTTTAATTACAAATAAATAATCAACGCGACAATAAAACGTATTGTTTTACTGTGTACGTTTTCCGCGTCCCAATTGTTTTTTTATCGTGTTTAAATTATCCAAATAAACAATTCTTATTACTTTCTGTTATTTTTTTACATTGTTCATTTCCGCATTGTCTTAATACGTTTTGTTGGACTTATTAATAACATATAAATAAAATATTTGACCCAATGGGTCACGACTGTTTGTTTAAAATAAATGAAAAAGTTACATTTTATTTTCATTTTCTATTTAAAAAAAAGCATTCCTAACATGGAGAGAGTGTTATCAACTATTCTGTACTTTTAACTAACAATTTCTTAAAAAAAAAGATATATAAAAATTTGAATTTAACTTTAAGTATTATGGTATCTGTTCAGTGCACATTTATCTATACGTATGGAAAACCGCTTATAATTCAATTTTGAATGTTTCAGTTTCGATTCTCGCTGATAGCACCTAAATAATTTTTTTGTACTTTTTACGCGACTATATATCAATATATACAAATAGTCTGGACAAATTAAAATATCATATTCAAGTGTATCTTACACCCGGGCAAAACCCTCCCCCCCACTAGTATATATATATATATATATATATATATATATATATATATATATATATATATATATATATATATATATGTAAAGAATAATTATTTTATACCTACAGACACAAGTGTTTACGCAACCATCAGTTAAGGAGTTGACAAATGCTGCAATTAGAACCCAGTTACGAAGCCACCCTTTGCTTCATACCTCAGAGCCACTAAACAATTGTCACAAGAATGAAGGGAATTAATAAAAATTAAACGCCGAATTCGGACGAATACATTATGATATTTTATCTTGACTTTTTAAAGTGTGTGTGGGTGTGTTCTAATGGCCTTTATGTGATCTTCTCGTATATTTATCGTTTATCAGGATCGCCCACGTGCATCTTCCCCATTTCATTTATATACGAGTCTTATATACAGTTTATATACATTTATACAGTCGGACCACGGGGTCAGGCACCTTTAAGCATCCTTAAGTTGCGTTTATTGTGTGCATGCGTGCTAGCACGCGCGCACGCGCGCGCGTGTGTGTGCATATATACGCGTTAAGAGTTCGCCGTACCATTGTTTTTCTTTTTGTATATTCGGGGATGCAGTTCTTCCCGTCGCTGGTCGATGATCTGTAAAGAGCATCCAATACAAAAACCCGACGCCGATTTTCTGGCAAGAAATTTTTATTTCGTCTACAAGTGAACTCACATTGCTGACTTAAACTTTCAGGTGTTTACGTCGACGAATCTTTTCTTCAGACCCTCCTGGTCCCGAAACTAATTCAAGTCCGACTGTCTACCAAACTTTGACTCCAATCGACTCTCTATACTCTCCCCCAAAATCCCCATGTGCGTTTCTATTTATATCAGGGTGTATGTGTGCGTGGGGATGGTAATGCTTGTAAATAGGACTTCACCAAAATGCGCTGACCCACTTTCTAGCACGCAGGTGCACACTCTGTGAACTGAGCCTGATATGTGTCACCGGTAACCCCTTGACCTTTTTTCACCTATCCGACACAAGTAAGTTGGGTTCAAATTAGTACTACGTTAACCGCGTTTCTGACACACGACAATTACACAATCTAGAGTGTTCGAACGAGGGGAAGTCGTGAACACTTCAAAAGCGCTAGTTAACTGCTTCTAATTATCTTTTTTTTCATTTTAAAGAACATTTTTATGAAACATAAAACAATATAATTGCCACTTCTCCCCCAATTTTCAGGTTTTGTAATCATGTCCATATGCCTTTATTTTCTTTTAAAATTGATAAGTGCTTTTTCTTTTAATGAGTTAAGGGCGAAATAAATTCATAGATTGACATAATTATTACATGAATGGCTTTGCGCTACGAAACAGGTGCTGTCAAGGATTGTGTATGTCAACGTATTAAGGAAATAAACGATAATATGGCCATCATCTTGAAGATTTGAATATAGAATTTTGTCATTTATTTGTTATATGCTCTGTAATTACATTGAGTTCATAAATTAAAGGATTGGTATAAATAAAAAGTGAAATATAATTGAAGAAATATATTTCCACACACACACATTAATATATATATATATATATATATATATATATATATATATATACATATATATATAGTAATTTATAAAATATATATGGCGATTAAGCTACACTGAATATTCTGCGTTTCATCCACCTATAGGATTCGTAAGCCTGACGAATCCTATAGTTGGATGAAACGCAGAATATTCAGTGTAGCTTAATCGCCATATATATTTTATAAATTACTATCTAGCTCTACCTACGTATTGAGCACTTTTGAAGTAAATAATTAAAGTTTATGCATAAATCTATACTTTCGTATATTAAATTTATGTGAATAAATGAAGTAGTTATATATATATATATATATATATATATATATATATATATATATATATATATATATATATATATATATATATATAAATGTGGGCGAAAAAATGTAAACAAAGGGAAAATAACTCCTTTCTTATAATAAAAACGCTCAGGGAGCGAAAACAGTAAGAAATTAGTACAGAATCGTTAATAAAAAAATAAATAAAAATTCAACCATCTCTCTCTCTCTCTCTCTCTCTCTCTATATATATATATATATATATATATATATATATATATATATATATATATATATATATATATATATATATATATATATATCTGTTATTTTCTCTTAAACTCATAAATATATTTCATATCTGGCCATCACAAAACTTTTTCTGAGATAAACACGTTACAAACATTCGCAAATTTATTTGTATATAGATAATGTATCTCAATTTTCTTTTGAAATTTTGCGTCCTTGAGAATTCTGCGCCCAGGATCAAAATATTGACGCCCCCTTCCATCCA
>NC_136518.1:63068365-63155721 GCF_053919585.1 Euprymna scolopes
TTTCTTTCTAGAGTAGATTAATAGAATATAAAAAAAAATGAAAAAGAAAAACAGAATTTGAGTAAAGTAAATAAGAGTGGTTACCTGTCTCGTTTAGTTTACGCCCCCCCTTTTCAACATCCACCGGCGATGTTGTGCGCAGAATCTAATTGTCTTTGATTATCCGTTATGAGTGCAAGATGGGGAGAATTTCATCTTTGTTGCCACCGGAAACATTAATTAAAGGATTTCCGTTCTAAGTTCACATTGTTCTTTCTCTCAACCCTCTATCTATCTATCTATCTATCTATCTCCTCTTTACTCTATCGTTCTATCAAGTTCACTATCCCCCAAACAAAATGTTTCACTTTTTTATTTATTTTATTTCCATAACTTCCTTTCTTTCTTTCTTTCTTTATTTCTTCCTCTCTCTCTCTCTCTCTCTCTCTCTCTCTCTCTCTCTCCTTCTGCTTATAGGCCTGTTGTTCCTTCTCTCTTTGACTTTGTTGCACGGTGGTGTCTTCTTTTCTCACCTCTTTTTCTCTATCTCTCGCCCGCTCTCTCTTTCTTTTTTCACTCATAATAACAAGTAAAAGTCAGTATTCGTATTATGTGAATTCATCGAACTACTGTTCTCATCTTGAGTGTGATTTTCACAACGGTTCGTTCGATATAACCTCCGACCTTCTTCAGGTGTATCTTGTTGAACTCGGTATTTTCTCTGTCGAACTCCAGAATTTGGACGCGGGGATCCGTGGCGCAGTGGTTAGAGTACTTGGAAAAATCAATTGTAAAAGTTATATTCTCTTGAAGGTTGAAACCTCAGTTCTTAGTGTGGGCAACTGAAAAATACAATTGCGAATTACTTAGGACCTCTATAGAGTTATGGCTGATGGAACAAGAGCATGCTACCCCTTGAAGTAAATATAGGGTTCCGTTCGAAATTCGTCCAAATTCCCGAGTTCGACAGAAACATTCCCGACTAGATACACCTGAAGAAGATCAGAAGTAACATCGACCGAAACGTTGTGAAAAATCAAGATGGAAACAGTAGTCCGATGAATCTCAAAAATTCGGAAACATCAAAAGTCATTATGCAACGTTTTATGCCCTCTTCTTTTACGCGGTTTTCGCGTTTAATCCGTTCAACTTTTTCTACGTCTTCTTATAATAGTTAGTGACAAGCTTCAATGTTCGTTATCTATATATATAAAAGCGAAAATGTGTGTATGTATGTTTGTATGTATGTATGTTTGTTTGTGTGTCGGCTAAAAACTTTCGACAAACACGACGAAAATTCACAAACTCGGTATCATATTGAAGCACCATTCTTCGCTCGAAAAATATCGAAAAATTGGCCAAAAACGTTCATTTTTTTCACCCCGAAATCGACAATTTTCGATAGGGGGGAGGGGGTCAACAAAAACGGTCCTCTCGTAACGACGACCGGTTCTACGCATGCGTCAGATGACGTCATGACCTGATTTACTTTAAATAGTTGAAGACATGACTAAATTTCATATACGTCGCGTTAGCTCAGTTTGATAGCGCGTTGGTTCGTTATCTAAATGTTTTGGGTTCGAATCGTAGTGTGAGATGTCTTATTTTTTTTTCGATTTTTTAAATTTAAATATTGAACCAGTGTTATTTAAGCCATTTTTCACGTAACGTTCGTTTTTCTTTTTTTTCTTTTTTACTTCGCTTATCCACCTCCAACCACACACCCAAAAACACCCGGGTACCCACCGATTTTTTAAATTTTAATATCGAAACAGGCTTATTTAAGCCATTTATCACGTGTTCGTTTTTCTGTTTTCTTTTTTGTTTTTTCGATTTTTACATTTAACATCGTTCGTTTGCCTTACGTTAGTTTTTTTGTGTTTTTTTTTCGATGTTTTTATTACACCCCCCTCGCTTAAGTTTTAACATTCGTTTTTATGTTTTCTTTTTTACTTATAACAAACAAACCTGGTCATTGACCTCATTTGCTGAATAGCTATTGCTTACGTCGTCGTCGTCGTCATCGTCGTAACGCTCTACGACTTCCGTGCGGGCACCTGTCAATTTAGTTCTTTTCGGAAAGAATTGGCTGAAAATCTAAGTTTTCTTTCGCTCGAAACCATGATGTTAATCGTCATGTTGCTCCTGCCTTGTAACTCACTTTCCATTGAACCTCGAGAACGATTGTTGTACACATCTAAGTTACCATCATGCACTTAGAGTGAACCTTGTCAAAAGTCACACTAGCTAACTTAATCGCTACTGACATCAGGTCTCTAATATGTAATAATACATTTCGGCTCTGTCACATCATTTATCTGCTTCTTGTTGTCGTCACTTATTCGGTCTCTGCCCTCTGTACGACTTCCAGCGAGTGATGGCACCAGATTTGTTCATTCTGTGTCTCGTTTGGTCGTTGAGACTAAGCTGTTTCTTCGATGCTAAATCCCCCCCCCCCCATTGCTTTTGAGAAAGTGTACAATCCGTTGGGCTTTGGTCTCTCAAGTTGACGTCACTGGAAAGTAAAGGTCACTTACCTAAACGTAGATTCCATGAACAAAGCTTCTTTCTTTAGAACTGCACGCCTATGGAATTGTCTACCGTTTTCCTGCTTTCCAGCTGACTACAATATGGTTGTCTTCAAGTCTAACGTAAATTTTTTTTTGATGAGCCGTTCCATATAATTAACAAATTTACCGAATTTCCATTACGAACAATTACTATATTTTCCAATTTCTACTGTACACTCTTTAACCCTTATTCTCGATTGGCTTCTTGGCCTTGATCAGTGGTGATGCTTATGTAAAAAAAAAACAAGTCGATAACTGGGTTTGTTGTATAAAAAACAGGAAAATCGTTCACTGAACTTTACAAAACTGATTGAAGATGCAAGTGGCCGGTGACGGCGGCTTCTGTTAGTAAAGTGGGTCGACGCTAAGTCGGGGGGCTTGTCTCTTCACAGAATAGATTCAGTTTTTTGTGAACCGAGTAAGACTTGTCAGGGGTATTTTTTCTTTTAATGGTGTGGGTTTTCTCGAAGGTCAGACAAAGTGTGTCCTTGAGGCTACTTTTGCCTTTCATCATATTGAGAATCAGGTGGGTTTGATTCACAGAATTTCATTTCACAATTTCAGGGATTTTTTTATTTAAATTCTCAAGCTTTGAAAAACTTTTCCTTTTCTTCTTCTTTCCTCAAATCTGTATCTCTGACAGCCACTCTCAACAGGAGGGTTCGATTGCCTTCACCCTCCATTAGGTCTTTACCTTTCACCATCACTCACGTGGGAGGGTCACTCCTACTCTTGCTTGATTTGCATAATGAAGGATTTTTCTCAAATGCCGTTTCGTATAAAACATATAAATTGCTTATCTTGATTTTCCTACCTAGAGAAACTCATAATGTACTGAATAATACTTGCTCATATTTCGGGTGACCCACAAACAAATTCGACCACCCCCAAGGAATTAAGTTAACTGTTTTTCTTAACAAGGGTGGCATTGAAATGAGACGTGTCAAATTGCCAAAAGACGCCATTTCTGATATTTTCTTTTAGATATTTTTATAGAGTAGCACCCCGGTATACGGCGCCCCTAGGATACGATTTTTTCATATTACGATGTGGAATATGATGTTTTCTCCGGCCCCTGGTTACGGTATTTGCCCCGCCTTACGGTGTTATTTATAATGTTATTTGATTATAGCCATTTGTATTATACACTGTACTGTATTTTTATTCCTGATTTTTAATGTCGTATCCCAAGGTTCTACTACAATGCAAAACGCCAACTTTGTCACAGCTAGTGTGTTTTTAATGGTTGTTGGTGTCAAGCAAATTATCATGAAAGCAGATTTCTCCTTTACCGATTCACTGTATCCATATAATAATTGTGTGTGTATTAAATAAAAACCATAAGAAACGTTTCTTAACAATACTCTTTCTTTCCACCATCATCATCATCATCATCATCATCATCATCATCATCATCATCATCATCACCACCACCACCACCACCACCATAATCGTCGTCGTCTTTATTGTTACATCCAACGACACTGTCACACCCTTACCTCTGTCTGTCCTTCTCAGTGTCATGTTTTCCTTATCTGCTTTTCATTCTCTCTCACTTTGTTTTTTTTCTCTCTCTTTTTCTCTATATTTGTCTGTCCTTTCTCTTTCTTTTCTTTTTTTTTCTATCTCTCATTCCCTTTGACCCTTTCAGTTTAGCTTATTTTTTATCAATCTTTCTTTTTCTCATTTATGCTCTTTCACTCTCATACTTTCTTTCTCTCTCTCTCTCCTTTTTATTATATCTTTGTCCCCTTATCTGTTTAGTTCTTTCTCTGTATCTCAGTCTCTCTCTTTATTTCTCTCTCTCTCTCTCTCTTTGCTCCGCCTCTCCTTTACTTTGCCTAACTGCTTGTTCTTCTCTCTCTCTTTCTCTCTCTCTCTCTTTGCTCCGCCTCTCCTTTACTCCTTTACTCTGCCTAACTGCTTGTTCTTATCCCTCTCTCTGTCTATCTCTCTCTCTCTTTGCTCCGACTCTCCTTTACTTTGCCTAACTGCTTGCTCTTATCTCCCTCTCTCTTTCTCTCTCTCTTTGCTCCGCCTCTCCTTTATCTGCCTAACTGCTTGTTCTTATCCCTCTCTCTCTGTTTTTTAATGTCTATAGTCTCTTTTATTTACTTTCTCTGCTTTCTCTCTCTCTCTTTCTCTCTCTCTCTCTTTCTCTCTCTAACACGCAAACACACACTTCTACGTTTTCTATTTATATCATCTTTATTCATCTTTCTCTTACTTTTTCTATCTGTCTCCCCTGACCGTCTCTCTATTTTCTCATCCGTTTTTCTCTGTCGCTGTTTCTGCCTTTATCCGTCTCTCTTCATCCCACGCCTTACACATTTATGCAAAAGAAAATAAACAAACAAACAATAGCAACAACAAAAAACAAAGCTATTTTTTTTTTTCAGTTTGAATTAAAAATAAATACAGATCCTATTTTTAGATGAGGATTTATCCAACTTCAGAAGATCGGAGGTTACATCAGCCGAAAAAAAAAAAATCAATATTATAACATGCACGAGGGAAGAGCGGGTGTACACGAATCTAAGACAGTAGCTGAATCCCTCGAGATCTCGAACGTTATTCATGTCTATCACGTGATCGTTCTTTTTCTCTTTTTTTATAGTCCTTTTTCATCACCGGTGACGTCACTTCGCACGCATTTGCATACGCGCGTCTGCACTATGTTACAAAATATGTATATTATTATTGACATTGGATTAAAAGTGTTTATTTTTTATTTAAAAGACAAAAAAAATTATCACACGCTAATAAATAAATGTGATGGAGTTAAATGATAAATCTAAAACAATGGCTGGATCCTTACAAAATGACCCCCAGGCCGTAGTAAAATCTGGCTGTAAATGGATGGTAATATTTAATGTTAGTAAGACTAAGCTGCTCTCCTTTAACAATTATAAGAAGCCACTCCAACCACCGATGCCCATGACAAACAACACCCTACCAGAGAATTCTTCCTGCAAACTCCTCGGCTTAACATTATCAGGAAATATAAACCAGAACAGATACATTGAGGGCATTACGAAGGCTGCTGCAAGGAAAATGAGTTCCCTCTATCGTGCTACTCATGTGCTGTGATAGACTCGTCATATTTCTGCTCCCTCGATGTACATTTCCCTGACAAACCCACTTAGCAACAAAACCAAACCTCTTCACTGTTGAGGCCCTTAAATACCAGCAAGCTTTCTACTCTAACAGTTTCTTCCCTCGAACAGCTAGACTTTGGAATTCCCTTCCTGTTACCTGCTTCCCTAACTGTACCGATATGCAGAAGTTCAAATGTAACGTAAACCAACACCTTGTTAATTTATCTTAAGCATGGCCCCAATTAGTAGCCTTTTATGTCCAAGTTGCGATATGCCTTGTTTGGGGGGGGGGGTAAAATAATAAATAAATAAATAGATAATAATCTACATCGATATTATGTTTCGGAAATTTTGAGATGAAGATGGATACTTCTATTATTCGGATTATTACATACGTAACAGAGTCCGGACGCGCGTATGCAAATGTATACGAATTGCGAAATAACGTCACAGACGTACACACACACACACACACACACACACACACACACACACACACACACACATACGCACACACAAACACACACACATCTGCTGTTATATATATATATATATATATATATATATATATATATATATATGTATATCGTGTGTATTTACATGTAATATTATTAAGTGATATATTAAGTATAGGTTTTCAGTATTACTTCGACAATTCTCAATACTTGAGTAAAGCTGCCCCTCCCTATATATATATCTGTCTGTCCTTTTCATTGTCTTAGTTTTCCTCATCTGCTTCCACCCTCTCATTTGTTCTCTCTCTCTCTCTCTCTCTCTCTCTCTCTCTCTCTCTCTTTCAACCCATTTGTCTGTCCTTTTATCTCTTTCTTTGTTTGCCTTTCTCTATCTATCTTATTTTTTTTCGACTCTTTCTATTGTGCTTATTTATAAATCTTTCTTTTTTCTCATTTATTCTCTCTCTTTCTCTTTCTTTCTTTCTTACTATATCTTTGTTTTGTTATGTGTTTGGTTCTCTCCCTATATTTCAGTCCTCTTTATTTCTTTATTTCTTTTTCTCTGTCCCTCTCTCTGTTACTTTCCCTTTTAGAAACCTGTTTCGTTACGCACCAACAATCATTATGTACTAGCGGAACGTGTGGAAATTCCACAGGGGACTCATTCATATGCAATACATTGATGTTTTCATTCTGTGGATGTTCAGTGTAAATGGAAACGCTCTGATATTATTGTAGCCTTTTTGTTAACACTGCAAAAGTATTTATCTAAACTAGCAGGAACGCCCGGCTAAGCCCGACCGTAAAGTACGCTAAAGTATGATATTTTAATTCTTGCAGATTTCGTACATATTATTATAGAGGTAATGTTCTATCGATTTTAATATATGATAAACTTGCAATTTAAAAAATAAAAATAATATATCCGTATGACTTGGGTGCATTAGCTTGAATCGAAACCGAAATAAAAACTGACGAATATATATATATATATATATATATATATATATATATATATATATATATATATATATATATATATATATATTATTAATATAAAATTATTTATATAAAAACGATTACTGTAGTTCCATTTGTTATAATCGAACCCGAAACCAAAACTTATAAAGAATTCTTGGTAAAATTATTAATAATAAGAAATGGAAGTAAATTACAATTAAACGACCCGGATGTAAACATGACACAGAAAATAACACACAAGCTATCGTATTAATATATAGATGTATCAATATTGAAATTTTTCTTACTTATACTCATCAGAAATAAACAGAAATTTCACTTAGCAAAAATAGGTATGATCATAGAAGATCAGAAAACAATCTAAAGAAGATATAAAATTGCATATTTATTTAGGAAGCCATCTTAGTTTTTAGGGTAGAACTATTCAAATATTGGGGAAATCATGTTTACAAAGGATTTTATTCTAACAAAAGCCATTATAATAAATAACTTCATAAAACCATAAGTACGTTCTTTACAGTGCAATTTAGACTACAATACATTGTGGAGTAAGTCACTGAGGGGATGCATATTAAACTTCCTCCCAGTTCACATGGGTGGGTCCCCACTAAAACACGCAATCGATCGATTTGATTGAAAGGTTCGACTCTCCTGAATGGCAACATATATATATATATATATATATATATATATATATATATATATATATATATATATATATTAAATCCCCGAAACAGTGTTTCATGGTAAACAACTGATGATCCCTTGAGAAATAAATCATTGGTACTATAGTAAATTCGAGAGCGAGTTGATGCAGTGATTGCAGGTGATTAAATAACTTACTGACTAGATGGTTTTCTAACGAATGATAAAAAATATTTTTTGTATAGTTTTAAAGGTTAAAACTTCAAAGACTATATATATATATATATATATATATATATATATAAGGAAAAATCGATAATTCAAAAATATATATTACTGCATATAAATTTAATCATCCATTCAATAAGATATACTAATGCATATAAATTCAATCATCCATTCAATAAGAAAGTTACATAATTTGAGATAAGAGATATAGATGCTCTTTAAACCTAGTCATTTCGAAACATAATGCTTCTCATCATTTTCTTATATTCAATCTGTGATAATCACAGTTTTGGGTTAGACTACTTTCTTTGCAATAGCTCTCTTCCATCTCTATATTATTTACCCTCTATCCTAGATATCCAAATATTTCGTTCTTAATGTGCCCATCTCATTTCTTATCTTTTACCTAACACCACCTCTCCTCTTTAGATGAGAAGCATTAGGCTTCGAAATACCTAATTATAAATAGCATCCACAACCATTATTCCTAATTATGTGATTTCCTCATCGAAGTGATGATTAAATCTATGAGCATTAGTATATATTTTTCATTTGTATCTAAGCTCCACTTACATGTTGAGCTTTTTATTTTCATAATTTTCTTCTTAGATCCCCTCTTTTATATATATTTTTATTTAGAATTCAATAAAGCTCCCCCCAACATTCTATAATTTCACTTAGTCTTTTTCGCTCCTAATGAACCCTACGCTAGACGCCGCATCTCCACCATGCTACCTAGCATCTTCTCTACTCTTCTGATGAGAATCATTAGGCTTCGAAATACCTTGGCATAAATAGTCCCTTCTATCCCCCTAATAATTGCTTGTATTCCATTACTCAATAAATGAACCAATATATATCCACCAATATATAGTTTTTTGACTTCATTTCATACTCTTGTCGTCCTATTGTATAAGCTCCAATAATAATTGTTGAGCTTGGCATTATCCAGATAAGTCTCATCTTGTGGAATTGAACTCTCTCTTTTCATCTAACGCATTAAGCTACACATATATATATATATATATATATATATATATATATATATATATATATATATATATATATATATATATATATATTTCCTATAATAATTAAATACATACAGACACTAGTGTTTCAACGTTTCGGAAATCAGTGCAGGGTATCACGATTATTACCAGTCGATAGATTCGCACCCGGCGACAAAAGCCATCTCTGGCTTGATTAGCAAAGACCTAATCTATTCGACTACAGTTAGCCGCATGAAATAACGTTGAAATTTAAATATTTTATTTTTAAATGTTTTTTAACGTCAGTCACAGTGATCTAATCATTATACGATGATCTATGCATAAGAGCTAAATTGACCGACTTATTTCAACTGAAAGTGCTCAACGATAAAAAACGAGTTTCTTAAAGGGGCTGACATAATTATTTACTATAACAATTAAATACCTACAGACACTAGTGTTTCATATCCTTTTAGGAATCTTCAGGGCAGGGTGTCACGATTAACACCAGTCGATAGATTCCCACCCAATGGCACAAACCATCGCTGGCTTGATTAACAAGTATCGTATATATATATATATATATATATATATATATATATATATATTTCCCTCTCTCTCTCTCCCTCTCTCTCTCTCTCTCTCCCTCTCTCTCTATATATATATATGTATATATAAAGGGTGAAATATTATTAATTGTTAAATTATTGATTAAGTTTTCACTGGAGGAAACATAACAAAATCAAATTAATATGTACGATCGTTTCAGAAACGATATCCCTTTATTCATTCAATATTTACAAATAAAACCAAGCTGATTGGCTAACAAAAATCTCAATAGAAGAGGAGCATATAAAAACGATAAACAACCACAGAATTCGCGCATAAGCCTGAGGAGTCCTAGAGTGGATGAAACGCGGAATATTCAGTGTAGCTTAATCGCCATATATATTTTATAAATTACTATGTATATATATATATATATATATATATATATATATATAGATATATATATATATAGTTTGAAGTTGGTATTTTTGAAACATAATGTAACCAATGAAATATAACCAGGTTAATACAAGAGTGCTCAATACGCAAGTAGAGCTAGTTACATTTTCAATTTGTCTTTACATAAGCAGTGATTTGTTGCTACACAGTCATGAGCATGTTTCGGTTTTCTAGTGTTTAGTAACTAAAGACCTCTTAAGGCAACACATATTTACGAAATCGGAATTCAAGTATTTCGTAAATAAGCGTTTGTTGCCTTAAGAGGTCTCTAGTTACTAAACACTAGAAGATCGAAACATGCTCATGACTGTGTAGCAACAAATCACTGCTTATGTAAAGACAAATTGAATATATATATATATTCAATTTATATATATATTCAATTTATATATATATATATGCGTGTATTAACGAAAATAGTGCAAGTTTTATTAGATATCAAGTTATTTAATTTAATCATTAAATCAACAACGTAGTTCCTTGCATAGAAGATTGGATTTATGTTTAAAAATTACCCTATGATTAAATATAATTAACTCGGATAATACATATACAAAACCAATTGTCAGAACATTGGATTCAAGAATCAAAACTATGGAATCTCATGATATATTTAACATTTTTCCGTCGTATTAGATCTTTAGTTAATTAAATAGGAATTTATTCGGGAAATTCAAAAGATATTGCGTCATTCTTATACCACCTGGCTTTGTTTACCTTCGATTCCTTTAGAAGCGCGTGCAAAATATCTCTTTTGATGAAAATCCAAGACATGAATTTAATTCTTGAAAATGTCTAAAACGTAAAGGTTAAGCTTAAGGAGTCTTAGGAATAAATTGTAATTCAAGGAATCTTGTTTAATTGGTATCTATTAGGTGCAAAATAATGTTGTTGTTTTTTACGTTTAACTATGTATAAAAAATAACATTATTTTTGCACCAACCTAATAATAACTATGGACCAAATTTTTCAAGGCAAATCTTAATTATCTGAATTTTCAAATGGGTGGTTGTGCCAATATTCTGCATATTAAATTTCTCTGAACCACCCCCAGGAAACCGAAATTTGGGAACCGGCATTAATATATATTTTTGTATATATACATATATATATTCATACATGAATACACAGACAGACATACAGACACACACATACACACACACACACACACACACACACACATATATATATATATAATATTTCTTCACCATATTCCCTCTGCGTCACTATGTGTTACCAAATAAGATCTATGACTTACTTGTAGATTTATCAAATACTTTTGCAAGCAAAATCCGATCCCGCATTTGGCTAAATCCTACCCTCTGAAGAGAAGGAAAGACTATTCACTTATTTTGTGCTTCCTTTTTAAAATTTTATGTATTTTTAACACTTTTTCAAAGTGTTTTTAATGTTTTATTAACTACTAGTTCGCATACATATATATATATATATATATATATATATATATATATATATATATATATATATATATATGTTCAGACAATTAACATTTCTGAACATTCTATTGATTACAAAATTATAAAATTATAATTTCTGAAAATTCTATTGATTACTCGTAAGGTTAGCTTGTTGGGGTGACATCGTCCTTTCGAGTATATAAAATTCCTACTAGTGAGACGTTGGCTTAAGTTAAAGCTGGTTTGATACCTCGTCCCTTGTTCGATATGAGGTAGGTTCTTTCCACTGTAGGATCTGTGCCGCGGGTTGCTTGATCTGTGTAAGTTAATATACATCCCTATGTGTGTAGCGTGTTTGCTCAGTTGGTAGAGTGCTCGCCTAGCATGCAAGAGGCTCGGGGTTCAAATCCTCAGCGCCGATGTGTCTAAGTGATGGGCCACAATGAAGGCGAAACTCGAGTCTTGGACTTCCGGTTTGTTGGCTTTCTTTGGCTCTTGTGGGCTGCGACGTTGATTCGGCTGTGGAAAATAATTACGAGGGGGCGTGCCATAAGTAATGCTCCTGACCCACTCCCAGTTGTCTGATATAGCTGAAATTTTCATGCGCAATGATTTATTTCACTACGGGTTATGTGGTAAATTACAGCTCTGAACTAATTGTGGTTTCTGTTTTACAGGTGTTTGAACTGAGTCAGGTGTGAAATGGAGCCTGTTGAATATCGAGCAGTGATCCGGTTTTTGTATTTGAAAGGACGCACACCACAGGAGACTTTTGATGAAGTGAAAGAAACTTATGGTGATAATGCCCCATCATATTACCTTGTAAAATGCTGGCATCGTGAATTCAAACATGGTTGGAAGTCTGTGGAAACAGCTCCCAGACCTGTTCACTCCCCCCTTCTGCCATTGATGAGACATCTGTCCGTCAAGTTGAGGCTGCCATTTTGGAAGATCGGCGCATTACTATTCGCCAAATAGCCCAAGATGTCAAGATTAGTACAGGGTCTGTGGAAACTATCATTCGTGACCATTTGCATATGCATAAGGTGTCTGCCAGATGGATTCCCATGTTTTTCACACCATTCCAGAAGCGAGAACGCGTTGAGTGCTTGAGGATGAATTTGGAGATATGCCAAAAAGATGAGTCAAAATTTTTCAAAAGACTGATTACACAGGATGAAACCTGGGTCCATCACTATGATCCAGAGACCAAAGCCCAGTCAATGCAGTGGAGGCACTTGGACTCACCACCTCCAAAGAAGGCAAGTGGGCAGCCCTCCGCTGGCAAGGTCATGCTCACAGTCTTCTGAGACAAGGACGAAGTAGTGATATCAGATTTTCTGGCAAAGGGTACCACAATTATAGGAGCCTATTATGCTTCACTTTTGAGGAAATTAAGGTAAGCTATCAAAATCAAGAGGCAGCAAACGTACCCTCCTCCTGCAGGACAACACTCCGGCCCACAACTCGCATGTCGCCAGATCAGAAGCACGGGCGTGTGGTTATGAAATTCTCCCCATCCTCCCTACTCTCCTGACCTTGCACCCTCTGACTTTCACCTCTTCCCAGTAATGAAGTTGTTTTTAAAAGGAAAGCGTTTCCCAGATGATGCAGTCACGTCGTGGTTGGAGGACAAACGTGGGGTGTTCTAGAAAACGGTCTCCAGAGCTGCATCAAACGATGGAAGAAATGCATAACTCTGGGTGGTTCCTATGTAGAGAAAAACTGATAACTGTGCCAAGCTTCGTTGGTCTACTTCTATGGGAAGTGGGTCAGAGGCATTACTTATTGTACGCCCCTCGTGTATATATATACATATATATATATATATATATATATATATATATATATATATATATATATATATATCCGATACTTGTCAATGTTTATATAAGCATTAACATGTCATTTACTTACAGTGCATGTCTGGTAGTTTAATGGCAAAATGGTTGTAGGTTCGATCCAGGTTGAAATAGAGTGTTTGTCTAACCACATTGAAGATGAGGTATACAACGAAACAGTCTGTCTGTAGACAATTATATATATATATATATATATATATATATATATATATATATATATATATATATATATGTGTGTGTGTGTGTGTGTGTGTGTGTGTTATAAGTTATGAAAATATATGGCAATTAAGTTACACATAATCTTTCACGTTTCATTTCCGTAGAGAATGGTAATTTTTGCCTGACGATTCTCTCCGGGGATAAAACGCGGAAGGTACTGTGTAATTTAATTTCCATATATTTTCATAACTTACTACCTAGCTTTACTTGCGCACTGAGCACTATTAAACTAAATCCTGAAAATTGAAACATACAATGTTATATCTTCATTTTATACACACACACACACACACACACACACACACACACACACACACACACACACACACACACATATATATTTATATACACATATATAATGTTGAGTTATTTTCGCACAGACCTAGATATTAAAACCCAATTTTCTATTGTAAAATGAATAAAACGTTCTTATATCCTAAGACATAAATATAGCAGCGACTTCAAAAAGGATAACTAATTTTCAAATCCCTTTAAAAAAAACTTTTATTAATTCACTGTTCATTTTTTTTCTTGTTCTCCTATTGGATGATTCGTTTCATTTTACTATTACGCACAGTTCTATTTGTGCATAGTTTCTACATTGTGCATAATTGAAGCTGCATTTAGAACAAATCTCTATGTATATCTATATCTACCAGCAGAACGGTCTCTACACCACTAATCTGTTAATTTTTGGTCTACAGACTTTAAATTTGATATATGGGTTATTCAGACAAGTGAAATATCGACTTGAATTTCAGCCGGAAAAGTAGCTGCTTACGGGGAAAAAAATCGAAAAGATCAAACTTGGCAAGTGTAGTTCGAAGTAATTGGTATGCTCTACGCGCGCATATGTACGCATTTATATGTTTAATTATGTTAATTTTTCAAGTTTTGATATCGAAAACAAACTCTTCTTTTGTGCATGTAAAAGAAATATTTCTCAAATATCCCCAGCAAAAATGTAAACAAATAATAAAAAACAAAGAAAAGACAGGAGTTCAATAAAGTGCTTTATTCAATCTACGCGCTTAACGATGGAAACTGAACGCAACAGACCAATAAACTGACTGCAAAAAAAAAAAAAAAAAAAAAAAAACTTATAAAAAGGGCGCATCTTAAAATCGAATGAGGAAGCCATCGGCCTAACGATCAGATTGTGGCGATGGCGATGGAGTAGTACGAGTACTATACGCACTCATTAACCTCTGTCGAATCCTTTCAAGTTGTTGGGTGTGTGCGCTACAGAGACGAAACTGCAATGAAGCAAAAGGATTGACATGCGAGGTATGTGATGTTGGCACAGATTGGGATCAGGTACGCATAAATATATGACCCCTATTTAATTGCCACTCCCCACAAAGGCAAAAATAGATACACTCTCGATTTTTAATATGCGCGATATTTTTTCCCCGCGGCATCGAAGTCAACTATGGCGATATGATTTTAAAGCTCAAATTTAATTATTACGGCATAGTTTCATCATCAAATAATTAATACAATCAAATTGATATAAAAATATGATTTTGTTTAAGTAACGTTCTTTATACAACAGAGATGAAAGTAAATGTACCAAATTCAAAGTTTATAAAATGTTTGGCATGTCGGGTTACAGTTTTTCAGATAGAAAAGAGCATGACTCCCTAATTTTGGATCAGCTTCGTTTGTTTCCCTCGCCACTAAAACCAACAGAATATAGACGATTGTTGAAATGGAGTGTCTCTTGTTAACTGCAGTATGTTGCTGACCCCATGCAGTTCTAAGTGTCCCACCCTTCCAGGATTTGCCTTAGAAGGAGTTGGTTTATTGATAATCGCCTGTAGCGTCCTACTGAATACTGACGGAGCTGTCCCGGCCCATTTTCTAGGCGAGAGTATTTTTTTTTTCTGGAAGGCGCCTGCTCTTCAATTCCATTTTACGTCCCCTTTTGTCACATCATAGAGAGTGAGTATGCGAGAGGGAGATAAAGAACTTTAATATGATGCTTATTTATGTCTCTAAAAATAAGGTATCTTGGATTACGGACAAAATAAAATAGCTCAGTCATTCGCTAGAAAATACAATATTCTTAAAATATTTCTGTTCAATATGCGTCGTTAATAAAGTATATCATATTTCGAATAAAGCGTCACAGACCAACGAAAAGTCGCGTTAAAATTAAACACCACAGACAAAAAACAAAACAAAACAAAAAAAACAACAAAACAAACCCCAAAAAACAAAACAAAAGCCAAAACAAAAGCCAAAACAAAACAAAAAACCTTGGTACATGGAGAAAATGCCGTTTAAAACTTAAACGACTTAGCGTGTGTATTCTTTTGTGTGTAACGCTTACATCCGGGTCGTTTAATTGTTACGTTCCATTTCTTGTCATAAATAATTTTACCAAGAATTCTTCATTATTTTTTGTTTCGGTTTCCACTATAGCTGATGGCACTTAAAATCATCTATTTTTTTATAAATAATTTTATCAAGAATTCTTCCTGAGTTTTGGTTTCGGTTTCGATTATAACTGAAGGAACTCAAGTTATATATATATATATATATATATATATATATATATATATATATATCGGTTTCGATTCAAGCTAATGCACCCAAGTCATATGGATATATATTATTTATTTTTGAAATCGCAACTTTATAGCATATAAAAATCGATGCATTAACTCTATAAGTAATATATACGAAATCTGCAAGAATTAAAATATCATATCTAAGCGTACTTTACGACCGGGATTTACCAGGCGTACGTTCTAGCTTAGATAAACACTTTTGCAGTTTTAACAAAAAAGCTACAATAATATCAGAGCATCCCCGTTTACGCTAAACATCTACCTAATGCCAACATCAATATATTACATATGAATTAGTCCAGTGTGGAATTGGCACAGGTCCCGCTAGTATAAAATATTTGGATTCTTCGGGCACCTGTCTTCATCTTGAGTGTTATTCTCACAACGTTTCGGCCGATGTAACACCCGACATTCTTCAGATATATCTGGTCGAACTCAAAAAAATCTTTCTATCGAACTCGACACATTGCACGAAATCTGTGACGGGATTGGAAGCATCTCACGTTCCATTAGCCATGAATGGATGAATTCGGATTCATATTTTTTGTATTGCCCGCATTGAGAATTGAACCTTCGATTTCCAGAAGAGCGCTATTTACAAATAAATTTCACCTGGAAATTTATCCGTAACACTACGGTTCCTTGCGATCAATTCCAGTTCGAATACATATTGTTTGGATTATTCGGACTACTGCTCTCATCTTGAGTGTTATTTTCGTAATATTCCGACCGATGTAACCTCCGACATTCTTAAGATATATCTTGTCGAACTCGGGAATGTTTCTGTTGAACTTGGGTAACTGCACGCACTTTGAACAGCTAAAATCCCGAGTTGGACAAGATATGTCTTAAGAATGTTGGATATTACATCGGTCGAAACGTTGTGAAAATAATACCCAAGATGAGAACAGTTGTCCAAACGATACAGATAATCCAAATTAGCAATCCTCATCTCAAAAGTTCGAAAGTCTTAGACCAACAACAACAACAAAAAAGCATTATGGACGAACAAAGGGTGGTAGATCAACGAAATACCATTTTAAACTTAAGTGTAACAAAACAACGAATATGGAATGTTAATATTAGGCCCCGTGGGAAAATAAAATGTATATATACCAAAAAAAATACCATTATAAGCGCAACCCCCCCCCCAAATGAAATGTTATTCCAACTTTAGGCGTGACACAAAAATGTGACTGCCATTTTAAAGCGAAACGTAACAGACAGACCTAAATTCTATTTCGAGCAGAATAATGACAGACAACACAAAATGGTGTTTCAAACGAAAGCGTTTCACAACAAAATAAATGCTATTTCAAAGAGAAGCGTAACAGACCAACAATAATATGACAGACAAACAAAAATGTCATCTTTCCTCACGCACGAACAAAAATACTATTTCAAACAATATGACAGACCAACAAAAATGCCACAAGGGAACAAAAATGTTATTTCAAACAATAATTAGACAGTCCAACGAAAATATTATCTTTCGTTCCGAACGAATAAAAATGCCATTTCAAAAAATAATATGACAGACAAACGAAAAAAATCATCTTTCATCACGGACGAACAAAAATGTTATTTCAAACAATAATATGACAGACCAACGAAAATGCCGCAGACGAACAAAAATTCTATTTCATACGTAAGATTACAGACCAACAAAAATATCAGTTCAAGCAGATATGTTACGGACCACCGAAAATGCCATGTTAATCGTAAGGCGCCATAGAAAAGGGAAAATGATCCTCCAATCGCTAGCTTGGCTAACTTTCGAGAATGCTTTTTTTAACGTACGCCTAAAAGACAAACAAAAGTGCTATTTAAAACGTAGGATGACATGCCAACAGAAAATATCAGTTCCAGCAGAAATGTGATCGACCAAATGAAAATGCCATGATCAACCTGAAAGCCGCAGAAAAACGAAAATAGTCTTTAAATTGAAAGTATTACTAACCATCGGAAATGCCATTTTCAAAGTATGCGTCACAGACGGACGAAATTGATGTTTCAAACATAAGATGACGGACTAACGAAAAGATAAATTCGAACAGAAATGTGCAGACCAATAAAATGCCATGTAAAACTTACGACCCATAAACGAACCAGAATGATCTTCAAAATCAGTGTTCCCAACCGGGGGTGCTCGCCGGCCCTGAGGATTCGAGACGATATTTCAGGAGGTGCGAGAAAGTTTAAATAGAAAATAGGTTATTATTACTCTTTTGTGTTTTTGTTTCCTTTTGCAATGTATTACTTGCTTTTAGTTTAGGGTTAAGTATTGCTATTAAGTGGCCATTAAATGCACGTTTGAATAGATTTAATCCAACCATGTATTTAAATGTGAATTCAGAGATTTGGGGCGGAGGGTGCGAGGTTTGAGGTAAATTCCTTGGCAGCCCCCCCCCCCCAAAAGAAGAAAAGTTGGGAAACCACTGTTTTAAACGTAAACGTGAGACACCGACCGACAATGCTTTTAATAGAATTGCGAGAGCGCGAAAAAAAAAAAAAAGAAAATTTTTAGCATTAAATTTCAAGGAGATTTTTTTAATAGTCTTTTTAATTTTTCCGTAAGAAATTGTTTTCAACATCAATAAAGAATGTGAATAAGAATCGGGCGAAGAATAACGTTGAGGGATGTTTGGGAGTTGATGTGCGAACTATTGAAGTCTTTTTTCTTCTCTTTAATGGCGGCTGGTGGAGGAAGTGAGGCATTGTGGGAAGGGGTTCTGTACTCGATGACACCGAGCATTGTTTGTGCATAGTTCTCTCTCGTAACGCACTGGCACTGTTTACTTATCTCCTCGCGATAGCAAAGGCACAAGGCCGAATTTTAATGTGTGAAATATCCAACTCTCTCAAATGAGTCATTCTGGATTGAGAATAAGTACCTCAGTCTAGAAGAATTTCACCGATCCTTTTTTAATTTTTATTCCAACCAGGACGACCGGCATTCTTCAAGTGTAACTAGTCAAACTCCGAAATCTTCCTGTTGAACTCGGGAATCTGCACAGAAGTTCGAATGGAAACCTTTATTTAAATGACAGTAGAGTAATACGCTCTGGTTCCGTTAGCCATGCCTGAGTAGAATTCTTAAGTTTTTTTTTTTTTACATAGTCATCACCACATTATCAAGGCCAAGAGGCCACTCAAGGATAAGGGTTAAAGAGTGTACAGTAGAAATTGGACATTATAGTAATCATTAGTAATGAAAATTTGGTAAAGTTGATAACTTATATGGAACGGCTCATCAAGAACTTATTTACGTTAGACTTGAAGACAATCATATTGTAGTCAGCCGGAAAGCAGGAAAACGGAAGACAATTCCACAGGCGTGCAGTTCTATGAAAGAAGCTTTGTTCATGGAGTCTACGTTTAGGTTCAGGCACAGATAAAGAGTGGGGGGAATTATTGATAGTGTTTACAGCTAGACGAGTGTTTCTTGTGAAAGTTTGGCGAGGGGGGACCATAGATTGAAGCTCATTTAAACACTTTCCATGAAAATGACCATACATCAGAGACAAACTCGCAACATCTCTTCTGTGAGATAAAGGTTGTAAGGAAGAGAAAAGGACATCTCCTACGAGGCTACGAAGTCTATTTTGAACTCTATCAAGGCAGGCCAAGTCCTTTCTAGCAGCTCCTTCCCAGATGTGGCAACAGTATTCCATCCTTGGACGTACCTGGCTCTTATATAGATAGAGAATAGCATCAGCAGTGAGATATCTACCGGATCGATAGAAAGATCCCACCATTTTTCCAGCGGCCTTGGCAACAGATTTGATGTACGTGTTTAAGATCAAGAGTAATGGTCAAGCCAAGAAGTTTGTCAAAACTTGAGGCCTCCTGAAGACGAGAGCCATTCATTTCAATTGATGTCAGATGTGGATCAGAATGTTGATGATGTAAAGAGAGAAGCTTGGTTTTAGATGCATTAAAAGTAACCAGCCATTCTTTACCCCATTGTACTACGTGCTCAAGATCAGAGGAGAGAGAATTGGAGAGAACTTGGTCGTTTAGTGTCTTAGATGTGCTACCATAAATGGTACTTCGCAATTCTATTTTTCGTATGACCTGCACCAAGGATTGAACCTTCAACCTCCAGAAGAGTGTCTCTTACAAGTTGCATTTGTGCCCCGCTCAATATAAATATTCCTCTTTAACCCGACGATCAGCAAAATCTCACACCTTCACTGTTGAGTTCCAAAGATGACGGAAACCTTTCTATTCTAATAGCTTATTTTCTCAAACTGCTTGCTTCTGGAATTCCGTCTTTACTCTCTGTTTTTCTTACTGTACTACCATGCAGAATTTCAAATGTAATTTAAACAAACATCTCGCTGCAAAGCTCTTCATTCAGGATACCCTTATTAATTTGATCCTTATTCACGGTAACCTCTTGTGCCTCAATTAGGTGCATTGTCTGGTGTGAATACAAGTTAAAAAATTTAAAAAGAGGGTCATATTTATTTAAGGACTCGTAGCGTAACAGATAAAATACGAGGTGCTTTCAATAAATTTTCAGACTTTTCATATGGACACTTTTGTTGATAGTAACCACACAAAACTCTAGTCTGCCACGAAGTAATCTTCTCCGGCTGCAATGCACTTGTGCAGTTCCAATAACTTCTGAAATGCCACAGGGAAGCCCCTTGTGTGAGCGTGCCAATGATTTTCACCACAGCCCCGTTCATCTCCTCAATTGTCTCATAACGACAGCCTCTAAGACTTTCCTTAAGCTTAGGGAATAAAAAGTCACAGGGAGGGTGAGTAACTGTCTTAATGCCAATCTTGGTTATGGCAATCTCTTTCTTTCTGATCTCCTCTGAGCACTCTTGGGACAAACTTAATGCAAATCTTCCGAATCTTTATTTTCTTGCAAATAATTGTGTGACATCAAACTGCGCACCTACTGTCTATAGACACACGACGGTCCTTATTCATTAAATTCTTTATTTGGCCAATCAACTCTGGTGTTCCGACTTACCTCTCACAATCCCTCACAGACTCCCTGCCTTCCTTTAATCTCTTATGCCACTCAAAGATTGATGATCATATTATGCAAGGTGGTCAAAAGCAGTCTGAAGCATTCCATACGTTTCTCAGGCATTTTTCCAAAACATAAATTTATCAAAACATAAATTTATCGTTCTTCTAAAGTGTCCTCACGTCCAGATTGCATTCCAACTGCCACGCGTCGGTTTCCTTTTCTTTATTTTATCCTTCCTCTCCGCTTCCCTCTTCTCGTTGCTCCCCTTCGCTCTTTTCTTGATATTCATTCCTGTATTTTATTTGATTTTGTGACGTCATGCTGTCGCCACGCCCCCAAATGCTAACGCAATCTCGTTTCAATTATTAATAACTAAGGATAAAATTCAATGCGAATTTGAAATATTTGAATTTTCAGATGGGAAGTTGTGTCCATACTATACTTCTTAAACACCCTTAAAATATTCCCCTCCCAAAACACACACACACAAAATTATCGTAATATTTATTAATTGATGTTTAATACCTATTGTTAAAAATTCACAAAAAATAGAAAGTATTTATATTTTTATGAAAGACAGAATTCTATTTACAACGTTCTTTTTTGGAGCAGTTCATTTAAAAATTTGTAAAATCTTAATTGTTTCCACCCAACGGCACTGGATATTTATAATTGCAGTAGAACCCCGGGATACGGGAGCCCTAGGATACGTTTTTTTTTCAGATCACGATGTGAAATACGATGTTTTCCGTACCCTGGTTACGGCATTTGCCCCTCCTTACGATGTAATTTATAATGTTATTTGATTATGTACAGGTGTATTATATACTGTACTGTATTTTGTTAGTAATTTTTAATGCCATATCCCGGGGTTCTACTGTACATTCTTGCACTTTCTCCTTGGAAATCTCAATTTTTTATGATAGTTCCTATAAACAATGCCTCCCCACCGGACATAGTTAGACACCAGGGTTGTTTTTTAACGTGGAAAAAAAAGGAACAAAAATAAAAATTATCTCAGTCGTGAAGGATTTCTCCTTCACCGAGAGAGAACATGAAATTGAAGTGTAGAATCTGAAGAACGGATACTACACTTTGAGTTATATATTTTTTTATTTACTCTGAAAGTTTACAACAAAACAGTAATAAACAAAGAGTTAGGCACAAGGTCACTCAAAAATTGGGGAGGAGGTGTCTATGGTTATCCTCATCACTGTATCTTTACTAGTCTATGTTTGATCCTAGCTAAAGTTCTCATTCACCACAATACCCCTCTAGCACAGCGGGGGGGGGCTGTCGTCCTACTTAAGATTCACAAATTATATCGTGTGTGTGTGTGTGTGTGTGTGTTTTATAAACAACAAAATAAATTGGTAAACATAAAGTTTTATAAAAAGTCGTTTGTTTAATTTTATTTAATTGGCTTGGGATGGGGGGTGTTAGTAAGACTCTCCTACCCCTCTCTAAGTGGTAAAACACCCACTGTTTTCCGGCTTGGTGTTGGCCAAAAACATGCAAGTCGCTCTCGATATAGGGCTTAAATTCTAGGCAGGAGCAAAGAATCAGGGGTGAGGGTGGGGTATGTGAAGTTTCTCCAAGATTGCTTATTGGGGTAGCCAGGGACGAAAAAGAAAGCATCGGGCGTTGGGTATCTTGGAGGTCTCCTATCCGGGATGGAGCTTGTCCTGAAGGCCAAGTTATGGTTGGGAAACTTGAAAACCTCCGTATAAACGGATATACGCACGTATTATTCACCATTTCTAGTTAATTGTAGGAAAATTCTCGCACCGAATGACATCCCTATGAGCCAAAGAAAATGAAAACGAAAGAAAAGGAATGGGAGAAGCTCTGTTGTTTACTTTAAATTCTTTTCACCCTCTCGCCACCTAACCTATACACTCCTCTTAAAATCACTTCAAAAAACAAAAGCAAAAAAATCCTGGTGATGTTTCATTTGTATGTTCGTATCAGTTCAGTTCGTCCTGAGAGAGAGAGAGAGAGAGAGAGAGAGAGAGAGAGAGAGAGAGAGAGAGAGAAAGAGAGAGAGAGTATTCTTCCCCTTCCCCTCTCCCTCCTCCCCGACACGTGGACAAAACCAACGTGCACATATCCAAGGCAACGTCTGAGTCGTTAAGAAATGATATCCAGTCTGCAATGGAATGGGGGCCTTGAATGGATGTTTATGTAAAAAGAAACAACCTCCACCCTTTTAACAATTACAAGAAACTTTTCGAACCAGTTAGGATGCCATTATTAATTTAATTCCTATTAATAATGGACTCTTGCGTCTCACTGATTTATATGCTTTTGTCTAGCGTGAAAATGGATACGGCATAATCACGTTGACACACCGGTTCTCGCCAGATCACCGAAGTTAAGCAACGTTGACTCTAGCCAGTACCAAATGGGTGACAATTTAGGAATTCTAGGCGCTGTATGTGCTCTCCGCTCATCTCGGCACTGTTTCAAGTCGCTCTGTACCTCAACTTGCAGCTGGTATGCAACTGGTATTGACTCAGGAGAGGCGTGGTTGGAGACTGCGCAACTCTTGCCATACAAATTTCACGCGCAGGCACCCTTACAGTGGGTAGGGTATGCATAGTCTGTCAAGACTGAAGGAAGCCAGGGATAAAAATAATTAAAACAAGTTGAAGCATGCATGGTCCCCCGTGAGTGCACAGTGAACGAGGCATTAAAATAATGACTAAGTTTAGCATTTGCACCCCTCCCCCATTTAGCCCCAAAAGTCCCAAGAGGACATCAAACCCTGATGAAAATAAGCAAACGGTGCAGGTATAGGCCTTAACATATGTTAATTTTAGTTCTGCACCATGGAAAAAAAAAAGAAATGACTAAGTCCATTATTTGCCCCCCCCCCCATTTAGCCCCAAAAGTTCCGAAGGTCTTAACATATTTAAATTTGAGTTCAGCATCATGCAAAACTGCTACATAAACATACACAGAAAATTTTGGACAAATATGGTAAAATAGTTCAAAAAATGGAGTGTTTTTATTAACCCTGAAAGAGCCCCTGGGGCACACCCAAGAGTTATCGTGAAGTATAGACAAACAAAATTATATAGAAATCAATTACAACTTTTCAGAACGTTTTATAAACATCCAAGGTATCATTTTTTTTTAATAAGCACAAAGGTGTCAATTTTACACATTTGAACCCGAAAGTCACTCCCGGGGGGGGGGGGGGGGGACAATCGGAGTTTTCCCGCTAAATCAATTCTGTTACTTTTTTTTTTTAATTTATATCATGTTTAATGTTAATTTTAATTTAATTCCAAGGCGTAGTTATTGAAAAAAGTGCGGACAGACGAACGAACGGGCAGAAGGACAAGAGTGAATTTACAGGTCCACTCTCCTTTTGTCGGCGGGGGAAAAAATAGAATAGTTGTATTTATTTTACGAAAGATTAGTTAATTGGTCGTTGAGTTTTATAGCATATCAACCGCCGTTAGTGTTATAATGTAACGTCGCAAATACAAACAAAACTAGATAGGAAAGAAAAAAATCCGACTCTGAATTTTTTTTTAGCGCAAATGAAATGCATTTATTCGTGGTTCCTCCAAAACAACGCATTTCATTATATGTCGGAAGTCTTTGCTTTTTAAAAGTCACTGACCTCGCCACCTCACGCTGGCGCTAGGCAGCACTTTCTCGCCCTTATATTTACACGCCTATCTTGCCTGACACGATATTTGCTTCTCTCCCCACCACGTGATGTATTTTTTCTCCTTTTCTCGCGTCCACTTGCTAATTTGCATGCATACTTTAACGGCTGCATCAGAAGGTAGGAATTAGCAAAATGCGGGATCGGATTTTGCATACAAAAGTATTTGATGAAACTGCAAGTAAGTCAAAGATCTTACTTGATAACAAAAAGTGAAGCAGAGGGAATATGGTGAAGAGAAAGGTGATTTCACGTGAATGGATAGTCTGGTGAAAGGTAAATTATCCAATGACGGTAAAATCCAAAAAGATTAATCCAAGACAGTTAATTAAATTTCCATTCGCACAAGTAAAATCCAAGGAAATCACGTAATTGGAAGATGGTCCAAAATAATCCAAAAGGCCGAAATCCATGGAATAATTCGCAAATATGTAGAAGGAAAATGGAAAAAAAAATCCAATAATATTAATAATAGAAAAATAAGATATGCGTTCTCGACACGCCACAACGTTAAATAGTCATCAATTATATAGGCCCGGTTTATATACAGACTTCAGTTATGCAACAGTATGGCAAATTAAGGTACGATAAATGTGCTGCAAAACACAACAATTGCTCCTGATGCCAAAACCATTTTTATTAAGAATGTAGAATTTCGTAGAGGATAGTGCAAAAGGTAAAGAGTGAAGTAAACGAGCGGAGAAGAAAAGAGAGTATCTGAGTATATGAGTAATTTTTCAACAATGGTTTTCATCGTATTTTCGTCTTCCCACAAGACCTCGATGAGAATTTTATTCATGATCGTATCGTCATTAATTATGAAACAGTTCCAGACATTGGCATAAAATATATAGTTTTTGATATAGTTAATATATATTCTCCTGTGTTGGACTGGAAGAATTACAGGCACGGAAAGTAAATAAGTGAGAAAAAGAGAGTAAGTGCGTGTGCGCGGGAGAGATACAGACAGAAAGACAGACATACAGATAGATAGATAGATAGATAGACAGATTGATAAAAATGAATTGAAAAATTGATAGATAGATAGATAGATAGATAGACGAAGATGGAACGGAGAGAGAAAGGTAGATATATAACAGCTATATAGGTATATATAGATAAATAGATAAAGATGGATAGAAAGAAACATAGATAGATAAAGAGGAACAGGCAGAAAGACTGATGAATAACAGTGATATATATATATATATATATATATATATATATATATATATATATATATATATATATATATATATATATATACTAAAAAAAAAAGCTCCTTCAGTCTTTGACAGACTATGGATACCCACGCAGGTGTGCCTGCGCGTGAAATTTTTGTGGCAGTATGTGCGCAATCTCCAACCACACCTCTCCTGAATCGACATTGTGAAATACCAGTGGCATGTGGAGTGTATATACAGGATTACTGGAAACAAATACCGAGATAAGTGGAGATCACATACAGCGCCTAGAATTCCCAAATGATCACCCATCTGGTACTAACCAGGCCCCACTTCGGTGATCTGACGAAAACCGGTGTGTCAACACCATTATGCCGTATATATATATCTTCTTTTATATAAAGCTGAACGTCTGTGTGTGTGTCTGGTCACGAATAGGCTCCTATATGGTTGACTTATAGAAAACTGATCACATATAATATTATATGCATCGAGACACAGGAATAGGTATGTTTGATCTGGCATAATGATGATTCATTAAAATTGTGGGGTCTGCGTTCGCGCCTGGTCCACAAAGTATGGAAATAATCAATTAAAAAAAAAGAACGTTTACAAGTGTTTTTGATATAGATGTACATAATAATACGTTGATAAGTGTGTTTTAACTTAAATAGGGATGTTATAATAAAATTGTGGGGTCTGCGTTCGCGCCTGGCCTCCATAGAATATAAATTGGCACAAACTTTAATAAAGACTTTTCATATCTGTCTGCGTAAGTATACTTTGATAATTATGTTTCAGTTTGAAGAAATATGGTATAATAAAATTATGGGGTGTTCGTTCGCGCCTGACCTCCATAGAATGAAAATATGTCACAAAGTTTAACAAGGTTTTTTTTTAATATAAATTCACAGAATATTGTGATAAGTGTTTCAGTGTGAACAGATATGGTATAATAAATCATGGGGTTTATCTATTTTATTTTTACTTTCATCATATTTTGCTTTGGTTTTGATACCCCAAATTCGAAGCTATCTCTTTAGAACCCTTCCTTTTCATAACCTATCATACTTTCATAAATCAGAGTTCATTTTCTGTAGGCCGTTTTTGAACCCAGTCAACGACGGGTACTTTTGCTAGTATATATATATATATATATATATATATATATATATATATATATATATATATATATATATATCGTCGTCGGCCGATATCTCGTATCCGAGAATTTCAGTTTCCTCTTCCCTCAGTGTTTGGATCGCAGATTGCTGCTCAGACCAATCTGAGCGTGAAATATGCGTGGGCAGAGAAGGCAAGCAATACTTGGCAGGGGGTGTTGTTGTTCAGCAGGATTTTTTCTTGCCTGCCTCTTGATCTCCACCAGTCTTCTTCTTTCTGCCTCGTATCCTTTAGTACCATGTATGATGGATTGGCGCCACAGGCACCGATCCTGAGATGTTGTTTCCCAGATGTTAACATCAAATCCTGTGTTTTTTTTAGGGTGTATTTGAGTTGGTCGTTATATCGTAGTAGAGGGCGGCCGATAGGCCTTTTTCCTGTGGCTAGCTCGAGTACAGGGTTTGTTTGTATGCGTGTAAGAAACAGGGCATTCTACAATTATATAAATGCAACTTTCTCTCTGTGCGTGAGTGAGTTCCGTATAGACTCCGAAACGGCGGATCAAATTTTGTTTAAAATTTATCAGAACTTAGGTGTATAAGTTTGGGAATGATCTTAGTTAAGTTTCGTCTCAGAATACCTCCGATAATTTCCAATAATCAACAATCGAAACCGTTATTTTAATTTATCTATCATCGGTAAAGCTATTTTCCCATGTCGTCGCTTAGCAATAATGATAGGACAACGGGCCATGAAAATTTTACTGTAAATAAGTTGATAGCGTGTTTTATTTTTTGTTTTCTTTCATGACGTGGTCCGTAGGTTCAAACCCTGCACGTAAATTTCTTATCTTTTGATTAAGTTACTGCATGGAGGCATGTTAAGTTTCCTCCCGAGCGATTTCACGGATTTCGATGCCAATAAAAATATAGGAGTGTGAAATATTCGTTGATCATCATTCAATCCCGGGCAACGTCGAATCTCCCTGATAGTTTATATATATATATATATATATATATATATATATATATATATATATATAAAGTAAGAGAGAGAGAGAGAGATAGAGAGAGAGAGAGAGAGAGAGAGAGAGAAATAGTTGAAGAGGAAGGGAGAGAAAAATATAGATAAATAATAGCGATAATAATAGCGATATAGAGAGAAACACAGATAAAGATGAGTAGAGAATATATATGTATATATGTATGTATATATATATATATATATATATATATATATATATATATATATATATTTGTGTGTGTGTGTATAGATGAGGCGAAAGAAAGAGAGAAAGATAAGGGCGTATAGAAAGAAATAGATAGATAGATAGATAGATAGATAGATAGATAGATGAAGAGGAACGGAAAGAGAGAAATATATAGATAAACGCGATATAGAGATAAATAGATAAATATGAATAAGCGGAGATAGACAGACATACAAACAGATAGATAGATAGATAGAAACAAAAGGATATAAAGAGAAATAAATAGATAGATATGAAGAGTACTAGCTTGGGGAATTTTCCTGCTTTGCGTTCACCATTTGATATTTATAGCCTATCACTTTTGGACGCCAGAGGGCGACTTTACATTCACTTGTGTCTAACACGAGTAAATCAATTGTTTCTATCCGTTACATGTTAACCATTACATGTTTCGGATTGATTTAGTCTAGAATTGCTATTTAAGTTTATACAACATTGTACGTTTACATTCGACCGCGTCTAATCTAATAATGATGTCTTGTGATTTTGTTTAACGTTATTTTGATATTATTTGGATTCTTCGGACTACTGCTTTCATATTGAATGTCATTTTTCACAAGGTTTCGGTCGATGTAATCTCCGACCTTCTTCAGGCGTATCTTGTTGAACTCTGGGATGCTTCTATCGAACTCGGGAATATTTCTGTCGAACGCAGGAATCTGTATAAAATTTCGATCGCAACCATGCTCTCATTCCGTCAGCCATTACATAGAGGTAATAAGTAATTTGCAATTGGATTTTTCGGTCGCCACACTGAGAATTGAACCTGCAACCTGTGGGAGAATACCACTCTTACAATTGATTTTTCTAAGCGCTCTTCTCAATGCGGGCTACCGAAAAATACAATTGCGAATTACTTAGTATCTCTATCCAATCATGGCTGACGGAACAAGAGCATGCTACCCTCGTGAAGTAAATAAAGGGTTCCGTTTGAAGTTACGTCCAAATTCCCGAGTTCGACAGAAACATTTCCGAGTTCGACAAGAGACATATGAAGAAGGTCGGAGGTTACATCGATAAAAACGTTGGGAAAATGACATTTAAGATGAGAACAGAGTTCCGATGAATCCAAATAATAAGAATAACCAATCCCCATCTAAAAAAAATTCAGACATATATTTTGACACATTTCAAGTGTGTTTTTCTTAATCAACATGCGTAATACTAACTAGATTTTAACTCGAAATGATTCCTGGTTTATTAATATTTAGCAAAAACTATGCCTTTACCGAAATTTCTCTCGCATTATTCTCTGGTCGCAATTTTAAGATTTACCTAAATGAATCACTCGAGTAAACAAATTAGTGCGAACTATGACAATCTTGAAATGATAAAGTCATTTATCTACCTCCAACGGCAGGATGATGTGACACAAGGGTCGGAAAAGTGAAAAAACAGCATCCTGGACTGCAAAAAAAAAAAAAAAAAAAAAAGAAAAATAAAGAAAAAAATCTGAAGTTATGAATGCGAGTTCTTTTCTGTCTGGAAAATGATAATCCGACACACAAAACATCTCATACACTTTGAAGTTGGTAAATTATCGATTTTATCTCTATCATTAAAACGTCAACTTACTTTTTTTTTTGGTTTTATCACAATTTGATTTAATTAACAATTTGATGAGTAAATGATTTTGTGATAATTAAATTTGAGTTTTAAAAACCATATTTAAAAATAACGTCAAAAAACAATTGGAATAATTCAAAAAGCTAAAAAAAATTTTTTTTAATAAAAAAAAATCGAAGTAAATGACTCCCGGGCAACATCGGCTTGATAAAGCTAGTAAAACATAGAGGAACATACCATGATGACGAGCCAGTTAAAGATTATTCAATACACAAAATCCTTCAATAAATCAATTATCAGGCCATTATAGATTACTTGACCTTTTGCTCGTCAAAACGGGCAAAAGTTATATCCCATTGTTTGAAAATGAATGCTTTATGCTAAATTGATGGTTTAATGTGGGAAAATCTATACTCATTTTTTGCATTAAATACGAATCCCTGTTAATCCCTAACTGTGCATCCAACAAATACCATAACACTTAGTTCGCTAAACCTTATCATAACAAAGGGCCATAGAAAATTTCAACCAGATCAGCTGGGTACTTTTCGATAAAACTTCTAGAGTAAATGTTGTATTGTAGTGACTAATCCCTATGAATTCCTATCTGTGTATCAGACGGATACCATAATACATAGTTCGCTGCACCTAATTATAACAAAAGGTCCATGTTTCTCGTTTTCTTTCTTCTTTCTTCCTTTCTTTTTTCTTTGTTTTTCGTTCTTTCTTGTTGTTATCTTCTTTCCTTTTCTCTTTATTTTCTATTTACTACTTGTCTTTTTTCTTTCTTTTTTCTTTTCTTTCTTCTTCTCGTTCTTTTTTATATGTGCTTTTAGTTTTCTGCTAAAATCATTTTCTTCTTTTCCTTTCAGTCTTTCATTCTTCACTCTAAATCCCTTTTTTGTTTTTTCTTTTTTTGTTCTCTTAATTGAGGGCAAGGGTGACGGTGACGGTTGCTAAGCGGTTAACGACCGAGACTGACAACCTGCGGGTGTCAAGTTCGAATCCAGTTAGCTTCAGAATATCTTTTCTCTTAGGATGCTTGCAACTTACACTTGGTCCCGCCCATAAGTACCCGACGTCTTTATAGAACAATAGCAGGCCCCCTAGCGTTGCCCGGTCGTAAAATATACATACATATTACATCTAAATTAATGTAGAATTTTTATTTATTATGAACAAAAATACCGTAGGTATTAAACGTAAACGATATTGTACATTGAGAGCGTGTTCAGCAGTTGACCCACATAAAAAACTCCGTACCAATTCGCTAATTTTTACCCCTTAGTGGATGAAAACGAATAACATTTTTTTACACATGTCTGAATCTCCTATATACCAAATTTCCTGTCTGTAAATCAAATATTCGTTGAGTATATGGGTTGAGAACTGTCCTCACGAGATACATTCTCACCTTTTTATAGATATATAGATAGATAATTCTACCTGGTTAATACATACTCTTAATAGCACGGCGTTGTTGCTGCTGTTATCATTATTATTTTATGCTACTCACTAGGAGTTCTTTACACAAATTATCATCAGTGATTACTCTCTGATAATAACCGGTGATGTTTCCTGGTGTTGTGGGGAAACTAGTCTCCCCAAATTTTCAGTACTCTCCGCTTCTTTCGATGAGCTTTGGCATTTACTTTGCTTCACAGCGACAGGAGCTGACCATTTATTTCTCGGTGAAAAAGAACATAGGTTAACGCTGGAATTTGAGTAGCATAAGATTTACAAAAGCTTGTTATTCGCACTAGTTAAGTGAAGGTCTTGACTGAAATTCTAGAAAATAATTATAATTAGAAAGATATCAGGGAAACGATTGCCAATGATAGAATCATTTGATTCATATGAAATGAATCATTAGTGAAGAGTCATTTAATTCTTATTTTTTCGTTTTATTCCTTTTTCTATTTTTAAAAAAATATTTTTCACCTTTTTTTTTTCTAATTTTCTTTTTTTCCTTCGGTTCTTTTTGTCTCTTCTTTTTCTTTTCTTTTTTTTTTCCTTTTTTCATTTTTTTTCTTTTTTACTATTTTATCTATCTCTTTTTCTCTTCACCTTTTTTCCTTTATATTTCACATCTTCTAATTTCCATTTTTTTCTTGTGTATGTCTGCCTCTATCTTTCTTTTTCCTTTTCCCACTTCGTTCTGTCTCCTTGTTCGTTCCTCTATTCCTCCGTATTCTCCTCTTTCTCAGTTTCCCTTATTTGTTCTTCACTTCCTTCCTTCTTTCGCTTCATCAACTGATTATTCCCTTGAAAACCGATCCTCCATCGATTTCAATTCACATCCTGGCACTTTCATTGTACACACTCCACTCCTTGGAGAGAATGATCTGAGAAACTAAGTACCCCCGCCTGTTGGCGCACAATAAATACTCGCAAGGACGCAGCAAGACACAATCACGAGCGACAGGATCGTGATGTTATTTGATTTTACGTTTAACTTCTTGATCATATTATCATTATTTAACTATCATTATATATACAAATATATATATATATATATATATATATATATATATATATATACATTCACTTTGTGTGTGTGAGTTTTTTTCCTCATATACATACATAACTACATAATACATATATACATGCATCCACACACACACACACATATATATATATATATATATATATATATATATATATATACATATGTATATGTACATGAAGAAGGAACTCACACGCATATATATATATATATATATATATATATATATATATATATATACTTGTTTATTGTTATATAAACATGGTCACATCCTGCTGCTACAAATAGCCACTTGTTTCAATCAAACAACAGATATCATCAGGCAGCGACTTGACTATTCAAAAGTTCAATGAATAATGGATTTTTATTTTAGGTAGGAACTCTTTAAAATTTGGAGTTAAAAAACTTAAAACACAGAATTTTAATTATAAGATGTAAAGAGGGAGGGGGCAATTTAAATAAAGTTAAAAGATTATAATGGAGAGAGAGTGATTAAGAAGAGAAAAAAAAGAGAAAAGAATTGGAGAAAGAAAATAGAGAGAAAAAATAGAGAGAGAAAAATATACATATAATATGGAGAAGAAAAAGAAAAAAGATATAAATGGTTATTATAAAGAGAATAAGGATTAGAAGGGAAAAGAAAGAATGTTGAGATATAATTAAAGAGAGGAAGAAAGAAAGTAAGAATTAATAGGAAGGGCATCTTAAAGAAGTTGCCAGTATATAGAAAAAGAAAAAGAAAAAAATCTGCGTGTCAACCAATTTATGAACAATTATACAATTCAGTAATGAGATATTATTACAAATACAATCTAGGCGTTAGAAAGTTAACATGTCAAAAAAGACAGCGAATGTATCCAACTGACATATTTATTATCAAACATACGTCCACGGGTAATATCAACGCAGTTCAAACATACGTCTACAATTAATTAAGCCCTTTATACTAAATGATATAAGTTTAAAGTTTTCGCGTTTTTATTAAATGAATATATAAGTAAAAGAAAAAATAATAATGAAAAAACAATATTAAAATTAATAATAATAGTAATAATAATAATAATAATAATAGTAATGATAATAATAATAATAATAATAATAATAACAATAATAATAATAAAAATACAATAAAATTAATATTTATTATCTTTTTAATATAACATATTTAGCCATAAGAGGGTATTAAATAAATTAAATAGGACTAATAAATTATAAATAATAATCTACTAATATTTATGTATATAAAAAGAATACAATACATAAATATACATACACATATACACACATACATATACACATATACACACATATATACATATATACACACACACATATATATACACATACATATATACACATATATATACATATACATACATGCATATAATTAAAGGTGTAACTCTATACTATTAAGTTGAAAGTTTAAGCTAGTTAAATATAAATATAAAGTCATATTAAATCACAAATTAATACATTCAAGACGGTATTACTAAAAACATAGATACAAGTACACTTACATATAAATATATAAATATATTCAGGCAAAAGAAAGTAGTTAAATCAACAGAATACTCAAAAGTAGCGACACACAGGTAGATAGTAACAAAATTAAAAATAGTAAAATACATATGTATATACCCACAGAGAACCAACATGCATGTATAAATCTAAGTACACACGGTCATAAAATAAACACATAGACACATACATATACACATAGACACACAGGTATATATTAGATAGGGGAAATAAAGAATGAAATCAGGCGAGGAGAAAGTATATTAATAAATTATAGAAATCAGTGACAATTTTAAATTTATATATTATATATCTAAACTAAATTACTTAAAAGATGGTTTTTATAATGTTTGCAATTAATTGAGTTTTCGTGCTTCTTATTTAATAATTTATCTCTTTCTCTAAAAGTAAGTATAAATAATTTCTCATAAAGACATAGGTAGCAAGGTGAGTTTAAAGATGAACAGGTTTTAGCTTTCTTTAAAATTTTCCAATTTACTATTGGGGAGTAATCTTGCTCTACTAGTTCATAGTAATATTTAGACAAGGAAGTTCTATTTTTGTATTCATTATTTTCAAAAGAGCACTTGTGACCGGTAAATCTTTCTTTAAAATTGTTATTTGTCATTCCTATGTAATATTTTTTTCCATAGGATTTTCCTTAGTAGAAGTAGTTGCTTGGTACACTACAGAAGTAATTTGACAATTTCCTTTAAGAGGGCATTTTGATTTAATTCTACAGTTACACACTTCGGTAGCAATGGGTGTGTTATTTTTGTTTAATATTTTGTTATTATGTTTCTTAATTATTTTTTCAAGGTTTTCATTACAGCTATAACTAAGTTTTATTGTATTTTTATTGAAAAATTTATGTAGTATGTTACTAATAGGGAAGTGCTTTTTAATTAAGTTTAAGAATTTCATTCCTAGATTTGTTTTAAGTTTCAGATTAAAAGGGGGATTGTACCACAGGATTTTTCTCTTACGGTTTCTATTTGTATTTGTGTTTGGGTGTGTTGGTTCTATGAACTCAATTTGCGTGTTTTTGTAACCACTATCCTTAAGGGCCCTGTTATAGAAATATCTATTTTTATTAAATGTTTCAAGATTGGAAGAATTGTCACTGATTCTTTTACTAATGGATTTGGGGATATGTCTAATGATAGATTTTGGGTGATTTGATAGGGGGTGTACATAAATTGGGTTTGAGTTATCCTTCCTATATGGTTGGTAGATGCATTTCCTTAAATCAAAGTTCACATCCCAAAAATTTACAGTTTTCACATCTGATATAATATCCACTTTTAATTTAATTCTACGGAATTCATTTAAGATAATCTTTTTAGTTCTTTCACATTTAGGGCCGTTGGATTCCTTTATGATCATCAGTCCATCATCACGATACAAGCCTATATCCATGACATTGATGTCTTTAGTTAAGTTGTATAGTATGAATAGACCTACTAAGTCTGTCATTTTAGCAGAATCCAAAGACCCCATGGAAATGTCAAACAGGTCATTTTGATCTTTTTTCAACCACTGATCATTCCCACTAATCAATGTAGTATTTCTACATGTCCGTACAATTATCAGCTCTTTTTATTGAGCACCATCTAACAACCTCGTTGAATTCATTAGTCCATTACTTTTGAATAAACCCCCCCCGAGTATATATATATATATATATACATACATAATAAATGACAAAAAGTTATATTCCAAAATTCATGATGTTGATCATCTTATAATATATTCCTTTAATTAACTTGACTTATACAATTCTTATTATATATATATATATATATATATATATATATATATATATATATATAATAGAGAAAGGTAGTTTGCTTGAAGCATTGCTGGTAAATAGATATCGAAGAACATAATACGGCTATAACAGTGTACGGAACCGGTTGCTGTATTAACGTGACGCATGAACAAAAATGGAAAACGGACGGTCTTATTTGTATTGTCATTTTTTTTACTGCGTATATGCAATTATTTTTCATGATAATCACAGTAAAAGTAATACGAAGTTAAATATAACAAAATAAATAAGACCTTCCTTCGTATGTCCATTTGTATTTATGCGTCACGTTAATACAACAACCTCTTCCTTGCATTGCTATAGCCTTCTTCTTTCATATCTATTTACCAGCAATGCTTCAAGATAACTATCTCTCTCTCTCTCTCTCTCTCTCTATATATATATATATATATATATATATATAGTATTATATAAAAATCACTATGTGTGTGTGTGTGGTTCCTTTCACATAGGTTCCGAAACTGCTGAGCCTATCTTTTGCAAATTTCACACAATGGAAACTAATATGTTTGGCAGTGTTCTTAGATACGTTTTTTACATAATTTTTTACAGAGGACTATTTTACGTTAAACCGGTGTAACCATGGCTAGTCTAACGTAAAATATTACGCTGTAAAATTTCTTTTTATCTATAAGAAAAGAAAGACTATTTTAAGATCATAAAGTTCAAATATCAGTTGACGTCATATTGTAAACAAACGCAGACGGAATTTGATGAACGACTTTATCATTATTAATTATTATTCCTCGTAATCTATAATAATCAAGAGAGGATGTATTCTATAATATCACATAGGCAATTTGCATAAATTAAAATATCATGTTTAAGCAAATTGGAGACAGTATATATATATATATATATATATATATATATATATATATATATAGGTTCGATCCTTGTCAATTAAGTCTAGCTATACTGACTTACTTTTATGCACGCAATAATTATTAATAAATAATTAATAAATAATATTTAAATAAAAAAAAGTAATACGTCCTAAAAATGTGGGCGGAAAAAAATGTAAACAAAGGGCAAATAACTTCTTTCTTATAATAATAATAAATAAATATTATAATAAATAGTAATTTTTATATACACACACACACGTATATATATATATATATATATATATATATATATATATATATGTTAGAACTTTATATATATATATATATATATATATATATATATATATATATATATATATATTTAAGAAATTTTTCCAGGTTTACAACCTTGATAAACTGTAAACTTAAAGCAAGTATAAAAAATTAATGTTGATATTTATAGGAAAATCCTAAGCAGATAAAAAAGGCTCAATATTCGAAATAAGGCAATGTAAGGAATGTAAGAAATTCAACTTAAACTGTATAAATTAGAATTTACTATGATTTGTTATTTGACAAAAGAATACAAGCTGAAATTCTTAAGATGTTTTTCCTTATTCCATGGAGTTTCAAAGAATGCCCTTATCCTCAGAGTAAACTAGTTAGCAAAATTATATTCGGAGGCAAGCTATATTTTTGCTTGTTAGTACATACTAGCATGCTGTTGTTGTTGTTATCATCATTGCTTTATAAAACTCACTAGGAGTTCTGTACACAAATTATCATCAGTGATTACTCTCTTCCTAAATTTCCAATACTCCTCATTTCTTTTAATGAGCTTTGACATTTATATTGCGTCACAGCGACAATAGCTTACCGTTTATTTCTCATTGGCATCGAACAGAGATCTACACTGGAATTTGAGTAGCATAAGCTCCCCAAAAGCTTCTAGTATTATTTGTACTCGACCAGTGGAGGTCTGGTTAGTGTTTTCTCTTTTTAGTTCTTCCATCCTCCTTGACCTTTCATGTTTATTTTACATGGTTATCAGCCGAAGTTGAAGCAACCTTTAAATGTTTAAAAAAAACTATGTATTTATTTTATAATTGGCTAGACGTCCAGCGTTGCCCGATCATACAATACATTTAAACATGATATCTTAATTTCTGCAAATTGCATATATATATATATATATATATATATATATATATATATATATATATATATATATATATATATATATTAAAAGCGAAGTGGGGCATTTTTTTCCTTTTAATTTTTTTTAAAACCTTATATAAAAAAAAGATCGACTATAATGTAAAAAGAAACAGGATCGACTAAAAGTAAGAAAAATAAATTGAAAAGGAAGAAGATCGATTAAAAGGGGAGAAAGAAAAAAAAGAAAAGGGGGAACGGTGAAGAAACTTGAAGTACTTTTTGCCGACTGTCTTCAGAATGTCGGAATGAAGTAATGTTGGCATGACGTAATTTCTATGAGGGGAAAAAACATCGCGTAGAAATTAACCTGGTGGCGCCTGTTTAAAAACGTTCAATGAACGTATGTGGTCCATTTGTTTGCAAAGAACAGGTCTGCAACAGTTTATTGTAAGGGCCTCCAAGAATCCGAGATGTTGAACAGACCTAGCCTTGTGCAAAATAGAGAACCACTCCGGTGTGTACTCACTCGCACATTTATTTGAACTGGTCAGGTGATCACCGATCGCGGTAGCAGAAACATGTGATCGTGCAGAGGAGTCTAACCTACCCTGTCGTATATATAAAGGGACATGTTGGGAAATTCTGACTTCCAATCCGTGGCTCGTTCTGCCCACGTAGTCAGCTCCACACTGACACTTAAATTTATAGACGACAAGACTACTTTGAATGGTGGGCAAGACATCTTTCTGAAAGGAAGAAAAGAATTTCCGAGTTGTAAAAACAGGGCGGACTAAAGTGGCGGGGAAACAATTATGGGTCTGGTGAACAATCTTTTTGATGTTATCACCTGCTGAACCCAACCATGGCAACTAAAATCGGACACCGGGAAGTGCCTATGAATCTATTAGTATTACAATCCCCGACCTTGTTAGAAATTATCTTACTAACAATATGTCGGGGGTAGCCATTATCAAGAAAGATATTAAGTAGTTTTTCTAATTCGGCATCTAACTTAGAGGTCGAGCAAATCATAAGTGCACGGTGGGTAAGGGCTTTAATGAGATTGATCTTCCTCTTAAGTGGAGTAAAAGAGTTCCACTTAATGTAAAGGCCTGTAAAGGTGGGTTTTCTGTAGATATTAGTCTCAAAGCAACACTTCCTATAATCTTTGGAGACCATGACATCTAAAAAGGGTCAGGAATGATCGACTTCGCTTTGCATAGTGAATTGGAGAGCTGGATGTAAGCTATTTAAGACCTCAAAAAATATTACAGAGTCGTCATGTGAAGAGAAACAGGCAAAAGTATTATCGACGTAACGCGTGTAAAAAGACGGCGGGGAGATCTTAGTAAAAAGACGATCTTCCCAAAAACCTACGAAAATGTTAGCTAAAATGGGACCTAAGGGGGTACCCATCGAAATGCCATCTACTTGTCGGTAAATCAGGTTGTCAAAGCTAAAGGAAACAGCCATCGTGGCTAATTCCATCAGCTCAACAAACACCGGTTCTGTGAAGGGGGACACGATTTAGGGCCACGATATAGGTAGTCACAACAAATGTCAATAGTTTCGTCCAAGGGGACATTTGTGAACAAACTACACATATCAAAAGACACAAGATAATTATTAGAACTATTCAGTTCTAAGTCTCGGATACGGGAAGAAAATTCAAAAGAATCCAAAACACAATGGCTCGAATAATGTTTTGAAACTGGCTGTTTTTATTTTATAAGGTTTAAAAAAAAAAAAAATTAAAAGGAAAAAAAAAAATGATCCACTTCGCTTTTAAACTATTACAATTCTGTTGTACTTCGAATTTAATATATATATATATATATATATATATATATATATATATATATATATATATATATATATATATATATATATATATATAATAGAATCAATACTCTATTGTTTATTATACATTCCGAGGATGTTTTCATGGCCGTATTGATGTCAATAACTCTTGTTTGTTGGCAGATCCAGACGTTTGCCGTTCTGTCTTGTAGAGTGATGCCTAACATTATCCTCTTCATCTTCCTTTATGCCATTGCCAAGATTTCACTTTGGCGAATTGTCAGGGTCCATGTTTCACTACCGTAGCTCATGACAAGTAGTACATATTCATTGAAGATCATACCTTTGATTGACATATCTGCTTTTCGGCTTCTTATGATATTCCTTACTTTCCCAAAAGCTGTGCATCCCAATGCTATCCTGCTCTTTATCTCAGGGAGTAGATCTCCATATTTCGTCATTTTCTTTCCTAAGTAAATGTAGCTTTCAACTCCCCCAATGGTCTTTCCATCAACAATTATTGGCGATTTTTCAGCGTGCTGGTTTAACATCAGCCTGGTCTTGCCAAGATGCATGCTGAGGTTACCTGGTTTGCTCTTAGAGTGGATGCCGTTTATGGTCAAAGATACATTACCTGAAAGTACTTCGGTTCAACTCATCGGCTTAACGTTCACAGGGAACATGAGTTGGAACAAATACATCAAGAGCATTGCTGCTGCGAAGAAGGTTGGCTCTCTCTCTACCGTGCTAGGAATTTACTTACGCCTGAAAGTATTCTGTACCTCTACAAAGCCACCATTCGTCCATATATGGAGTACTGTTGTCACATTTGTAGCTGGTGCATATACTACTAGTCTCTCACTCCTAGACAGGGTTCAAAAGAGATTCACCTACCTGATAGGTCCTGAACTGTTATCTAAGCTTCAACCTCTGTCCAATCAACGAAATGTTGCGTCCCTCTGTCTGTTGTACAAGTATTTTAATGGTGGATGCTCCGACGAACTACAAGCCCTTGTATTCCCTTGACGTGAATAGCCCCGACAAACCTAGGAAGCAGCAAAGTCCCATCACTACACAGTAGAAATCCCTACTCTAATAGCTCCTTTCCCAGAACTGCTAGACTTTGAAATTCCCTTCTGGGTTCCTGCTTCTCCACTGTACTGACATTCATAAGTTCAAATGTAATGTGAACAAAGATCTTGTTACTTATCTCCTTGTTTGGGGTGAAAATGTAAAAAAAAAGAAAGAAAGAAAAAGAATTTGCTTCGTATTTCCATCTCTTTGATTTTTACCGCGTTGGTAGTTTCAGAGTCATAAGAAATTTCTAGGTTTGTATTTAGAGGCACATTAATTCACTGGGAGAGATGCACCTCTACTCTTAGTTAAGACATACATCTAGGAGAAGGTAACTCTGATGACGTCGGCAGCAGGACGTTGGATGGCCATGGAGGAGGATGAATCTCTAGCAAATTAACGGTTCTATGGTATTAAGAGTTATGTTATTCGACTGTAGCTATGTGGATGATCTAAAGACAACGGATATGTGAAAACAGGCGAATGATATGTCATTGCGCTGGGGAAGGTTCCGCCTCATCTGAGGTTTGGCCCTCGGGCCAAGATCAAAGTGTAGGTCCATCCTGGGCCCAACTCTCTTCCTGATCTACATCAATGATCTTCCAGACCACATCCTTAGATCATTCGTAGACATTTATGCTGACGACACTACCATCTATGGAAGCACTTTGAAGACCGTAAACGACCAAGTTCTCTCTGACTCTCTCTCCTCTCATCTTCAGCAGGTGGTACAATGGGGAAAGAAGTGGATGGTTACTTTTAATGCATCTAAAAGCAAGCTTCTATCTTTACATCATCGACGCTCTGCTGCCCAGCTGCCATGAATCGAAATGAATGGCTCTCGTCTTGCGGAGGCTTCATGTTTTGACAAGCTTCTGGGCTTGATCTTTACTCCCGATTTGAAATGGAACACGTATATCAAATCAATTGCCAAAGTCGCCGGAAAGATGGTGGGATCCTTCTACCGCTCCAGTAGATATCTCACTCCTGATGTAATTTTCTACCTATATAAAAGTCAGGTTCGGCCAACGATGGAGTACTGTTGCCACATCTGGGCAGGTGCCGCTAGAAGCAGCTTATCCTGCCTTGACAGAGTTCAAAATAGACTTAGACTAGCTTAGTGGGGGATGCCCTTTTTCCTTCTCTGCAACCCCTTTCCCACAAAAGAGACGTAGCGAGCCTGTCCCTGCTTTATCGTTATTTTCATGGCAGGTGCTCATCTGAGCTTCAATCTCTGCCCCCCCCGAAAAACACTCGTCTTTCCAGAACCATTATCAACAATTACCCACACTCTTTATCGGTGCCTACACCTAAACGTAGATTCCATGAACAGGGCTTCTTTCTTAGAACTGATCGCCTGTGGAACTCTATTCCGTTTGCCTTGTTTTCAGCTGACTGCAATCTGATTGTCTTCAAGTCCAACGTGAACAAGTTCTTGTTGAACCGTTCCCCTAAGTAATCCAAGTTACAAAATTCCCACTAATGTTTACTACGCTAAAATCACAATGACTAATGTCTGCCTATTAACCGTTATCCTATATTGGCCTCTGGGCCTTGATAAGTGGTGACCCCCATGTAAAAAAAAGTATATGTTCCGGCAGATACTGCAAGCAAAGACCATATGTGGGGAAACCCCACATATAAGACCTTGGTCAATGTAGGGGAAACCCTTCATACCAATTGTCACTATCCAGCTCCCTTACTCCCCGGGGAGTTGGTCCCCATTTCCCCTTCACTCCTCACATTAAAAATCGGCCTTGTGCCTAATTTGCTTGGTGGGGGAGCAAATAAATACCCTGCCCTGGGGATGGTAATGGCATCCCACCTCATGTATTCTGCCAAGTTCAAAATCATGTGATGTCTTCAAAAAGGAATCGGACCAACAATGGACCGAAGCCTATGGAGAACAATGACCATGATTTCATCTACGGCATGAACATGCCATGATATGAAAGGAAGAAGTTTCTTTCACTTCTTGATAATTATTATGATTCCGGTCTCTTTGCTTGGATGAGTTTATCTGTTTGTATCTCTACGTCCCAAATTTTCCCTTTCAGTGGTCTTCAAAAGTTTCCTTTTTTCACTCATTCTTTTTGTTTATTCTCTCTCACGTGCACACTCTACCCTGCTCCAAACAAATCTGCTAACCTCTTCATCAAACTCTTCATCAATCCTACTACATAAAACAATGCACAAAAAGCACAAGAGTATAAACCATTTAATTATTGGCATTCTTTTGAGATAGGTGATTGGTACATTTTATTTATTTGCAGAATATTATCCTCATCTTTATAATTGTTGTTTCACAACGTTTCTGCCAACTATTCCTTTGTTCTTTGTCAGGTTGTTAATCGCGACGTGATAAGAATGCTGAATCTTCAACTGTATGTTCGGGGCAGTAGATAGAGACATTGAATCTCCACAATTCTAAGTGGACAATATCTGAAGATACTGGTTTCAATTCTACTCAAAGCCGGCCAGAGGATTAGTTTCCCAAAACATAGTGGGACGACAACAACTATGGAAGGCAGTAATTACTGAAGATACAGTTAAAGACTCAGCATTCCTATCCCATTGCGGTTACGAACCTGACGAAGGCCAGAGGAATAGTTGGCCGAAACCTTGTGAAACAATAGCTATAAAAATGAGGATAATAGTAGACCCTGACCACCAACTCCCAACGTAGATACCCACTACTAACTATTTCTTCAACATCAGTGGTCAACGTTCCAACCATCCAATTATGAGAGACCAAACTTCCTGTGCGAAACTGGCATTTGGATGACTGTTTCCTTAAATGATTTCTCTATAAAAGGTTATTCTAACTAGACATTCAAATCTGACTCTCAAAGTCGCCATAGACATGAAATATGTGCCTACATTAGGGGTGGTTTCTCTTGTGGCAAGGACATATTCAAAGACCCTAAATTACCCTATATGTGCTTCTGAGTAACACTTACTCAGAACACAGAATTCATATTTGCCCTCAAATACCCCACAATGGTGGAGTTACTATCTTCCAGACTATCTTCTCCCAACATTCACATCTACGGAGATGTTATTCTACTCAAACAAACCAGATAATGAAGGGATGCTTAGTCATGATTTCTACTTTGCTGTGACTTGGACCAGGACTAGGACAACAGCATATTCTTTACATTGTTTTGACTCTCAAGTATGTATCCGCTGATATCTTATATGCTTTTATATAGAGTGATGCGATTCTCATTTGATTAAATTTGTCTAACTGTGTCGGATATATACTCGAGAGTAAAATCATGATAAGAATATGCTGTTGTCATAGCCCTACTTATGACCTGACACAGACAATTAAAAAATCCACACGTGTATCCGATGCTGACAGACAATTTGCAAGTCTTCTAGATCTTTTTTATGGCAACATGCTCTGACCAGTGTCCATCGCCCGTTCTGCCCCCGCTAGGATCGCCTGATCACTCGGTTGTCTCAATTAAGTGTAAAACGACCTCGGATATCCATTTCCATAGTGTAGTGTTTTATACTCAATGGCTGACTGGGACAAGTTTTGAACGCTCATATAGAGAATACTCCTACGATTTATGTTAAAAAGAAATAGCACCCGACTTAACTGATTGGTTAACCGTCTGTATATGCAAGTACATACTCCCTCCCCCAAATTCTAACAAACAAAACATCTGTGGAGCATCCCTAAATGTGCGACCGCAATTACACAAAGAAGCTACTACTTCAATTGTTTTATTATAACGAAATAGATGTTCTGAAATTAACCCCGCCTTTAAAACTGGCAGAAACCACTAGAAATTGATTATTAAAAGCGCGAGCGCAATCTTCTCAATCTATTAAGTCTAAAGTAGCTGAACAGAGACTTAATTCTCATTAGTTTTGACGAATAACAAACAAGGTCCTAAACAGATGCGAGTCCTTTATCTCAGCCATCGTCATTGAATCTGAGATGATTTCGTCAGTATCCGATAAAGTATAACTCTTTGTTCAGAACTTTGTATCAAGCTTCACCCTATGCGATCAGGGAGGTCTACCTCCTGAATTTCCGCCCAAATCGAAAATAACCTGAGCGTCATCTAGATATCTGACCGGAGTGTTGCCAAACATATCAAGAACATTGATTCCAGTAAAGCAACTAGGCCTGACAACATTGCAGTCCTCCTAGTCTATGTTTATTTTAGCATAAAGCGTCATAGTTAGTCGGAATGTAGTACGAATAGGAATTCTTAATATGATATTCTAAGTTCAAGTGTCCGCTGCAAAAAAGTCGATTAAAAAACAACATTTTAGCGCCTTTTTTTTCTCGTGCAATTAAAAAGAAGTTAGCAAATCACATTTAAAACACTTGGCTTCTTTCAGCATAAGTTTCACTTTAAATCAGGATCCCACCCTAAAAAAAAAATAAAAATAAATAAATAAATAAATAAAAAGGAAAATTAATAAATAAAATAACGAAGGACTGAACAAAATTTGAAACCAGGTCAATTCCTTAATAATTCATCAAAGTTTGGAGATGATTATTAAGGATTTCCCTTTCCGCTTTGCGCAAAATCTCAGAGTTCCGTCTGCCTCTGCTGCGTTACATGTAAGCAAACGTTCCAGAAGGGAAGGGAAGATTGCAAAAGCGTTTGTCCGGCGACGCGTAACATGAATGGTGTTGGATATCGAGGGCGTGTTCTAGGCGGTTATGTGCACTTTAACAAACTCTTATCAGTCTTAATTAATTTCATCTGTTTTATGGGTTATAATTTTTTTTGTTACTTATTACTTATTAATTTTGAAAGTGCCACCGACTTTATTTTATATGTGTGCATTCGGGCTGCAAATATATGACACTGCACAACAAGCACTCGACCGATGAACACATTAGAAACATATGCCGTCTACCCTCCCATACTGGATGTTTCGCTTACCCTATCTAGTACATAAAAACAAGGAAGCTAAATATAGTCTTACTGTTTCAATTCTTTGATTTAGTATTTATTTTATTTTCGTTCACCTCGTGCAAAGCATATTGGCACTGAAGCGTAAGGGGATGCTGTGATAGGGAACAGATTTATGTGTGTTAGCCTACGTGGGTAGCTGAGCAGCAAGATGTTCACATTTCATTTTTATTTCAGTATGGTCTTACAGTCGGGGAAAAGCTGCTCACACAAAGCATCGCTCAGGCGACTCGATTTCTTCTTTCTTTTCATTCCTGGTGGTTTTAATATTCCTATTTGTTTTAACATTCCTATTTTCCTTAAATTCCCATTTTTTCTAACATTCCTATTTGTTCTAAAATTCCCATTTTTGCTAACAATCCTATTTGTTCTAACATTCCTGTTTTTCTAACATTCATATTTGTTCTAACATTACTGTTTGTGCTAACATTCCTGTTTTTCAAACATTCCTATTTGTTCTAACATTCCTATTTGTTCTAACGTTCCTAATTGTGCCAACATTCATATTTGTTCTACCATTCCTGTTTTTCTAACATTCTTATATTTTCTATCATTCCTATTTGTTCTAACATTCCTAATGTTCTAACATTCCTTTTTGTGCTAACATTCCTGTTTTTCTAACATTCCTATTTGTTTTAACTTTCTCATTTGTTCTAACATTCCTATTTGTTCTAACATTCCTAGTTGTTCTAACTTTCCAATTTGTACTAACATTCCTGTTTTTCTAACATTCATATTTGTTTTAACATTCTTATTTGTTCTAACATTCTTATTTGTTCTAAAATTCCTATTTGTTCTAACATTCCTATTTGTGCTAACATTCCTACTTATTTTAACATTCCTATTTGTTCTAACATTCCTATTTGTTTTAACATTCCTAGTTGTTTTAACATTCATATTTGTTCTAACATTCCTATTTGTTCTAACATTCCTATTTGTTCTAACATTCATATTTCTTTTAACATTCCTATTTGTTCTAACATTCTTATTTGTTCTAACATTCCTAGTTGTTTTAAGATTCCTATTTGTTCTCACATTCCTATTTGTTCTAACATTCCTGTTTTTCTAACATTCCTATTTGTTTTAACATTGAAATTTGTTCTAACATTCTATTTGTTCTAATATTCCTGTTTTTCTAAAATGCCTATTTGTTCTAACATTCCTATTTGTTCTAACATTCCTGTTTTTCTAACATTCCTATTTGTTCTAACATTCCTGTTCGTTCTAAAATTCCTATTTGTTCTACAATTACTATTTGTTCTAACATTCCATATTTGTGCTAATATTCCTATTTGTTCTTACATTCCTATCTGTTCTAACATTCCTATTTGTCTTAACATTCCTTGTTGTTCTAACATTCCTATTTGTTCTAAAATTCCTATTTGTTTTAACATTTATATTTGTTCTTACATTCCTATTTGTTTTAACATTCCTGTTTTTCTAACATTCCTCTTTGTTTTAACATTCTTATTTTTTCTAACATTCCTATTTGTTTTTACATTCCTATTTTTGCTAACATTCGTATTTGTTCTAACATTCCTGTTTTTCTAACATTCCTATGTGTTCTAACATTCCTATTTGTTCTCAAATTCCTTTTTGTGCTAACATTCCTAGTTGTTCTAACATTCTTATTTGATCTAACATTCCTGTTTTAACATTCCTAGTTGTGTTAACATTTCTATTTGTTCTAACATTCTTATTTGTTCTAACATTCTTATTTGTGCTAAAATTTCTAGTTGTTCTAACATTCCTATTTGTTCTAACATTCCTATTTGTTCTAACATTCCTATTTGTGCTAACGTTCCTAGTTGTTTTAACATTTCTACTTGTTCTAACATTCGTATTTGTTTAAACATTCCTAGTTGTTTTAATTATCCGATTTGTTCTAACATTCCTGTTTTTCTCACATTCCTATTTGTTATAACATTCCTATTTGTTCTAACATTCCTATTTGTTCTAACATTACTATTTGTCCTAATATTCCGGCTTTTCTAACATTCCTATTTTTTTAAACATTCCTATTTGTTATAACATTTCTATTTGTTCTTACATTCCTATTTGGTCTAACATTCCTAGTTGTTTTAACATTCCTATTTGTTCTAACATTCCTATTTGTTCTAACATTCCTATTTTTTCTAAAATTCCTATTTTGTTTAACATTCCTATTTGTTTTAACATTCCTATTTGGTTTAACATTTGTAGTTGTTTTAACATTCCTATTTGTTCTTACATTCCTATTTGTTCTAACATTCCTATTTATTCTAACATTCTTATTTTTTCTAACATTCCTGTTTTGTTTAACATTCCTATTTGTTTTAACATTCCTATTTGTTCTAACATTCCTATTTGTTTTAACATTCATATTTGGTTTAACATTTGTAGTTGTTTTAACATTCCTATTTGTTTTAACATTACTATTTGTTCTAACATTACTATTTGTTCTAACATTCTTGTTATTCTTACATTCCTATTTGTGCTAACAGTCTTATTTGTTCTAACATTCCTATTTTTTTTAACATTCCTATTTGTGCTAACATTCCTTTTTTTCTTACATTCCTATTTGTTCTAACATTCCTATTTGTTTTAACATTCCTATTTTTTATAACATGCCGATTTGTTATAACATTCCTGTTTTGCTAACATTCCAATTTGTTCTAACATTCCTATTTGTTCTAACATTTCTTTTTTTCTACCATTATTGTTTTTCTTACATTCCTGTTTTTCTTACATTCCTATTTGTTTTAACATCCTTATTTGTTGTAACATTCCTGTTTGTTCTTACATTCCTGTTTCTCTAACATTTCTATTTGTTCTAACATTCCTGTTTGTTCTAATATTCCTATTTGTTCTAACATTCCTGTTTGTGCTAACATTCCTATTTGTTATAACATTCCTATTTGTTCTGACATCCCTATTTGTTCTAACATTCCTATTTGTTCTGACATTCCTATTTGTTGTAACTTTCCTATTTGTTCAAACATTCCCGTTAGTTCTAACATTCCTATTTGTGCTAACATTCCTTTTTTTCTTACATTCTATATTTGTTCTAACATTCCTATTTGTTTTAACATTCTTATTTCTTCTAACATTCCTATTTGTTCGAACATTCCTGTTTTTCTAACATTCCTGTTTGTTTTAACATTCCTATTTGTTTTAACATTCTTATTTGTTCTAACATTCGTATTTATTCTAACATTCCGGTTTTCCTAACATTCCTATTTTTTCTAATATTCCTGTTTGTTCTAACATTCCTGTTTGTGTTAACATTCCTGTTTTTCTTACATTCCTATTTGTTCTAACATTCCTATTTGTTCTGACATTCCTCTTTATTCTAACTTCCAATTTTTTCTAACATTCCTGTTTGTTCTAACATTCCTAGTTGTTTTAACATTCCTATTTGTTTTAACATTCCTATTTGTTTTAACATTTCTAGTTATGTTTACATTTCTAGTTGTTCTAACATTGCTCTTTGTTCTAACATTCCTGTTTTTCTAACATTGATGTTTATTCTAACATTCCTATTTTTTAACATTCCTATTTGTTTTAACATTTCTAGTTGTTCTAGCATTCCTATTTGTTCTAACATTCTTATTTGTTTTAACATTTCTAGTTGTTCTAACATTCCTATTTTTTTTTACATTCCTATTTTTTCTAACATTCCGTGTTGTTCTAACATTCCTATTTATTCTAACATTCCTATTTGTTTTAACATTCCTATTTGTTCTAACATTTCTATCTGTTCTAACATTCCTATTTGTTCTAACATTCCTGTTTTTCTAACATTCCTTTTTGTTTTAACATTCTTATTTGTTGTAACATGCCTGTTTTTCTAACATTCCTAGTTGTTTGAACATTCTTTTTTGTTTTAACATTCCTATTTGTTCTAACATTCCTGTTTGTTTTAACATTCCTATTTGTTCTAACATTCCTATTAGTTCTAACATTCTCTATTTGTCCTGACATTCCTGTTTTTCTAACATTCCTGTTTTTCTAACATTCCTATTTGTTTTAACATTCTTATTTGTTGTAACATTCCTATTTTTTCTAACATCCCTGTTTGTTCTAACATTTCTATTTGTTTTAACATTCCTGTTTGTTCTAACATTTGTGTTTTTCTAACATTCCTTTTTGTTCTTACATTCTTATTTGTTCTTACATTCCCATTTGTTCTAACATTCCTGTTTTTCTAACATTCCTATTTGTTTAAACATTCCTATTTGTTCTAACATTCCTATTTGTTCTAACATTCCTGTTTTTCTAACATTCGTATTTGTTTTAACATTCCTATTTGTGCTAACATTTCTTTTTTCCTTCATTCCTATTTGTTCTAACATTCCTATTTGTTTTAACATTCTTATATGTTCTAACATTCCCATTTGTTCTAACATTCCTATTTTTTCTAATATTCCTATTTGTTTTAACATTCTTATCTGTTCTAACATTCCTTTTTGTGCTAACATTCCTGTTTTTCTAACATTCCTTTTTGTTTTAACATTCCCATTTGTGCTAACATTCTTTTTTTCTTACAGTCCTATTTGTTTTAACATTCCTATTTGTTTTAACATTCTTATTTGTTCTAACATTCCCATTTGTTCTAACATTCCCATATTTTCTTACATTCCCATTTGTGCTAACATTCTTGCTTGTTTTAACATTCTAATTTGTTTTAACATTCTTATTTTTTCTAACATTCCCATTTGTTCTAACATTCCTATTGGTTCTTACATTCCCATTTGTGCTAACATTTCTGTTTGTTCTTACATTCCTATTTGTTCTAACATTCCTGCTTGTTTTAACATTCCTATTTGTTCTAACATTCCACTTTGTTCTAACATTTCTATTAAATACATATAATATATAATTATATAAAACTTTAACTATTAAAATACATTACATTTGAAAATAAAAACATTCTTTTTAAGTTTCTCTGGACAGATTTAAAAATATCACTGAAAAGTGTCCTTTTTTCAATGTCTAGAAGGTTCCAATGTCAAGGTGTTCCATTTTTTTTGAAATTCTAGAAAGTTCCACTCCACGCTAATTGCGTCATAACTTCATTATTAAATCGGCTCTGAGAATGAACGCTAAGCTTGGGCGACCTTTAAACTATTTAGAACTCCGGCCAATTCCCTGAGATAAAATCTGGTTGTAAGGAATTTGCCCAAACAAGCCAATTACAAAATCCCTCCCAAAATAAACGGACACTTAGTAAATATTGATTTTCTGATTTTATATTCTGACCAAAGTAAAATATATTATATTTTTTCAAACTCCATTATTATTCCGCGACAAAAGCTCGTGACAAAGAATTTGAGTTTCGTCCCTTACAACATTTTTGTAAATATTTGTTTATCTGTTCAATAAATTCCCTTTTTCTCTTTTAAACTCCTTTTAGTTTTTTTTCATATATGTTGTGTGTCCACCCCTAGATATTTACCGTGGACGTAACAATGACCACGTAGAAAAATAAATTCTGGAGCATAAAAGACCGCTTGTTTCTATGGTACAAGTCTCGCCTTCATATCTCTTCAACTTCTTTTGCAGAAAAAATAAGAAATGTTACTATTGGAACGACATTCGTGAGTGTATATGTGTATATATATACATACATATATGTATATATAGTATAAATATACTATATATATATATATATATATATATATATATATATATATATATATGTATATATATATATGCACTTACATATACATAGTTTTTATTGTTTTATAATATTTCCATAAGTTTTTATTCTAAGCGAAATAAACATGGCGGCTACAATGAACACCTTGTCTGTGACCAGTCAACAGTGACCAGCATTAGCACCGTATCTTGCAATAAAAATACCTTACAACCATGCAAATTCCGTTCTATTCAAAGCAACCATTAATTATTTCTGCCGCCATAAAAGCAAAGAAAACGACAACCACCGTTCTGTACTCTCGCTCCTGAAGCCTAAAGACAAAGAGAGAGAGAGAGACACACAAGTTTTTTGAAAAGACATGTGGAAATTCTAAACTAATCACTGAAGGACGTGCGAGGCTTGTTCCTATTTACTTCTCTTCCTACGAGGGGAAAAGTGAGACACAAAGTTTTTTTTTAATGTTGCAAAAAAAAAAAAAAAAAAAAAAATCCAGCTCTCTAAAAAGGAGCAAACTGAACAAGAACTAAAATTAAAAAAGAAGGCCTTTTCTTTAATTGGACGAGGACAAAAAAGATAAAATGTAGTATCAGAACAGATACTACATTTTCTATTAATATTAAAAAAAAATATAAAAAATGCAAGAGAGCTATATGCCCAGTCTGTTAAATCCAAGGTAGCTGATCAGCGGCTTGGTTCCCACCAGTTTTGGCAAATAACAAATAGGATCCTGAACAGAAGTGTGCGTTCTATCCCAACCATTATCAATGGACCAGAGGTCATCTCGTCAGCGTCAGACAAGGCCAAACTATTTGCAAAGAACTTTGCAGCTAATTCTATCCTATGCGACGAAGGCCATCAACTCCCCATATTTCCTCCTATAACACAGAACACGCTAGGTAACATACAAATATCCGTGCATGAGGTCGCCAAGCTTATAAAAAACCTAGATTCCAGTAAAGCAACTGGCCCTGATGGCATCCCGATTATAGTGTTAAAAAAGCTTCAACCAGAACTTGCTCCCATACTTACGAAACTATTTAAGCGCTGCCTTAAGGAGAAGTGCTTTCCGACTCCCTGGAAGACCTCATCAGTTTGCCCTGTATTTAAGAATTCAGGTGATAAGTCATCTCCCTCTCAGTACAGACCAATAAGTCTTCTCTGTGTTATGAGTAAGTTGCTGGAATCAATATTAAATAGAGAAATAGTCAACCACCTCAGCAGGAATAACCTTCTTAGTGACACACAATATGGTTTCCGCTCTGCAAGATCTACCGCAGATGTGCTGACGGTTATATCCCACAGGATTAGTGAATCTCTTGACAAAGGCTTCCTTTCTAGGGCAATTGCTCTTGACATATCAAAGGCCTTCGACAAGGTATGGCATAAGGGTCTACTTCACAAGATTTCCAGCTACGGTATAACTGGAAATGTTTTCTCAATCATTAAATCATTTCTCTCCGATAGGCTCATAAGAGTAGTGGTAGATGGACAAAAATCGGAGGCCTGCAATATAAATGCTGGAGTCCCTCAGGGGTCCATCATGGGCCCAACTCTCTTCCTGATCTACATCAATGACCTCCCTAAACACATACTTAAATCATTCGTTGACATCTATGCTGATGACACGACCATCTACGGCAACACATCAAAGGCTGTAAATGACGAAGTTCTCTCTGATTCTCTCTCCTCTGATCTCGAGCGCGTGGTTCAGTGGGGGAAGATGTGGCTAGTTACCTTTAATGCATCCAAAACCAAACTCCTATCCTTACATCATCAACGCTCTGATCCCCAGCTGGCATCAATTGTGATGGATGGCTCTCGTCTGGGTGAGGCCCCGTGTTTTGACAAGCTTCTGGGTTTGACCTTTACTCCTGATCTGAAATGGAACACGTACATCAAGTTTGTTGCCAAGGTCGCTGGAAAGATGGTGGGATCTTTCTACCGCTCCAGAAGATATCTCACTACTGATGCAATTCTCTATCTATATAAAAGCCAAGTACGTCCAAGGATGGAATACTGTTGCCATATCTAGGCAGGAGCTGCCAAAAACAGCCTATCCTGCCTTGACAGAGTACAAAATAGACTTCGTGGTTTAGTGGGGGATGCCCTTTTCTCTACCCTGCAACCCCTCTCCCACAGAAGAGACGTTGCGAGCCTATCCTTGTTTTATCATTATTTTCATGGCAGGTGCTCGTCTGAACTACAATCTCTGGTCCCCCCTTGCCAATCTTTCACGAAAAACACCCGTCTAGCTGAATCCACTGTGAAAAATTTTCCCCACTCTATATCTGTGCCTAAATCAAAACGCGGATTCCATGAACAAAGCTTCTTTCTTAGAACTGCACGCCTGCGGAACTCTGTTCCGTGTGCCTGCTTCCCTCCGGACTACAACTTGGATGTCTTCAAGTCCAATGTTAACAAATTCCTAATGAACCGCCCCCTTAAGTAAACACTTCATCAAATCTCCACACTAACGTAATGTACTTGCAATAACTCTTATCCCTGAGTGGCTTCTGGGCCTTGATAAGTGGTGATCACTGTGTAAAAAAAAAAAAAAAATGCCTCCCACTTATAACAAAGTTAGACATGAAGTCAGTTCGAATGTGAATGAAATCCGTCACTTCCAGTTATCAAACCAAAGTAAATTACAAGATTATCTCCCCTGTCTCTTGCAACAGATTCTACGTCCTTGTTAGTTGGTTGGTTGTTTTTATTTTACGGCATATCAATCCTTTTCAGGTTATTTAATGCCGAATTCAGTGATTTTGTAGAAAAAAGATTTTAATAGATTATATATGTTTCTATTTAACCCATAGCTGGGACCCTAACAGGTACCACCACTCCGGGTCAGAGTGAACCTGGGAGCAATGACTGGCTCCACACTCCTCAAAGCCCACAAGCTGGGGCCTCACCATCGGATATAATTTAAGGTCATATCCAGGACCGTCCTTGTTGGGAAATTATGTTGCCTTGACATTCCAGTGACCACTGGCCCTGCTATGTCAACTATTTTACAGCTACTACCCAAAGCACTTTCATCCATTATTTTAATGTAACTAAACCAAGCAAGTGTTCTGATCCGCACATATCTCTTTATAGCGTCCATATTTAATCTTTTAGGTTGAATCCAAAAATTCAGTATCCAAAGTTAAGACGCCGGAAGTGGACACGGTTAAACTAAAATAGGGAACGGGACGAAAGTCATTAAGCATGAAACGGAATACGGAACCATATGAAAATAATTTATTTATAAAAATGTCTTTAGTTTTAAAGCTTATCGCGTTCTCATAAAACAAATAAAAAGAAACTTTTATTTTTTATATTTCCATAAATACTTTTTTTTTTGTTTTAAGACATGTGCTATTATGAAACAATAAGAAAGAATGAGAGTTTTCATTATTTACATGTATCATCACTAGGGCTATGACAACAGCATATTCTTGTCATTGTTTTCACTCTTGAGTGTGTATCCGTTGATATCTTATATGCTTTTATATAGAGTGATGTGGTTCGCGGTTGATTAACTGTGTATAGCTGTGTCGGATATATGCTTGGACGTCAAAATAACTAACAGAATATGCTGTTGTCATAGCCCTAAGCATCACGAAACAGAAACACTAATGAGAATGCTTTCTCGTAAATGTCTTTTCTAAATAATATATTAAATACTACATAAATATTTAAAATAAATAAACCATAAAAAAATAAACGTGTATTTTTTTAATGTTCTTAGAATATGTCTTTCGCAGGTGTTTTCACACAAATTTTGTCATAAATACTATATGAAAGATTTTTTTCATTAACATTTCCTGTGTCATTACAAACACAAAAATTTTATTTTAAATATTTGCATAAAACGTTTCTATGAAGAAAGGTTCATATGGTTTCATATTTAGTTTTTTGCTTTCTGACTTCCGTTTTATATTTAACTAAACCGAGTCCACTTCCGGCGTCTTAACTTTTCATGCTGAATTTTTGGATTTAATAATCTTCTAATATTTCTCTGAGATAAACAAATCTAAGCCTGTCTTTAAGCCTTGTATTGCACATTCATAATATCATTCTCTTATCATTTGTCGCCAGGCAGCATCTTAACCATTCACTGGACAAGTTTTACTTCCATACATCATCACAATCACCTAAAAACCTAAGAGACGCCTTTGTTTTCTTTTATCAACGGTGATAACTGTCTGCTGGTTAGTAATGATATAAGTTCTCTGCGCCCACCTCTTACTCTCGCAATCACACTACCACATGCTCCACACTGTACCCCAATAATACTATCATGGTTACAAAACTTTTGGACAACCTCAATAGCTACACCATCTATGATATAAATCTCACCTGTCTGTTAAATGTATGTATGTATGTATGCATGTATGTCTAAAACTTTCGTCGTAAGCGACGAATTTTCACGAGATTGGTATCGTTTTAAAGATCGACCCTTCGGACGACAAATATCGAAAAATTGGCTAAAAACAATAATACCTTCACCCTCAACTGGGCACTTTTCTACAGGGAGGGGTCTCTTTTTTGCAGATATTTTCGAAAGTCATTCCCTCGTTTCGATTGACTAACCTTAATTTAAACCTTCGCCACTTCCTATTTGGCGATGGGCGCAACAGCAAAGACGTCACTTTTTCACGTTCTTTTCCTACTTCGCTGTACGAGTTCAAGACTTCCTATCTACTATCACTTTTTTTTTTTTTGCTCAACACACACCTCCAAACACCCGAGCAAGGCCGGGCATTCAGATTAGTCAAAATGTACTTTTTTAACAACTTTTCTCAATCCAAATCCATTGTTTTACGCTTACTGAACACAAACTGATTATCAGCTCTAACCTAATAGTACTTCCATTGCACATCCTGTGTACCAAATGCTATCAAGTACCTAAAAGAATTTGGTAGCTCCAAACTCCCTTTCTACAAACCAATCATAAGAAATTTAATCGTTCTGTACTCTTACTTTAGTATTAAAACTGTTGGGGTGTAGGTGGATCTGGGTAGTTATAGTACCTTTAAAAGTTTGGTATGCTGTGGGCTAAACCACGTGAGAGGATGGTGTTTACACTGCACCATTAGCTGAATCAGTGTACTATGCTAACTGAATCCGGCAACTCCTGCAACCAAACTGGTGCCAAACATATTGCGCTACTTTCCTATACATACATGCACATATACATACACACACACACACACACACACATATATATATATACACATATATGTGTGATCGTTTATGTATATTCATGTTTATTTAATTTATTTATTTGTTTGTTTTCTACTGTTATTGTTAATTTTAAAAGCTATTTTGTATCGCTATCCTAGAGTAAGTTTTATTTTGTGAACACAGTTGTTTGCTATTTCTCGTCTACAGTTTAATAGATTTTGGGGTTCTTTAAAGTACAGGATAACAAATTTTTCATGGAGGCATAATTTACATGGGTCGTCTAAATGTCTGCACGTGGTAGCTTGTCTTATTATTTTCCATTCGACTACCGGCAACATTCGGGTATGTTTGAGTAGAAAACTGTCTAATTATTTATTCATTTATCACTCATACTCCTAATTATTTGCAAACAAGGTATTGGTATGCCCGGTGTATATAAAGTCCGTTGGTGTTATGGAACTTTGATTAATTTTAGGAAAATTTAAAGTTTTATCTGGTACCTCCTTACTCTAACGCTTCTCTGGTAACCGCGTATATTTATATATTTTGTAATAATTTCTGTACTATTTTAGTTTTTTTTATTGTTTAAAATTCATTCTATCTTTGAGTTCCCAGTATTTATTCGCTAGTGTTGTTTTTATACGGTGTTTTTTTTATTTTTGAATGTACTTTTGTGGTCATAGTATCGGGTTTTGAAATCTAAGGAAGTCATGCCTACGTAATATTTCTTGTTAGTCGGGTTTTCTTTCGCAAATATTGTTGCTTGATAAACTACGCTTTTTGTTAGACATTTATTTTGGACTGGGCAAAGTGTGCGGTGTCTACAGTTGCATTTATCTTGTTCGTTATTAGTATATATATATGTGTATGTATATGTGCATGTATCTGTGTACACATATGTATATTTATATATATATAAAAAAAGGAAAACGTCTACCTTAAACCACTAACATAGTCCTAAAACAGATCCTTTGTTCGATAAAATGCATGCCCATTTGCTGATAGGAAGGGCCGCGGTGGATACTAGTAAGCTGATTGGCTAACTAAAAATCCTCGACATATATAAAAACAAGAAACAACCACAGAATTCGCGTATAAGCCTGACGAATCCTATAGTGGATGAAACGCAGAATATTCAGTGTAGTTTAATCGCCATATATATTTTATAAATTACTATATATATATATATATATATATATATATATATATATATATATATATATATATAGCTTAGATGTTATTTTGTGTGTGTATATATATATATATATATATATATATATATATATATACAATAAGTTTATATATACAAATATATATACAGATGATGTTCCAATAAAATGTATACACTTTTTAAACTATCTTAACTTGCTACATGAATACGATGTGCCACGTTTCCAATAGATGTTTTGGAATAATGAATGACACTTCCAGCAGGATTGAGCACTTTTCCACTATCATCATGACGTAAGACCATATCTTGAGAGTTCCCTGCGAAACAGATAATTAAGGCGAAGAGGAAGTATCGAGTACTGTCTACGCTCACCGGATTTGACCTCCCCCCTGGATGTTTCTCTTTTTTGGGTGGGTGGGTGGGAGGTGGAGGAATGTTAAACACAAGGCTCACACCACAAAACGAGCTACAAGGAATGAGTTGAAAGTAACCATTAAAAGAAGATGTATCAACATACCAATTAAACTGATTAGAAACGTTTTCGATTCAATCAGTGAGCGTTGTCAGCTGTTCAGGGATCGCAATGGCCAATAATTTGAACACTTTCGATAATTGGCTGGTTTCTATATTTGTTCACAGTATTTTGATTTTTGATGTATGAAACTTTTCTTTTTCATAATAAATATTGGTTTTATGGCCATTTAAAGAGTGTATACATTTTATTAGGACACCCTATATATATTGGGACGATAATTAATCAGAATCGGAATTGGAAATGGTAAAAATCGGAACATTTGGAGATATCGGAATCGGTATCGGAATCGAAATATTGGTGCCTTTTTTGCGATGCAAAATCGGCTCTTTTAATAGTCTGTTTTCATTTGATTTTGTTTAAAGTAAAATCTTCCATTTCTGGATATATTGATAAATTAGTAAATATTCATTGATTTTCAAATACAAGTGAAGCTAAAATCGATAGATCATCCTCCACAAGTGTATTTTGACATCTAGGAAACTATCTGCTTATTTAACATGTGTTTTTACGAAAATTGTGGAAAATAATAACTCTATAGTTAAATAATTAGAGAATTATAAAGAATCGGAATTGTTAATTGTATCGGAATCGGGAATTTAGCATGGAATCGGTAATTGTATCGGAATCGGGAAAATATTGGAATTGTCCCATCACTAATATATATATATATATATATATATATATATATATATATGCACACACACACACACACACACACACACACACACACACACACACACACATATATATATATATATATATATATATATATATATATATATATATAGCTTAGATGTTATTGCATTTAGAATGTCGACATTCTCTTTAGTAAAATCAAGTTCCCCGATTTGGGGGGGGGAGCAAAAAGCGGAACGTCTACTTTTTTGATCAGTTGTTGTACTTCCGTGATTTTTAAAAATACATCTGCTACTTGGCATACTTCAAATTAAAAACAATTCAGTTTACAAATTATAGTTTAGGCTTCAACCTGGCAATTATCAAAACAATCATAGTCACACTCCAAATGCGAAGCCTACCGACATATACGGACGTAAACCGCGTTAAATCTATTAGTTCTATTTGTACGAGCATCCTTTCACCGACTATCTCGGGATAATCTAATTACACAAATAGCTCGCCTGAAAGACGCGATATTATTATGTAGTAAGTAAAATGAAAAAAAAAAAATTAAATAGTTGTTATTGAAATGCATCCAAATTTGAAAGCTCTTTTTGATGCATTTATTTAACTCCTATGTAGAAGAATGTTAGACACAAGGTCATATGAGATTTTGAAAAATCTGGTGGTTTTATAGCTTAATATTTACTGCATGTGGAATGTCAACATTTAGTTTATCAAACTCCGCTCATGGCGACAATTACCCCCCCTCCAACTCCAGTTGGATGTAAAAAAAAAAAAATCAAAAAAAAATCGACATAACATCTACTGGCTTCGATTGTCAAGTCTGTTTTGAAATTTTGAAAGGCTGAAGCACTAGATGAAGTGTACTCTGACCTACGAAATATGCATTTCCCAGTAGGGGCATCCCAATAGCTTCGTTTAGTTTTAGTTTAGAATTTAACTTATTAATTAACGCTTTCTCTGGGAGGAAGGTTAAGCCTGGGATGGTGGACCTCGTAGAGCTAGACAGAACCATAACTCAGAATACGAGAGCAACAAAGCCACTCTTGGACTAACTATCGATGACGTGTAGTTGGTTGGTGCGAACAACACTGGCTCCAACTATGGTCAAAGTATTTGGTGTGACTGTGCCCTTTAATCTGACCATTTCAAAAACATTATAAAAATGCGCTGTTTTTATCACGGCGGTTTGATAGTAAACGCGAACACATGTTAATGTAATAAAGTAAGTTTGTATGAGAACATTCGCTAATCACTCTATCGATGTTGGAGTGTTTTTAGAATTCTTGAAATGATCATTAAAAGCATTTTTTTTTCCTGGAATCATTTCAAACCTGAAAAACTGTAAAGAATAGATAAGAACACAACAGATGCCATCCTTCCATGCAAAGATATATATTTTAAAAAAAATTTATTTTTTTAAATTTTTACTGTTTTTTTTGTAAGTTTACTTTACTTGTTGTGCATTTAGTTTTCTATCTACTTTTTAAGCACTTCCGAAACGAAAAATCCATTTGCAGGAGAAGGCAATTTGTTAGGAAATACATTTGGACGCCATTTTTTCTTAACTAAAAAAAAACAAAAAAAAAAACAAGAAATAAACGAGATAAATCCATACTGGCATACTGAAAATTCCACGAGAGACTCATTCATATGTAATATATAGATGTTGGCATTCTGTGGATGTTCAGCGTATATAGAGACGTCCTGATATTATTGTAGTTCAAAATTGTGCCAAAAAAGTATTTACCTAAGCTAGCAGGGACGATCGGTGTAGCCCCGTCGTAAAATACGCTTAAATGTGGTATTTTAATTTATGCAGATTTCGTATATATTATTATAGAGACAATTTACTCTCGATTCTTATATATTATAAAGTTGGAATTTCAAAAAATAAAAAGATATATCCACATGACATGGTAGAATCAGCTTGAATCGAAACCGAAACCAACACTCATGAAGAATATATATATATATATATATATATATATATATACTGTTTTAATAAAAGCCAAGACGTCAAGAAATGGGTTGATAGCAACAAAAACTGTATTTCATTGTAAGTTACAATTGTTTCAAGACCATTTGGACAAATTCAAACAATATGTCGTTTGAAAATTTTCACAAGAACAGCCTTTCTTCAGACTTATTAAATAAAAAAACAATTTAACAATGAAACATTAAGGAAAACATCCCTTTATGAGTAAAAGAAAACAAGCAGGAACACTTTCCCTCTGTCGCATCCTTGCAAAGTATTTTTTAAAGATTTATATATCTACTTATTTTCATATCTTAATTAAAAAAACAACAAAAAACGAATTTCAAAATAAATATCATACGATGTTACGACTAATTACCTATGGCCATTAAATATGTTTTATCAATACCATTTATCGATTTCTTAAATTAAAATTCTATATTTCTTTATTTAATTAAACTTATTTTTAAAAATATTTATTTTTAATTATTTTCAATATTTCCCTTTTTAATTTTTAATTTTATAATTTTTTTAAAACAGACTGATCAACTAAGTGAAATCGATATGAAACCACTTAAGTTTCGTATCGGGAATTTTCCTGTTTATTTACAAAATTATCTGCATGCTTATTTATGCGATTTAGGACACGTTTAAGTTTAAAACTTATTCAATAAAGAAATAAAGTCTAAACATTACTTTGTATTTAATTTATTTTCGTTCTTCATTTAAAATTAAAGATCTCGATCTATTTATTTTTTTTATCTTTTTTAATTTTATATTTTTTATTATATATATATATATATTATTCGTCGTCTCCTGTTAAGATTTATGAGTTTAGAAGTAGAAGGGAGATAATTCTGTAAGTCCAGAATTTTAAAAAATTAATTGAAGTTATAGGATACCAAAATTCTAACAATTATTCCTAACGATAAAAGGAAAATAACCAGGGCCGTTAGGTGTATCTAATTTTGTAAATTCCTGATATTCATCTTTAATTTATTTATTAATTCAACGGATCCAATTAGAACTAGGCTAATTTATTCAAAATATAAGTTTTAAAAGCATATCTTAACCATGATACTAATTTTATTACCATAAATTAACCTACGTTTGCCAACAGACCATAATTTGCTGAGGTTATACATGGCTTGTTTTTTTTCTCAGCTACATTTAAGACGTGAGAGCAAAAATCTATTCCGGTGAAGACATCTCTGTATAGCATCCAGCCTTTTATTTAATATTTCTTCTTTAGAATTGACTATGTAGAAGGCTTTCAATAAACACAGATTGCACCTTTTTGATTTCCCAGGTCTATACTTACAGCCCTATCTACTATTGACCATTTCAATTCAAAATCTTTTTTTGTTTCTATGAAATTCCCTGACCCAATTACTTATATTACAGTATGGTTTCTGTATCTTTCCTTAAACGCGTATTCCGTGACCCCAAGATATACCTTCTTCATATTATCAGTCTGAATCTAACATTTGTACACTATTTCTGGGGTTAAGCATTTACCATCCAACGGACAGTGCCAGGTATTTTGCAGTTACAATTTCTCTCGAAGACACGTTCATCCGATGCTGACTCATTATTATTAATTATTCTGCTTATTTTCCTGTTATTAGAGCTTATTATAGTGTTAAGTAAGTTGGCTGAGGTGGAGAAACATAGTTTTACCGAGTTCTTATTAATTATTTTGCTTAATCTATTCTCAGGTGGGAAATTTTTTAAAGATTTATATATCTACTAATTTTTGTATCTTTATTTAAAAAAAAATTCAAAGTAAATATATTTTTAAAGATTTATATATCCACCTATTTTCGTATCTTTATTTAAAAAAACGAATTTCAAGCTAAATATCAAACGATGTTACCACTAATTTACCTATGCCAATTAAATATGTTTTATCAATACCATTTATCGATTTCTTAAATTAGATTTCTATATTTCTTTATTAAATTAAACTTAAGTTTTATAGGATGTTATCGAGTGTGATAAGTTTTATAGTATGCTATCGAGTGAGATAAGTTTTATAGGATGCTATCGAGTGTGATAAGTTTTATAGGATGCTATCGAGTGTGATAAGTTTTATAGGATGCTCTCGAGCGTGAAAAGTTTTATAGGATGCTATCGAGTGTGATAAGTTTTATAGGATGTTATCGAGTGTGAAAAGTTTTATAGGATGTTATCGAGTGTGATAAGTTTTATAGGATGCTATCGAGTGTGATAAGTTTTATAGGATGCTATCGAGTGTGATAAGTTTTATAGAATGCTATAGAGTGTGATAAGTTTTATAGGATGCTATCGAGTGTGAAAAGTTTTATAGGATGCTATCGAGTGTGAAAAGTTTTATAGGATGTTATCGAGTGTGATAAGTTTTATAGGATGCTATCGAGTGTGAAAAGTTTTATAGGATGCTATCGAGTGTGATAAGTTTTATAGAATGCTATCGAGTGTGATAAGTTTTATAGGATGCTATCGAGTGTGAAAAGTTTTATAGGATGCTATCGAGTGTGATAAGTTTTATAGGATGCAATCGAGTGTGATAAGTTTTATAGGATGCTATCGAGTGTGAAAAGTTTTATAGGATGTTATCGAGTGAGATAAGTTTTATAGGATGCTATCGAGTGAGGTAAGTTTATAGGATGTTATCGAGTGTGATAAGTTTTATAGGATGCTATCCAGTGAGATAAGTTTTATAGGATGCTATCGAGTGTGATAAGCTTTATAGGATGCTATCGACTATAATCAATTTTATAGGATGTTATCGAGTGTGATAAGTTTTATAGGATGCTATCGAGTGTGATAAGTTTTATAGGATGCTATCGAGTGTGATAAGTTTTATAGGATGCTATTGAGTGTGATAAGTTTTATAGGATGCTATCGAGTGTGATAAGTTTTATAGGATGCTATCGAGTGTGATAAGTTTTATAGGATGTTATCGAGTGTGATAAGTTTTATAGGATGCTATCGAGTGTGATAAGTTTTATAGGATGCTATCGAGTGTGATAAGTTTTATAGGATGCTATTGAGTGTGATAAGTTTTATAGGATGCTATCGAGTGTGATAAGTTTTATAGGATGCTATCGAGTGTAATAAGTTTTATAGGATGTTATCGAGTGTGAAAAGTTTTATAGGATGCTATCGAGTGTGATAAGTTTTATAGGATGCTATCGAGTGTGATAAGTTTTATAGAATGCTATCGAGTGTAATAAGTTTTATAGGATGTTATCGAGTGTGAAAAGTTTTATAGGATGCTATCGAGTGTAATAAGTTTTATAGGATGCTATCGAGTGTGATAAGTTTTATAGAATGCTATCGAGTGTAATAAGTTTTATAGGATGTTATCGAGTGTGAAAAGTTTTATAGGATGCTATTGAGTGTGATAAGTTTTATAGGATGTTATCGAGTGTGATAAGTTTTATAGGATGCTATTGAGTGTGATACGTTTTATAGGATACTATCGAGTGTAATAAGTTTTATGGGATGTTATCGAGTGTAATAAGTTTTATAGGATGCTATCGAGTGTAATAAGTTTTATAGGATGCTATCGAGTGTAATAAGTTTTATAGGATGTTATCGAGTGTAATAAGTTTTATAGGATGCTATCGAGTGTAATAAGTTTTATAGGATGCTATCGAGTGTGATAAGTTTTATAGGATGCTATCGAGTGTAATAAGTTTTATAGGATGTTATCGAGTGTGATAAGTTTTAGAGGATGCTATCGAGTGTGATAAGTTTTATAGGATGTTATCGAGTGTGATAAGTTTTATAGGATGCTATTGAGTGTGATAAGTTTTATAGGATGCTATCGAGTGTGATAAGTTTTATAGGATGTTATCGAGTGTGATAAGTTTTATAGGATGTTATCGAGTGTGATAAGTTTTATAGGATGTTATTTAGTGTGATAAGTTTTATAGGATGCTATTGAGTGTGATAAGTTTTATAGGATGTTATCGAGTGTGATAAGTTTTATAGGATGCTATCGAGTGTGATAAGTTTTATAGGATGCTATTGAGTGTGATAAGTTTTATAGGATGCTATTGAGTGTGATAAGTTTTATAGGATGCTATTGAGTGTGATAAGTTTTATAGGATGTTATTGAGTGTGATAAGTTTTATAGGATGTTATTGAGTGTGATAAGTTTTATAGGATGCTATTGAGTGTGATAAGTTTTATAGGATGTTATTGAGTGTGATAAGTTTTATAGGATGTTATTGAGTGTGATAAGTTTTATAGGATGTTATTGAGTGTGATAAGTTTTATAGGATGTTATTGAGTGTGATAAGTTTTATAGGATGCTATTGAGTGTGATAAGTTTTATAGGATGCTATTGAGTGTGATAAGTTTTATAGGATGTTATTGAGTGTGATAAGTTTTATAGGATGTTATTGAATGTGATAAGTTTTATAGGATGTTATTGAGTGTGATAAGTTTTATAGGATGCTATCGAGTGTGATAAGTTTTATAGGATGCTATTGAGTGTGATAAGTTTTATAGGATGCTATTGAGTGTGATAAGTTTTATAGGATGCTATTGAGTGTGATAAGTTTTATAGGATGCTATTGAGTGTGATAAGTTTTATAGGATGTTATTGAGTGTGATAAGTTTTATAGGATGTTATTGAGTGTGATAAGTTTTATAGGATGCTATTGAGTGTGATAAGTTTTATAGGATGTTATTGAGTGTGATAAGTTTTATAGGATGCTATTGAGTGTGATAAGTTTTATAGGATGCTATTGAGTGTGATAAGTTTTATAGGATGCTATTGAGTGTGATAAGTTTTATAGGATGCTATTGAGTGTGATAAGTTTTATAGGATGCTATTGAGTGTGATAAGTTTTATAGGATGCTATTGAGTGTGATAAGTTTTATAGGATGTTATTGAGTGTGATAAGTTTTATAGGATGTTATTGAGTGTGATAAGTTTTATAGGATGCTATTGAGTGTGATAAGTTTTATAGGATGTTATTGAGTGTGATAAGTTTTATAGGATGTTATTGAGTGTGATAAGTTTTATAGGATGTTATTGAGTGTGATAAGTTTTATAGGATGCTATTGAGTGTGATAAGTTTTATAGGATGTTATTGAGTGTGATAAGTTTTATAGGATGTTATTGAGTGTGATAAGTTTTATAGGATGCTATTGAGTGTGATAAGTTTTATAGGATGTTATTGAGTGTGATAAGTTTTATAGGATGTTATTGAGTGTGATAAGTTTTATAGGATGTTATTGAGTGTGATAAGTTTTATAGGATGCTATTGAGTGTGATAAGTTTTATAGGATGCTATTGAGTGTGATAAGTTTTATAGGATGTTATTGAGTGTGATAAGTTTTATAGGATGCTATTGAGTGTGATAAGTTTTATAGGATGCTATTGAGTGTGATAAGTTTTATAGGATGCTATTGAGTGTGATAAGTTTTATAGGATGCTATTGAGTGTGATAAGTTTTATAGGATGTTATTGAGTGTGATAAGTTTTATAGGATGCTATTGAGTGTGATAAGTTTTATAGGATGCTATTGAGTGTGATAAGTTTTATAGGATGTTATTGAGTGTGATAAGTTTTATAGGATGCTATTGAGTGTGATAAGTTTTATAGGATGCTATTGAGTGTGATAAGTTTTATAGGATGCTATTCAGTGTGATAAGTTTTATAGGATGCTATTGAGTGTGATAAGTTTTATAGGATGTTATTGAGTGTGATAAGTTTTATAGGATGCTATCGAGTGTGATAAGTTTTATAGGATGTTATCGAGTGTGATAAGTTTTATAGGATGTTATCGAGTGTGATAAGTTTTATAGGATGTTATTGAGTGTGATAAGTTTTATAGGATGCTATTGAGTGTGATAAGTTTTATAGGATGTTATTGAGTGTGATAAGTTTTATAGGATGTTATTGAGTGTGATAAGTTTTATAGGATGCTATTGAGTGTGATAAGTTTTATAGGATGTTATTGAGTGTGATAAGTTTTATAGGATGTTATTGAGTGTGATAAGTTTTATAGGATGTTATTGAGTGTGAAAAGTTTTATAGGATGCTATTGAGTGTGATAAGTTTTATAGGATGTTATTGAGTGTGATAAGTTTTATAGGATGTTATTGAGTGTGATAAGTTTTATAGGATGTTATTGAGTGTGATAAGTTTTATAGGATGCTATTGAGTGTGATAAGTTTTATAGGATGTTATTGAGTGTGATAAGTTTTATAGGATGTTATTGAGTGTGATAAGTTTTATAGGATGTTATTGAGTGTGATAAGTTTTATAGGATGTTATTGAGTGTGATAAGTTTTATAGGATGTTATTGAGTGTGATAAGTTTTATAGGATGTTATTGAGTGTGATAAGTTTTATAGGATGCTATTGAGTGTGATAAGTTTTATAGGATGTTATTGAGTGTGATAAGTTTTATAGGATGTTATTGAGTGTGATAAGTTTTATAGGATGCTATTGAGTGTGATAAGTTTTATAGGATGCTATTGAGTGTGATAAGTTTTATAGGATGCTATTGAGTGTGATAAGTTTTATAGGATGCTATTGAGTGTAATAAGTTTTATAGGATGTTATTGAGTGTGATAAGTTTTATAGGATGCTATTGAGTGTGATAAGTTTTATAGGATGCTATTGAGTGTGATAAGTTTTATAGGATGTTATTGAGTGTGATAAGTTTTATAGGATGCTATTGAGTGTGATAAGTTTTATAGGATGCTATTGAGTGTGATAAGTTTTATAGGATGCTATTGAGTGTGATAAGTTTTATAGGATGCTATTGAGTGTGATAAGTTTTATAGGATGTTATTGAGTGTGATAAGTTTTATAGGATGCTATCGAGTGTGATAAGTTTTATAGGATGTTATCGAGTGTGATAAGTTTTATAGGATGCTATCGAGTGTGATAAGTTTTATAGGATGCTATTGAGTGTGATAAGTTTTATAGGATGTTATTGAGTGTGATAAGTTTTATAGGATGTTATTGAGTGTGATAAGTTTTATAGGATGTTATTGAGTGTGATAAGTTTTATAGGATGCTATTGAGTGTGATAAGTTTTATAGGATGTTATTGAGTGTGATAAGTTTTATAGGATGTTATTGAGTGTGATAAGTTTTATAGGATGTTATTGAGTGTGATAAGTTTTATAGGATGCTATTGAGTGTGATAAGTTTTATAGGATGTTATCGAGTGTGATAAGTTTTATAGGATGCTATCGAGTGTGATAAGTTTTATAGGATGCTATTGAGTGTGATAAGTTTTATAGGATGCTATTGAGTGTGATAAGTTTTATAGGATGCTATTGAGTGTGATAAGTTTTATAGGATGTTATTGAGTGTGATAAGTTTTATAGGATGTTATTGAGTGTGATAAGTTTTATAGGATGCTATTGAGTGTGATAAGTTTTATAGGATGCTATTGAGTGTGATAAGTTTTATAGGATGCTATCGAGTGTGATAAGTTTTATAGGATGCTATTGAGTGTGATAAGTTTTATAGGATGTTATTGAGTGTGATAAGTTTTATAGGATGCTATTGAGTGTGATAAGTTTTATAGGATGCTATTGAGTGTGATAAGTTTTATAGGATGCTATCGAGTGTGATAAGTTTTATAGGATGCTATCGAGTGTGATAAGTTTTATAGGATGTTATTGAGTGTGATAAGTTTTATAGGATGTTATTGAGTGTGATAAGTTTTATAGGATGCTATTGAGTGTGATAAGTTTTATAGGATGCTATCGAGTGTGATAAGTTTTATAGGATGCTATTGAGTGTGATAAGTTTTATAGGATGTTATTGAGTGTGATAAGTTTTATAGGATGCTATTGAGTGTGATAAGTTTTATAGGATGCTATTGAGTGTGATAAGTTTTATAGGATGCTATCGAGTGTGATAAGTTTTATAGGATGCTATTGAGTGTGATAAGTTTTATAGGATGTTATTGAGTGTGATAAGTTTTATAGGATGTTATCGAGTGTGATAAGTTTTATAGGATGCAATCGAGCGTGATGAGTTTTATAGGATGCTATTGAGTGTGATAAGTTTTATAGGATGCAATCGAGCGTGATAAGTTTTATAGGATGCTATCGAGTGTGATAAGTTTTATAGGATGCTATTGAGTGTGATAAGTTTTATAGGATGCTATCGAGCGTGACAAGTTTTATAGGATGTTATCGAGTGTGATAAGTTTTATAGGATGTTATTGAGTGTGATAAGTTTTATAGGATGTTATTGAGTGTGATAAGTTTTATAGGATGTTATTGAGTGTGATGAGTTTTATAGGATGCTATCGAGTGTGATAAGTTTTATAGGATGTTATTGAGTGTGATAAGTTTTATAGGATGTTATTGAGTGTGATAAGTTTTATAGGATGTTATTGAGTGTGATAAGTTTTATAGGATGTTATTGAGTGTGATAACTTTTATAGGATGTTATTGAGTGTGAGAAGTTTTATAGGATGCTATCGAGTGTGATAAGTTTTATAGGATGCTATCGAGTGTGATAAGTTTTATAGGATGCTATTGAGTGTGATAAGTTTTATAGGATGTTATTGAGTGTGATAAGTTTTATAGGATGTTATTGAGTGTGATAAGTTTTATAGGATGCTATTGAGTGTGATAAGTTTTATAGGATGTTATTGAGTGTGATAAGTTTTATAGGATGCTATTGAGTGTGATAAGTTTTATAGGATGCTATCGAGTGTGATAAGTTTTATAGGATGCTATCGAGTGTGATAAGTTTTATAGGATGCTATTGAGTGTGATAAGTTTTATAGGATGTTATTGAGTGTGATAAGTTTTATAGGATGTTATTGAGTGTGATAAGTTTTATAGGATGTTATTGAGTGTGATAAGTTTTATAGGATGCTATCGAGCGTGACAAGTTTTATAGGATGCTATTGAGTGTGATAAGTTTTATAGGATGTTATTGAGTGTGATAAGTTTTATAGGATGTTATTGAGTGTGATGAGTTTTATAGGATGCTATTGAGTGTGATAAGTTTTATAGGATGTTATTGAGTGTGATAAGTTTTATAGGATGTTATTGAGTGTGATAAGTTTTATAGGATGCTATCGAGTGTGATAGGTTTTATAGGATGCTATCGAGTGTGATAAGTTTTATAGGATGCTATTGAGTGTGATAAGTTTTATAGGATGTTATTGAGTGTGATAAGTTTTATAGGATGCTATTGAGTGTGATAAGTTTTATAGGATGCAATCGAGTGTGATAAGTTTTATAGGATGCTATCGAGTGTGAAAAGTTTTATAGGATGTTATCGAGTGAGATAAGTTTTATAGGATGCTATCGAGTGAGGTAAGTTTATAGGATGTTATCGAGTGTGATAAGTTTTATAGGATGCTATCCAGTGAGATAAGTTTTATAGGATGCTATCGAGTGTGATAAGCTTTATAGGATGCTATCGACTGTAATCAATTTTATAGGATGTTATCGAGTGTGATAAGTTTTATAGGATGCTATCGAGTGTGATAAGTTTTATAGGATGCTATCGAGTGTGATAAGTTTTATAGGATGCTATTGAGTGTGATAAGTTTTATAGGATGCTATCGAGTGTGATAAGTTTTATAGGATGCTATCGAGTGTGATAAGTTTTATAGGATGTTATCGAGTGTGATAAGTTTTATAGGATGCTATCGAGTGTGATAAGTTTTATAGGATGCTATCGAGTGTGATAAGTTTTATAGGATGCTATTGAGTGTGATAAGTTTTATAGGATGCTATCGAGTGTGATAAGTTTTATAGGATGCTATCGAGTGTAATAAGTTTTATAGGATGTTATCGAGTGTGAAAAGTTTTATAGGATGCTATCGAGTGTGATAAGTTTTATAGGATGCTATCGAGTTTGATAAGTTTTATAGAATGCTATCGAGTGTAATAAGTTTTATAGGATGTTATCGAGTGTGAAAAGTTTTATAGGATGCTATCGAGTGTAATAAGTTTTATAGGATGCTATCGAGTGTGATAAGTTTTATAGAATGCTATCGAGTGTAATAAGTTTTATAGGATGTTATCGAGTGTGAAAAGTTTTATAGGATGCTATTGAGTGTGATAAGTTTTATAGGATGTTATCGAGTGTGATAAGTTTTATAGGATGCTATTGAGTGTGATACGTTTTATAGGATACTATCGAGTGTAATAAGTTTTATGGGATGTTATCGAGTGTAATAAGTTTTATAGGATGCTATCGAGTGTAATAAGTTTTATAGGATGCTATCGAGTGTAATAAGTTTTATAGGATGTTATCGAGTGTAATAAGTTTTATAGGATGCTATCGAGTGTAATAAGTTTTATAGGATGCTATCGAGTGTGATAAGTTTTATAGGATGCTATCGAGTGTAATAAGTTTTATAGGATGTTATCGAGTGTGATAAGTTTTAGAGGATGCTATCGAGTGTGATAAGTTTTATAGGATGTTATCGAGTGTGATAAGTTTTATAGGATGCTATTGAGTGTGATAAGTTTTATAGGATGCTATCGAGTGTGATAAGTTTTATAGGATGTTATCGAGTGTGATAAGTTTTATAGGATGCTATCGAGTGTAATAAGTTTTATAGGATGTTATCGAGTGTGATAAGTTTTATAGGATGTTATCGAGTGTGATAAGTTTTATGGGATGTTATTGAGTGTGATAAGTTTTATAGGATGCTATTGAGTGTGATAAGTTTTATAGGATGTTATCGAGTGTGATAAGTTTTATAGGATGCTATCGAGTGTGATAAGTTTTATAGGATGCTATTGAGTGTGATAAGTTTTATAGGATGCTATTGAGTGTGATAAGTTTTATAGGATGCTATTGAGTGTGATAAGTTTTATAGGATGTTATTGAGTGTGATAAGTTTTATAGGATGTTATTGAGTGTGATAAGTTTTATAGGATGCTATTGAGTGTGATAAGTTTTATAGGATGTTATTGAGTGTGATAAGTTTTATAGGATGTTATTGAGTGTGATAAGTTTTATAGGATGTTATTGAGTGTGATAAGTTTTATAGGATGTTATTGAGTGTGATAAGTTTTATAGGATGCTATTGAGTGTGATAAGTTTTATAGGATGCTATTGAGTGTGATAAGTTTTATAGGATGTTATTGAGTGTGATAAGTTTTATAGGATGTTATTGAGTGTGATAAGTTTTATAGGATGTTATTGAGTGTGATAAGTTTTATAGGATGCTATTGAGTGTGATAAGTTTTATAGGATGTTATTGAGTGTGATAAGTTTTATAGGATGCTATCGAGTGTGATAAGTTTTATAGGATGCTATTGAGTGTGATAAGTTTTATAGGATGCTATTGAGTGTGATAAGTTTTATAGGATGTTATTGAGTGTGATAAGTTTTATAGGATGTTATTGAGTGTGATAAGTTTTATAGGATGTTATTGAGTGTGATAAGTTTTATAGGATGTTATTGAGTGTGATAAGTTTTATAGGATGCTATTGAGTGTGATAAGTTTTATAGGATGCTATTGAGTGTGATAAGTTTTATAGGATGCTATTGAGTGTGATAAGTTTTATAGGATGTTATTGAGTGTGATAAGTTTTATAGGATGTTATTGAGTGTGATAAGTTTTATAGGATGTTATTGAGTGTGATAAGTTTTATAGGATGTTATTGAGTGTGATAAGTTTTATAGGATGTTATTGAGTGTGATAAGTTTTATAGGATGTTATTGAGTGTGATAAGTTTTATAGGATGTTATTGAGTGTGATAAGTTTTATAGGATGTTATTGAGCGTGATAAGTTTTATAGGATGTTATTGAGTGTGATAAGTTTTATAGGATGTTATTGAGTGTGATAAGTTTTATAGGATGCTATTGAGTGTGATAAGTTTTATAGGATGCTATTGAGTGTGATAAGTTTTATAGGATGTTATTGAGTGTGATAAGTTTTATAGGATGTTATTGAGTGTGATAAGTTTTATAGGATGTTATTGAGTGTGATAAGTTTTATAGGATGTTATTGAGTGTGATAAGTTTTATAGGATGTTATTGAGTGTGATAAGTTTTATAGGATGTTATTGAGCGTGATAAGTTTTATAGGATGTTATTGAGTGTGATAAGTTTTATAGGATGTTATTGAGTGTGATAAGTTTTATAGGATGCTATTGAGTGTGATAAGTTTTATAGGATGCTATTGAGTGTGATAAGTTTTATAGGATGTTATTGAGTGTGATAAGTTTTATAGGATGTTATTGAGTGTGATAAGTTTTATAGGATGTTATTGAGTGTGATAAGTTTTATAGAATGCTATTGAGTGTAGTAAGTTTTATAGGATGTTATTGAGTGTGATAAGTTTTATAGGATGCTATCGAGTGTGATAAGTTTTATAGGATGTTATTGAGTGTGATAAGTTTTATAGGATGTTATTGAGTGTGATAAGTTTTATAGGATGTTATTGAGTGTGATAAGTTTTATAGGATGTTATTGAGTGTGATAAGTTTTATAGGATGTTATTGAGTGTGATAAGTTTTATAGGATGCTATTGAGTGTGATAAGTTTTATAGGATGTTATTGAGTGTGATAAGTTTTATAGGATGCTATCGAGTGTGATAAGTTTTATAGGATGTTATTGAGTGTGATAAGTTTTATAGGATGTTATTGAGTGTGATAAGTTTTATAGGATGCTATCGAGTGTGATAAGTTTTATAGGATGTTATTGAGTGTGATAAGTTTTATAGGATGTTATTGAGTGTGATAAGTTTTATAGGATGTTATTGAGTGTGATAAGTTTTATAGGATGCTATTGAGTGTGATAAGTTTTATAGGATGTTATTGAGTGTGATAAGTTTTATAGGATGTTATTGAGTGTGATAAGTTTTATAGGATGTTATTGAGTGTGATAAGTTTTATAGGATGCTATTGAGTGTGATAAGTTTTATAGGATGTTATCGAGTGTGATAAGTTTTATAGGATGCTATCGAGTGTGATAAGTTTTATAGGATGCTATTGAGTGTGATAAGTTTTATAGGATGCTATTGAGTGTGATAAGTTTTATAGGATGTTATTGAGTGTGATAAGTTTTATAGGATGCTATTGAGTGTGATAAGTTTTATAGGATGTTATTGAGTGTGATAAGTTTTATAGGATGTTATTGAGTGTGATAAGTTTTATAGGATGCTATTGAGTGTGATAAGTTTTATAGGATGCTATTGAGTGTGATAAGTTTTATAGGATGTTATTGAGTGTGATAAGTTTTATAGGATGTTATTGAGTGTGATAAGTTTTATAGGATGCTATTGAGTGTGATAAGTTTTATAGGATGTTATTGAGTGTGATAAGTTTAATAGGATGTTATTGAGCGTGATAAGTTTTATAGGATGCTATTGAGTGTGATAAGTTTTATAGGATGTTATTGAGTGTGATAAGTTTTATAGGATGCTATTGAGTGTGATAAGTTTTATAGGATGCTATTGAGTGTGATAAGTTTTATAGGATGTTATTGAGTGTGATAAGTTTTATAGGATGCTATTGAGTGTGATAAGTTTTATAGGATGCTATTGAGTGTGATAAGTTTTATAGGATGTTATTGAGTGTGATAAGTTTTATAGGATGTTATTGAGTGTGATAAGTTTTATAGGATGCTATTGAGTGTGATAAGTTTTATAGGATGTTATTGAGTGTGATAAGTTTTATAGGATGTTATTGAGCGTGATAAGTTTTATAGGATGCTATTGAGTGTGATAAGTTTTATAGGATGTTATTGAGTGTGATAAGTTTTATAGGATGTTATTGAGTGTGATAAGTTTTATAGGATGTTATTGAGTGTGATAAGTTTTATAGGATGCTATTGAGTGTGATAAGTTTTATAGGATGCTATTGAGTGTGATAAGTTTTATAGGATGTTATCGAGTGTGATAAGTTTTATAGGATGTTATTGAGTGTGATAAGTTTTATAGGATGTTATTGAGTGTGATAAGTTTTATAGGATGTTATTGAGTGTGATAAGTTTTATAGGATGTTATTGAGTGTGATAAGTTTTATAGGATGCTATTGAGTGTGATAAGTTTTATAGGATGCTATCGAGTGTGATAAGTTTTATAGGATGTTATTGAGTGTGATAAGTTTTATAGGATGCTATTGAGTGTGATAAGTTTTATAGGATGCTATTGAGTGTGATAAGTTTTATAGGATGTTATCGAGTGTGATAAGTTTTATAGGATGCTATTGAGTGTGATAAGTTTTATAGGATGTTATTGAGTGTGATAAGTTTTATAGGATGTTATTGAGTGTGATAAGTTTTATAGGATGCTATTGAGTGTGATAAGTTTTATAGGATGTTATTGAGTGTGATAAGTTTTATAGGATGTTATTGAGTGTGATAAGTTTTATAGGATGTTATTGAGTGTGATAAGTTTTATAGGATGCTATCGAGTGTGATAAGTTTTATAGGATGCTATTGAGTGTGATAAGTTTTATAGGATGCTATTGAGTGTGATAAGTTTTATAGGATGCTATTGAGTGTGATAAGTTTTATAGGATGTTATTGAGTGTGATAAGTTTTATAGGATGTTATTGAGTGTGATAAGTTTTATAGGATGTTATTGAGTGTAGTAAGTTTTATAGGATGCTATTGAGTGTGATAAGTTTTATAGGATGCTATTGAGTGTGATAAGTTTTATAGGATGCTATCGAGTGTGATAAGTTTTATAGGATGCTATCGAGTGTGATAAGTTTTATAGGATGCTATTGAGTGTGATAAGTTTTATAGGATGCTATTGAGTGTGATAAGTTTTATAGGATGTTATCGAGTGTGATAAGTTTTATAGGATGTTATTGAGTGTGATAAGTTTTATAGGATGTTATTGAGTGTGATAAGTTTTATAGGATGTTATTGAGTGTGATAAGTTTTATAGGATGTTATTGAGTGTGATAAGTTTTATAGGATGTTATTGAGTGTTATAAGTTTTATAGGATGTTATTGAGTGTGATAAGTTTTATAGGATGTTATTGAGTGTGACAAGTTTTATAGGATGCTATTGAGTGTGATAAGTTTTATAGGATGCTATCGAGTGTGATAAGTTTTATAGGATGCTATTGAGTGTGATAAGTTTTATAGGATGTTATTGAGTGTGATAAGTTTTATAGGATGCTATTGAGTGTGATAAGTTTTATAGGATGCTATTGAGTGTGATAAGTTTTATAGGATGCTATCGAGTGTGATAAGTTTTATAGGATGCTATTGAGTGTGATAAGTTTTATAGGATGTTATTGAGTGTGATAAGTTTTATAGGATGTTATCGAGTGTGATAAGTTTTATAGGATGCAATCGAGCGTGATGAGTTTTATAGGATGCTATTGAGTGTGATAAGTTTTATAGGATGCAATCGAGCGTGATAAGTTTTATAGGATGCTATCGAGTGTGATAAGTTTTATAGGATGCTATTGAGTGTGATAAGTTTTATAGGATGCTATCGAGCGTGACAAGTTTTATAGGATGTTATCGAGTGTGATAAGTTTTATAGGATGTTATTGAGTGTGATAAGTTTTATAGGATGCTATTGAGTGTGATAAGTTTTATAGGATGTTATTGAGTGTGATAAGTTTTATAGGATGCTATTGAGTGTGATAAGTTTTATAGGATGTTATTGAGTGTGATAAGTTTTATAGGATGCTATTGAGTGTGATAAGTTTTATAGGATGCTATCGAGTGTGATAAGTTTTATAGGATGCTATTGAGTGTGATAAGTTTTATAGGATGTTATTGAGTGTGATGAGTTTTATAGGATGCTATCGAGTGTGATAAGTTTTATAGGATGTTATTGAGTGTGATAAGTTTTATAGGATGTTATTGAGTGTGATAAGTTTTATAGGATGTTATTGAGTGTGATAAGTTTTATAGGATGTTATTGAGTGTGATGAGTTTTATAGGATGCTATCGAGTGTGATAAGTTTTATAGGATGTTATTGAGTGTGATAAGTTTTATAGGATGTTATTGAGTGTGATAAGTTTTATAGGATGTTATTGAGTGTGATAAGTTTTATAGGATGTTATTGAGTGTGATAAGTTTCATAGGATGTTATTGAGTGTGAGAAGTTTTATAGGATGCCATCGAGTGTGATAAGTTTTATAGGATGTTATTGAGTGTGATAAGTTTTATAGGATGTTATCGAGTGTGAAAAGTTTTATAGGATGTTATTGAGTGTGATAAGTTTTATAGGATGTTATTGAGTGTGATAAGTTTTATAGGATGCTATTGAGTGTGATAAGTTTTATAGGATGTTATTGAGTGTGATAAGTTTTATAGGATGTTATCGAGTGTGAAAAGTTTTATAGGATGTTATTGAGTGTGATAAGTTTTATAGGATGTTATTGAGTGTGATAAGTTTCATAGGATGTTATTGAGTGTGAGAAGTTTTATAGGATGCCATCGAGTGTGATAAGTTTTATAGGATGTTATTGAGTGTGATAAGTTTTATAGGATGTTATTGAGTGTGATAAGTTTTATAGGATGCTATTGAGTGTGATAAGTTTTATAGGATGCTATTGAGTGTGATAAGTTTTATAGGATGCTATTGAGTGTGATAAGTTTTATAGGATGTTATTGAGTGTGATAAGTTTTATAGGATGTTATTGAGTGTGATAAGTTTTATAGGATGCTATTGAGTGTGATAAGTTTTATAGGATGTTATTGAGTGTGATAAGTTTTATAGGATGCTATCGAGTGTGATAAGTTTTATAGGATGCTATCGAGTGTGATAAGTTTTATAGGATGCTATTGAGTGTGATAAGTTTTATAGGATGTTATTGAGTGTGATAAGTTTTATAGGATGTTATTGAGTGTGATAAGTTTTATAGGATGTTATTGAGTGTGATAAGTTTTATAGGATGCTATCGAGCGTGACAAGTTTTATAGGATGCTATTGAGTGTGATAAGTTTTATAGGATGTTATTGAGTGTGATAAGTTTTATAGGATGTTATTGAGTGTGATGAGTTTTATAGGATGCTATTGAGTGTGATAAGTTTTATAGGATGTTATTGAGTGTGATAAGTTTTATAGGATGTTATTGAGTGTGATAAGTTTTATCGGATGCTATCGAGTGTGATAGGTTTTATAGGATGCTATCGAGTGTGATAAGTTTTATAGGATGCTATTGAGTGTGATAAGTTTTATAGGATGTTATTGAGTGTGATAAGTTTTATAGGATGCTATTGAGTGTGATAAGTTTTATAGGATGTTATTGAGTGTGATAAGTTTTATAGGATATTATTGAGTGTGATAAGTTTTATAGGATGCTATTGAGTGTGATAAGTTTTATAGGATGCTATTGAGTGTGATAAGTTTTATAGGATGCTATCGAGCGTGACAAGTTTTATAGGATGTTATCGAGTGTGATAAGTTTTATAGGATGTTATCGAGTGTGATAAGTTTTATAGGATGTTATTGAGTGTGATAAGTTTTATAGGATGTTATTGAGTGTAATAAGTTTTATAGGATGTTATTGAGTGTGATAAGTTTTATAGGATGTTATTGAGTGTAATAAGTTTTATAGGATGCTATTGAGTGTGATAAGTTTTATAGGATGTTATTGAGTGTGATAAGTTTTATAGGATGTTATTGAGTGTAATAAGTTTTATAGGATGTTATTGAGTGTGATAAGTTTTATAGGATGTTATCGAGTGTGATAAGTTTTATAGGATGTTATCGAGTGTGATAAGTTTTATAGGATGTTATTGAGTGTGATAAGTTTTATAGGATGCTATCGAGTGTGATAAGTTTTATAGGATGCTATTGAGTGTGATAAGTTTTATAGGATGCTATCGAGCGTGACAAGTTTTATAGGATGTTATCGATTGTGATAAGTTTTATAGGATGTTATTGAGTGTGATAAGTTTTATAGGATGTTATTGAGTGTGATAAGTTTTATAGGATGCTATTGAGTGTGATAAGTTTTATAGGATGCTATTGAGTGTGATAAGTTTTATAGGATGTTATTGAGTGTGATAAGTTTTATAGGATGTTATTGAGTGTGATAAGTTTTATAGGATGTTATTGAGTGTGATAAGTTTTATAGGATGCTATTGAGTGTGATAAGTTTTATAGGATGTTATTGAGTGTGATAAGTTTTATAGGATGTTATTGAGTGTGATAAGTTTTATAGGATGTTATTGAGTGTGAAAAGTTTTATAGGATGTTATTGAGTGTGATAAGTTTTATAGGATGCTATTGAGTGTGATAAGTTTTATAGGATGTTATTGAGTGTGATAAGTTTTATAGGATGTTATTGAGTGTGAAAAGTTTTATAGGATGTTATTGAGTGTGATAAGTTTTATAGGATGTTATTGAGTGTGATAAGTTTTATAGGATGCTATTGAGTGTGATAAGTTTTATAGGATGTTATTGAGTGTGATAAGTTTTATAGGATGTTATTGAGTGTGATAAGTTTTATAGGATGTTATTGAGTGTGAAAAGTTTTATAGGATGTTATTGAGTGTGATAAGTTTTATAGGATGTTATTGAGTGTGATAAGTTTTATAGGATGTTATTTAGTGTGATAAGTTTTATAGGATGTTATTGAGTGTGATAAGTTTTATAGGATGCTATTGAGTGTGATAAGTTTTATAGGATGTTATTGAGTGTGATAAGTTTTATAGGATGTTATTGAGTGTGATAAGTTTTATAGGATGTTATTGAGTGTGATAAGTTTTATAGGATGTTATTGAGCGTGATAAGTTTTATAGGATGCTATTGAGTGTGATAAGTTTTATAGGATGCTATCAAGTGTGATAAGTTTTATAGGATGCTATTGAGTGTGATAAGTTTTATAGGATGTTATTGATCGTGACAAGTTTTATAGGATGCTATTGAGTGTGATAAGTTTTATAGGATGTTATTGAGCGTGATAAGTTTTATAGGATGTTATTGAGTGTGATAAGTTTTATAGGATGTTATTGAGCGTGACAAGTTTTATAGGATGCTATTGAGTGTGATAAGTTTTATAGGATGCTATTGAGTGTGATAAGTTTTATAGGATGCTATTGAGTGTGATAAGTTTTATAGGATGCTATTGAGTGTGATAAGTTTTATAGGATGCTATTGAGTGTGATAAGTTTTATAGGATGCTATCAAGTGTGATAAGTTTTATAGGATGCTATTGAGTGTGATAAGTTTTATAGGATGTTATTGAGCGTGACAAGTTTTATAGGATGTTATTGAGTGTGATAAGTTTTATAGGATGCTATTGAGTGTGATAAGTTTTATAGGATGTTATTGAGTGTGATAAGTTTTATAGGATGTTATTGAGCGTGACAAGTTTTATAGGATGCTATTGAGTGTGATAAGTTTTATAGGATGCTATTGAGTGTGATAAGTTTTATAGGATGTTATTGAGCGTGACAAGTTTTATAGGATGCTATTGAGTGTGATAAGTTTTATAGGATGTTATTGAGTGTGATAAGTTTTATAGGATGCTATTGAGTGTGATAAGTTTTATAGGATGTTATTGAGTGTGATAAGTTTTATAGGATGTTATTGAGTGTGGTAAGTTTTATAGGATGTTATTGAGTGTGATAAGTTTTATAGGATGCTATTGAGTGTGATAAGTTTTATAGGATGTTATTGAGTGTGACAAGTTTTATAGGATGTTATTGAGTGTGATAAGTTTTATAGGATGCTATTGAGTGTGATAAGTTTTATAGGATGTTATTGAGTGTGACAAGTTTTATAGGATGCTATTGAGTGTGATAAGTTTTATAGGATGTTATTGAGTGTGATAAGTTTTATAGGATGTTATTGAGCGTGACAAGTTTTATAGGATGCTATTGAGTGTGATAAGTTTTATAGGATGCTATTGAGTGTGATAAGTTTTATAGGATGCTATTGAGTGTGATAAGTTTTATAGGATGTTATTGAGTGTGACAAGTTTTATAGGATGCTATTGAGTGTGATAAGTTTTATAGGATGTTATTGAGTGTGATAAGTTTTATAGGATGTTATTGAGCGTGACAAGTTTTATAGGATGCTATTGAGTGTGATAAGTTTTATAGGATGTTATTGAGTGTGATAAGTTTTATAGGATGCTATTGAGTGTGATAAGTTTTATAGGATGTTATTGAGTGTGATAAGTTTTATAGGATGTTATTGAGTGTGATAAGTTTTATAGGATGTTATTGAGCGTGACAAGTTTTATAGGATGCTATTGAGTGTGATAAGTTTTATAGGATGTTATTGAGTGTGATAAGTTTTATAGGATGCTATTGAGTGTGATAAGTTTTATAGGATGCTATTGAGTGTGATAAGGTTTATAGGATGTTATTGAGTGTGATAAGTTTTATAGGATGCTATTGAGTGTGATAAGTTTTATAGGATGCTATTGAGTGTGATAAGTTTTATAGGATGTTATTGAGTGTGATAAGTTTTATAGGATGTTATTGAGCGTGACAAGTTTTATAGGATGCTATTGAGTGTGATAAGTTTTATAGGATGTTATTGAGCGTGACAAGTTTTATAGGATGCTATTGAGTGTGATAAGTTTTATAGGATGCTATTGAGTGTGATAAGTTTTATAGGATGTTATTGAGTGTGATAAGTTTTATAGGATGCTATTGAGTGTGATAAGTTTTATAGGATGCTATTGAGTGTGATAAGTTTTATAGGATGTTATTGAGTGTGATAAGTTTTATAGGATGTTATTGAGTGTGATAAGTTTTATAGGATGTTATTGAGTGTGATAAGTTTTATAGGATGTTATTGAGCGTGATAAGTTTTATAGGATGCTATTGAGTGTGATAAGTTTTATAGGATGCTATCAAGTGTGATAAGTTTTATAGGATGCTATTGAGTGTGATAAGTTTTATAGGATGTTATTGAGCGTGACAAGTTTTATAGGATGCTATTGAGTGTGATAAGTTTTATAGGATGTTATTGAGCGTGATAAGTTTTATAGGATGTTATTGAGTGTGATAAGTTTTATAGGATGTTATTGAGCGTGAAAAGTTTTATAGGATGTTATTGAGTGTGATAAGTTTTATAGGATGTTATCGAGTGTGATGAGTTTTATAGGATGCTATTGAGTGTGATAAGTTTTATAGGATGTTATTGAGTGTGATGAGTTTTATAGGATGTTATTGAGTGTGATAAGTTTTATAGGATGTTATTGAGTGTGATAAGTTTTATAGGATGTTATTGAGTGTGATAAGTTTTATAGGATGCTATTGAGTGTGATAAGTTTTATAGGATGTTATTGAGTGTGATAAGTTTTATAGGATGTTATTGAGCGTGACAAGTTTTATAGGATGCTATTGAGTGTGATAAGTTTTATAGGATGTTATTGAGCGTGATAAGTTTTATAGGATGTTATCGAGTGTGATAAGTTTTATAGGATGTTATTGAGTGTGATAAGTTTTATAGGATGTTATTGAGCGTGATAAGTTTTATAGGATGCTATTGAGTGTGATAAGTTTTATAGGATGTTATTGAGCGTGACAAGTTTTATAGGATGCTATTGAGTGTGATAAGTTTTATAGGATGTTATTGAGTGTGATAAGTTTTATAGGATGTTATTGAGTGTGAAAAGTTTTATAGGATGTTATTGAGTGTGATAAGTTTTATAGGATGTTATTGAGTGTGATAAGTTTTATAGGATGTTATTGAGTGTGATAAGTTTTATAGGATGTTATTGAGTGTGATAAGTTTTATAGGATGTTATTGAGTGTGATAAGTTTTATAGGATGTTATTGAGTGTGATAAGTTTTATAGGATGATATTGAGTGTGATAAGTTTTATAGGATGTTATTGAGTGTGATAAGTTTTATAGGATGTTATTGAGTGTGATAAGTTTTATAGGATGTTATTGAGTGTGATAAGTTTTATAGGATGTTATTGAGTGTGATAAGTTTTATAGGATGTTATTGAGTGTGATAAGTTTTATAGGATGCTATTGAGTGTGATAAGTTTTATAGGATGTTATTGAGTGTGATAAGTTTTATAGGATGTTATTGAGTGTGATAAGTTTTATAGGATGCTATTGAGTGTGATAAGTTTTATAGGATGCTATTGAGTGTGATAAGTTTTATAGGATGTTATTGAGTGTGATAAGTTTTATAGGATGTTATTGAGTGTGATAAGTTTTATAGGATGTTATTGAGTGTGATAAGTTTTATAGGATGCTATTGAGTGTGATAAGTTTTATAGGATGTTATTGAGTGTGATAAGTTTTATAGGATGTTATTGAGTGTGATAAGTTTTATAGGATGCTATTGAGTGTGATAAGTTTTATAGGATGCTATTGAGTGTGATAAGTTTTATAGGATGTTATTGAGTGTGATAAGTTTTATAGGATGTTATTGAGTGTGATAAGTTTTATAGGATGTTATTGAGTGTGATAAAAGTTTTATAGGATGTTATTGAGTGAGACAAGTTTTATAGGATGTTATTGAGTGTGATAAGTTTTATAGGATGTTATTGAGTGTGATAAGTTTTATAGGATGTTATTGAGTGTGATAAGTTTTATAGGATGTTATTGAGTGTGATAAGTTTTATAGGATGTTATTGAGTGTAATAAGTTTTATAGGATGTTATTGAGTGTGATAAGTTTTATAGGATGTTATTGAGTGTGATAAGTTTTATAGGATGTTATTGAGTGTGATAAGTTTTATAGGATGTTATTGAGTGTGATAAGTTTTATAGGATGTTATTGAGTGTGATAAGTTTTATAGGATGTTATTGAGTGTGATAAGTTTTATAGGATGTTATTGAGTGTGATAAGTTTTATAGGATGTTATTGAGTGTGATAAGTTTTATAGGATGTTATTGAGTGTAATAAGTTTTATAGGATGTTATTGAGTGTGATAAGTTTTATAGGATGTTATTGAGTGTGATAAGTTTTATAGGATGCTATTGAGTGTGATAAGTTTTATAGGATGTTATTGAGTGTGATAAGTTTTATAGGATGTTATTGAGTGTGATAAGTTTTATAGGATGTTATTGAGTGTGATAAGTTTTATAGGATGCTATTGAGTGTGATAAGTTTTATAGGATGTTATTGAGTGTGATAAGTTTTATAGGATGTTATTGAGTGTGATAAGTTTTATAGGATGTTATTGAGTGTGATAAGTTTTATAGGATGTTATTGAGTGTGATAAGTTTTATAGGATGTTATTGAGTGTGATAAGTTTTATAGGATGTTATTGAGTGTGATAAGTTTTATAGGATGCTATTGAGTGTGATAAGTTTTATAGGATGCTATTGAGTGTGATAAGTTTTATAGGATGTTATTGAGTGTGATAAGTTTTATAGGATGTTATTGAGTGTGATAAGTTTTATAGGATGTTATTGAGTGTGATAAGTTTTATAGGATGTTATTGAGTGTGATAAGTTTTATAGGATGTTATTGAGTGTGATAAGTTTTATAGGATGTTATTGAGTGTGATAAGTTTTATAGGATGTTATTGAGTGTGATAAGTTTTATAGGATGCTATTGAGTGTGATAAGTTTTATAGGATGTTATTGAGTGTGATAAGTTTTATAGGATGTTATTGAGTGTGATAAGTTTTATAGGATGCTATTGAGTGTGATAAGTTTTATAGGATGTTATTGAGTGTGATAAGTTTTATAGGATGTTATTGAGTGTGATAAGTTTTATAGGATGTTATTGAGTGTGATAAGTTTTATAGGATGTTATTGAGTGTGATAAGTTTTATAGGATGCTATTGAGTGTGATAAGTTTTATAGGATGTTATTGAGTGTGATAAGTTTTATAGGATGTTATTGAGTGTGATAAGTTTTATAGGATGCTATTGAGTGTGATAAGTTTTATAGGATGCTATTGAGTGTGATAAGTTTTATAGGATGTTATTGAGTGTGATAAGTTTTATAGGATGTTATTGAGTGTGATAAGTTTTATAGGATGCTATTGAGTGTGATAAGTTTTATAGGATGTTATTGAGTGTGATAAGTTTTATAGGATGTTATTGAGTGTGATAAGTTTTATAGGATGTTATTGAGTGTGATAAGTTTTATAGGATGTTATTGAGTGTGATAAGTTTTATAGGATGTTATTGAGTGTGATAAGTTTTATAGGATGTTATTGAGTGTGATAAGTTTTATAGGATGTTATTGAGTGTGATAAGTTTTATAGGATGTTATTGAGTGTGATAAGTTTTATAGGATGCTATTGAGTGTGATAAGTTTTATAGGATGTTATTGAGTGTGATAAGTTTTATAGGATGTTATTGAGTGTGATAAGTTTTATAGGATGTTATTGAGTGTGATAAGTTTTATAGGATGCTATTGAGTGTGATAAGTTTTATAGGATGTTATTGAGTGTGATAAGTTTTATAGGATGTTATTGAGTGTGATAAGTTTTATAGGATGTTATTGAGTGTGATAAGTTTTATAGGATGCTATTGAGTGTGATAAGTTTTATAGGATGCTATTGAGTGTGATAAGTTTTATAGGATGTTATTGAGTGTGATAAGTTTTATAGGATGTTATTGAGTGTGATAAGTTTTATAGGATGTTATTGAGTGTGATAAGTTTTATAGGATGCTATTGAGTGTGATAAGTTTTATAGGATGTTATTGAGTGTGATAAGTTTTATAGGATGTTATTGAGTGTGATAAGTTTTATAGGATGTTATTGAGTGTGATAAGTTTTATAGGATGCTATTGAGTGTGATAAGTTTTATAGGATGTTATTGAGTGTGATAAGTTTTATAGGATGTTATTGAGTGTGATAAGTTTTATAGGATGTTATTGAGTGTGATAAGTTTTATAGGATGCTATTGAGTGTGATAAGTTTTATAGGATGTTATTGAGTGTGATAAGTTTTATAGGATGTTATTGAGTGTGATAAGTTTTATAGGATGTTATTGAGTGTGATAAGTTTTATAGGATGCTATTGAGTGTGATAAGTTTTATAGGATGTTATTGAGTGTGATAAGTTTTATAGGATGTTATTGAGTGTGATAAGTTTTATAGGATGTTATTGAGTGTGATAAGTTTTATAGGATGCTATTGAGTGTGATAAGTTTTATAGGATGTTATTGAGTGTGATAAGTTTTATAGGATGTTATTGAGTGTGATAAGTTTTATAGGATGTTATTGAGTGTGATAAGTTTTATAGGATGTTATTGAGTGTGATAAGTTTTATAGGATGTTATTGAGTGTGATAAGTTTTATAGGATGTTATTGAGTGTGATAAGTTTTATAGGATGTTATTGAGTGTGATAAGTTTTATAGGATGTTATTGAGTGTGATAAGTTTTATAGGATGTTATTGAGTGTGAAAAGTTTTATAGGATGTTATTGAGTGTGATAAGTTTTATAGGATGTTATTGAGTGTGATAAGTTTTATAGGATGTTATTGAGTGTGATAAGTTTTATAGGATGCTATTGAGTGTGATAAGTTTTATAGGATGTTATTGAGTGTGATAAGTTTTATAGGATGTTTATTGAGTGTGATAAGTTTTATAGGATGTTATTGAGTGTGATAAGTTTTATAGGATGCTATTGAGTGTGATAAGTTTTATAGGATGTTATTGAGTGTGATAAGTTTTATAGGATGTTATTGAGTGTGATAAGTTTTATAGGATGTTATTGAGTGTGATAAGTTTTATAGGATGTTATTGAGTGTGATAAGTTTTATAGGATGTTATTGAGTGTGATAAGTTTTATAGGATGTTATTGAGTGTGATAAGTTTTATAGGATGTTATTGAGTGTGATAAGTTTTATAGGATGTTATTGAGTGTGATAAGTTTTATAGGATGTTATTGAGTGTGATAAGTTTTATAGGATGTTATTGAGTGTGATAAGTTTTATAGGATGTTATTGAGTGTGATAAGTTTTATAGGATGTTATTGAGTGTGATAAGTTTTATAGGATGCTATTGAGTGTGATAAGTTTTATAGGATGTTATTGAGTGTGATAAGTTTTATAGGATGTTATTGAGTGTGATAAGTTTTATAGGATGTTATTGAGTGTGATAAGTTTTATAGGATGTTATTGAGTGTGATAAGTTTTATAGGATGTTATTGAGTGTGATAAGTTTTATAGGATGTTATTGAGTGTGATAAGTTTTATAGGATGTTATTGAGTGTGATAAGTTTTATAGGATGCTATTGAGTGTGATAAGTACTATAGGATGCTATTGAGTGTGATAAGTTTTATAGGATGTTATTGAGTGTGATAAGTTTTATAGGATGTTATTGAGTGTGACAAGTTTTATAGGATGTTATTGAGTGTGATAAGTTTTATAGGATGTTATTGAGTGTGATAAGTTTTATAGGATGTTATTGAGTGTGATAAGTTTTATAGGATGTTATTGAGTGTGATAAGTTTTATAGGATGTTATTGAGTGTGATAAGTTTTATAGGATGTTATTGAGTGTGATAAGTTTTATAGGATGTTATTGAGTGTGAAAAGTTTTATAGGATGTTATTGAGTGTGATAAGTTTTATAGGATGTTATTGAGTGTGATAAGTTTATAGGATGTTATTGAGTGTGATAAGTTTTATAGGATGTTATTGAGTGTGATAAGTTTTATAGGATGCTATTGAGTGTGATAAGTACTATAGGATGCTATTGAGTGTGATAAGTTTTATAGGATGTTATTGAGTGTGATAAGTTTTATAGGATGTTATTGAGTGTGATAAGTTTTATAGGATGTTATTGAGTGTGATAAGTTTTATAGGATGCTATTGAGTGTGATAAGTTTTATAGGATGTTATTGAGTGTGATAAGTTTTATAGGATGTTATTGAGTGTGATAA
>NC_136518.1:63155821-63330821 GCF_053919585.1 Euprymna scolopes
TGAGTGTGATAAGTTTTATAGGATGTTATTGAGTGAGACAAGTTTTATAGGATGTTATTGAGTGTGATAAGTTTTATAGGATGCTATTGAGTGAGACAAGTTTTATAGGATGTTATTGAGTGTGATAAGTTTTATAGGATGTTATTGAGTGTGATAAGTTTTATAGGATGTTATTGAGTGAGACAAGTTTTATAGGATGTTATTGAGTGTGATAAGTTTTATAGGATGTTATTGAGTGTGATAAGTTTTATAGGATGTTATTGAGTGTGATAAATTTTATAGGATGTTATTGAGTGTGATAAGTTTTATAGGATGTTATTGAGTGAGACAAGTTTTATAGGATGTTATTGAGTGTGATAAGTTTTATAGGATGTTATTGAGTGAGACAAGTTTTATAGGATGTTATTGAGTGTGATAAGTTTTATAGGATGTTATTGAGTGTGATAAGTTTTATAGGATGTTATTGAGTGTGATAAGTTTTATAGGATGTTATTGAGTGTGATAAGTTTTATAGGATGTTATTGAGTGTGATAAGTTTTATAGGATGTTATTGAGTGTGATAAGTTTTATAGGATGTTATTGAGTGTGATAAGTTTTATAGGATGTTATTGAGTGAGACAAGTTTTATAGGATGTTATTGAGTGTGATAAGTTTTATAGGATGTTATTGAGTGTGATAAGTTTTATAGGATGTTATTGAGTGAGACAAGTTTTATAGGATGTTATTGAGTGTGAAAAGTTTTATAGGATGCTATTGAGTGAGACAAGTTTTATAGGATGTTATTGAGTGTGATAAGTTTTATAGGATGTTATTGAGTGAGACAAGTTTTATAGGATGTTATTGGAGTGTGATAAGTTTTATAGGAATGTTATTGAGTGAGACAAGTTTTATAGGATGTTATTGAGTGTGATAAGTTTTATAGGATGTTATTGAGTGAGATAAGTTTTATAGGATGTTATTGAGTGAGACAAGTTTTATAGGATGTTATTGAGTGAGACAAGTTTTATAGGATGTTATTGAGTGTGATAAGTTTTATAGGATGTTATTGAGTGAGACAAGTTTTATAGGGATGTTATTGAGTGTGATAAGTTTTATAGGATGTTATTGAGTGAGACAAGTTTTATAGGATGTTATTGAGTGTGATAAGTTTTATAGGATGTTATTGAGTGAGACAAGTTTTATAGGATGTTATTGAGTGTGAAAAGTTTTATAGGATGCTATTGAGTGAGACAAGTTTTATAGGATGTTATTGAGTGTGATAAGTTTTATAGGATGTTATTGAGTGAGACAAGTTTTATAGGATGTTATTGAGTGTGATAAGTTTTATAGGATGTTATTGAGTGAGACAAGTTTTATAGGATGTTATTGAGTGTGATAAGTTTTATAGGATGTTATTGAGTGTGATAAGTTTTATAGGATGTTATTGAGTGAGACAAGTTTTATAGGATGTTATTGAGTGTGAAAAGTTTTATAGGATGTTATTGAGTGAGACAAGTTTTATAGGATGTTATTGAGTGAGACAAGTTTTATAGGATGTTATTGAGTGTGATAAGTTTTATAGGATGTTATTGAGTGAGACAAGTTTTATAGGATGTTATTGAGTGTGAAAAGTTTTATAGGATGTTATTGAGTGAGACAAGTTTTATAGGATGTTATTGAGTGAGACAAGTTTTATAGGATGTTATTGAGTGTGATAAGTTTTATAGGATGTTATTGAGTGTGAAAAGTTTTATAGGATGTTATTGAGTGTGATAAGTTTTATAGGATGTTATTGAGTGTGATAAGTTTTATAGGATGTTATTGAGTGTGATAAGTTTTATAGGATGTTATTGAGTGAGACAAGTTTTATAGGATGTTATTGAGTGTGAAAAGTTTTATAGGATGTTATTGAGTGTGAAAAGTTTTATAGGATGCTATTGAGTGTGATAAGTTTTATAGGATGTTATTGAGTGTGATAAGTTTTATAGGATGTTATTGAGTGAGACAAGTTTTATAGGATGTTATTGAGTGTGAAAAGTTTTATAGGATGTTATTGAGTGAGACAAGTTTTATAGGATGTTATTGAGTGTGATAAGTTTTATAGGATGTTATTGAGTGAGACAAGTTTTATAGGATGTTATTGAGTGTGATAAGTTTTATAGGATGTTATTGAGTGTGATAAGTTTTATAGGATGTTATTGAGTGTGATAAGTTTTATAGGATGTTATTGAGTGTGATAAGTTTTATAGGATGTTATTGAGTGTGATAAGTTTTATAGGATGTTATTGAGTGAGACAAGTTTTATAGGATGTTATTGAGTGTGAAAAGTTTTATAGGATGTTATTGAGTGAGACAAGTTTTATAGGATGTTATTGAGTGAGACAAGTTTTATAGGATGTTATTGAGTGTGATAAGTTTTATAGGATGTTATTGAGTGTGATAAGTTTTATAGGATGTTATTGAGTGTGATAAGTTTTATAGGATGTTATTGAGTGTGATAAGTTTTATAGGATGTTATTGAGTGTGATAAGTTTTATAGGATGCTATTGAGTGTGATAAGTTTTATAGGATGTTATTGAGTGAGACAAGTTTTATAGGATGTTATTGAGTGTGAAAAGTTTTATAGGATGCTATTGAGTGAGACAAGTTTTATAGGATGTTATTGAGTGTGATAAGTTTTATAGGATGTTATTGAGTGAGACAAGTTTTATAGGATGTTATTGAGTGTGATAAGTTTTATAGGATGTTATTGAGTGAGACAAGTTTTATAGGATGTTATTGAGTGTGATAAGTTTTATAGGATGTTATTGAGTGTGATAAGTTTTATAGGATGTTATTGAGTGAGACAAGTTTTATAGGATGTTATTGAGTGAGACAAGTTTTATAGGATGTTATTGAGTGTGATAAGTTTTATAGGATGTTATTGAGTGAGACAAGTTTTATAGGATGTTATTGAGTGTGATAAGTTTTATAGGATGTTATTGAGTGTGAAAAGTTTTATAGGATGTTATTGAGTGAGACAAGTTTTATAGGATGTTATTGAGTGTGATAAGTTTTATAGGATGTTATTGAGTGTGATAAGTTTTATAGGATGTTATTGAGTGTGATAAGTTTTATAGGATGCTATTGAGTGTGAAAAGTTTTATAGGATGTTATCGAGTGTGATAAGTTTTATAGGATGTTATTGAGTGTGATAAGTTTTATAGGATGTTATTGAGTGAGACAAGTTTTATAGGATGTTATTGAGTGTGATAAGTTTTATAGGATGTTATTGAGTGTGATAAGTTTTATAGGATGTTATTGAGTGTGATAAGTTTTATAGGATGTTATTGAGTGAGACAAGTTTTATAGGATGTTATTGAGTGTGATAAGTTTTATAGGATGTTATTGAGTGTGAAAAGTTTTATAGGATGTTATTGAGTGAGACAAGTTTTATAGGATGTTATTGAGTGAGACAAGTTTTATAGGATGTTATTGAGTGTGATAAGTTTTATAGGATGTTATTGAGTGAGACAAGTTTTATAGGATGTTATTGAGTGTGAAAAGTTTTATAGGATGTTATTGAGTGAGACAAGTTTTATAGGATGTTATTGAGTGAGACAAGTTTTATAGGATGTTATTGAGTGTGATAAGTTTTATAGGATGTTATTGAGTGTGATAAGTTTTATAGGATGTTATTGAGTGTGATAAGTTTTATAGGATGTTATTGAGTGTGATAAGTTTTATAGGATGTTATTGAGTGTGATAAGTTTTATAGGATGTTATTGAGTGAGACAAGTTTTATAGGATGTTATTGAGTGTGAAAAGTTTTATAGGATGCTATTGAGTGAGACAAGTTTTATAGGATGTTATTGAGTGTGATAAGTTTTATAGGATGTTATTGAGTGAGACAAGTTTTATAGGATGTTATTGAGTGTGATAAGTTTTATAGGATGTTATTGAGTGAGACAAGTTTTATAGGATGTTATTGAGTGTGATAAGTTTTATAGGATGTTATTGAGTGTGATAAGTTTTATAGGATGTTATTGAGTGAGACAAGTTTTATAGGATGTTATTGAGTGTGAAAAGTTTTATAGGATGTTATTGAGTGAGACAAGTTTTATAGGATGTTATTGAGTGAGACAAGTTTTATAGGATGTTATTGAGTGTGATAAGTTTTATAGGATGTTATTGAGTGAGACAAGTTTTATAGGATGTTATTGAGTGTGAAAAGTTTTATAGGATGTTATTGAGTGAGACAAGTTTTATAGGATGTTATTGAGTGAGACAAGTTTTATAGGATGTTATGGAGTGTGATAAGTTTTATAGGATGTTATTGAGTGAGACAAGTTTTATAGGATGTTATTGAGTGTGAAAAGTTTTATAGGATGTTATTGAGTGAGACAAGTTTTATAGGATGTTATTGAGTGTGATAAGTTTTATAGGATGTTATTGAGTGTGAAAAGTTTTATAGGATGTTATCGAGTGTGAAAAGTTTTATAGGATGTTATTGAGTGTGATAAGTTTTATAGGATGTTATTGAGTGTGAAAAGTTTTATAGGATGCTATTGAGTGTGACAAGTTTTATAGGATGTTATTGAGTGTGATAAGTTTTATAGGATGTTATCGAGTGTGAAAAGTTTTATAGGATGTTATTGAGTGTGATAAGTTTTATAGGATGTTATTGAGTGTGATAAGTTTTATAGGATGTTATTGAGTGTGATAAGTTTTATAGGATGTTATTGAGTGTGATAAGTTTTATAGGATGTTATTGAGTGTGATAAGTTTTATAGGATGTTATTGAGCGTGATAAGTTTTATAGGATGTTATTGAGCGTGATAAGTTTTATAGGATGTTATTGAGTGTGATAAGTTTTATAGGATGTTATTGAGTGTGATAAGTTTTATAGGATGCTATTGAGTGTGACAAGTTTTATAGGATGTTATTGAGTGAGACAAGTTTTATAGGATGTTATTGAGTGTGATAAGTTTTATAGGATGTTATTGAGTGTGAAAAGTTTTATAGGATGTTATTGAGTGTGATAAGTTTTATAGGATGCTATTGAGTGTGACAAGTTTTATAGGATGTTATTGAGTGAGACAAGTTTTATAGGATGTTATTGAGTGTGATAAGTTTTATAGGATGTTATTGAGTGTGAAAAGTTTTATAGGATGTTATTGAGTGTGATAAGTTTTATAGGATGTTATTGAGTGTGATAAGTTTTATAGGATGTTATTGAGTGAGACAAGTTTTATAGGATGTTATTGAGCGTGATAAGTTTTATAGGATGTTATTGAGCGTGATAAGTTTTATAGGATGCTATTGAGTGTGATAAGTTTTATAGGATGTTATTGAGTGTGATAAGTTTTATAGGATGTTATTGAGCGTGACAAGTTTTATAGGATGCTATTGAGTGTGATAAGTTTTATAGGATGTTATTGAGCGTGACAAGTTTTATAGGATGCTATTGAGTGTGATAAGTTTTATAGGATGTTATTGAGTGTGATAAGTTTTATAGGATGTTATTGAGTGTGATAAGTTTTATAGGATGTTATTGAGTGTGATAAGTTTTATAGGATGTTATTGAGTGTGATAAGTTTTATAGGATGTTATTGAGTGTGATAAGTTTTATAGGATGTTATTGAGTGTGATAAGTTTTATAGGATGTTATTGAGTGTGATAAGTTTTATAGGATGTTATTGAGTGTGATAAGTTTTATAGGATGTTATTGAGTGTGATAAGTTTTATAGGATGTTATTGAGTGTGATAAGTTTTATAGGATGTTATTGAGTGAGACAAGTTTTATAGGATGTTATTGAGTGTGATAAGTTTTATAGGATGTTATTGAGCGTGATAAGTTTTATAGGATGTTATTGAGCGTGATAAGTTTTATAGGATGTTATTGAGTGTGATAAGTTTTATAGGATGTTATTGAGTGTGATAAGTTTTATAGGATGCTATTGAGTGTGACAAGTTTTATAGGATGTTATTGAGTGAGACAAGTTTTATAGGATGTTATTGAGTGTGATAAGTTTTATAGGATGTTATTGAGTGTGAAAAGTTTTATAGGATGCTATTGAGTGTGACAAGTTTTATAGGATGTTATTGAGTGTGATAAGTTTTATAGGATGTTATCGAGTGTGAAAAGTTTTATAGGATGTTATTGAGTGTGATAAGTTTTATAGGATGTTATTGAGTGTGATAAGTTTTATAGGATGCTATTGAGTGTGATAAGTTTTATAGGATGTTATTGAGTGTGATAAGTTTTATAGGATGTTATTGAGTGTGATAAGTTTTATAGGATGCTATTGAGTGTGATAAGTTTTATAGGATGTTATTGAGTGTGATAAGTTTTATAGGATGTTATTGAGTGTGATAAGTTTTATAGGATGCTATTGAGTGTGATAAGTTTTATAGGATGCTATTGAGTGTGATAAGTTTTATAGGATGCTATTGAGTGTGATAAGTTTTATAGGATGTTATTGAGTGTGATAAGTTTTATAGGATGTTATTGAGCGTGATAAGTTTTATAGGATGTTATTGAGCGTGATAAGTTTTATAGGATGTTATTGAGTGTGATAAGTTTTATAGGATGTTATTGAGCGTGATAAGTTTTATAGGATGCTATTGAGTGTGATAAGTTTTATAGGATGTTATTGAGTGTGATAAGTTTTATAGGATGCTATTGAGCGTGATAAGTTTTATAGGATGCTATCGAGTGTGATAAGTTTTATAGGATGTTATTGAGTGTGATAAGTTTTATAGGATGCTATTGAGTGTGATAAGTTTTATAGGATGTTATTGAGTGTGATAAGTTTTATAGGATGTTATTGAGTGTGATAAGTTTTATAGGATGCTATTGAGTGTGATAAGTTTTATAGGATGTTATTGAGTGTGATAAGTTTTATAGGATGTTATTGAGTGTGATAAGTTTTATAGGATGTTATTGAGTGTAATAAGTTTTATAGGATGTTATTGAGTGTGATAAGTTTTATAGGATGCTATTGAGTGTGATAAGTTTTACAGGATGTTATTGAGTGTGATAAGTTTTATAGGATGTTATTGAGTGTGATAAGTTTTATAGGATGTTATTGAGTGTGATAAGTTTTATAGGATGTTATTGAGTGTGATAAGTTTTATAGGATGTTATTGAGTGTGATAAGTTTTATAGGATGTTATTGAGTGTGATAAGTTTTATAGGATGCTATTGAGTGTGATAAGTTTTATAGGATGTTATCGAGTGTGATAAGTTTTATAGGATGTTATTGAGTGTGATAAGTTTTATAGGATGCTATTGTGTGTGATAAGTTTTATAGGATGTTATTGAGTGTGATCAGTTTTATAGGATGTTATCGAGTGTGATAAGTTTTATAGGATGTTATTGAGTGTGATAAGTTTTATAAGATGCTATTGAGTGTGATAAGTTTTATAGGATGTTATTGAGTGTGATAAGTTTTATAGGATGTTATTGAGTGTGATAAGTTTTATAGGATGTTATTGAGTGTGATAAGTTTTATAGGATGTTATTGAGTGTGATAAGTTTTATAGGATGCTATTGAGTGTGATAAGTTTTACAGGATGTTATTGAGTGTGATAAGTTTTATAGGATGTTATTGAGTGTGATAAGTTTTATAGGATGTTATTGAGTGTGATAAGTTTTATAGGATGTTATTGAGTGTGATAAGTTTTATAGGATGTTATTGAGTGTGATAAGTTTTATAGGATGTTATTGAGTGTGATAAGTTTTATAGGATGCTATTGAGTGTGATAAGTTTTATAGGATGTTATCGAGTGTGATAAGTTTTATAGGATGTTATTGAGTGTGATAAGTTTTATAGGATGCTATTGTGTGTGATAAGTTTTATAGGATGTTATTGAGTGTGATCAGTTTTATAGGATGTTATCGAGTGTGATAAGTTTTATAGGATGTTATTGAGTGTGATAAGTTTTATAAGATGCTATTGAGTGTGATAAGTTTTATAGGATGTTATTGAGTGTGATAAGTTTTATAGGATGTTATTGAGTGTGATAAGTTTTATAGGATGTTATTGAGTGTGATAAGTTTTATAGGATGTTATTGAGTGTGATAAGTTTTATAGGATGCTATTGAGTGTGATAAGTTTTATAGGATGCTATCGAGTGTGATAAGTTTTATAGGATGTTATTGAGTGTGATAAGTTTTATAGGATGCTATTGAGTGTGATAAGTTTTATAGGATGTTATTGAGTGTGATAAGTTTTATAGGATGTTATTGAGTGTGATAAGTTTTATAGGATGCTATTGAGTGTGATAAGTTTTATAGGATGTTATTGAGTGTGATAAGTTTTATAGGATGTTATTGAGTGTGATAAGTTTTATAGGATGCTATTGAGTGTGATAAGTTTTATAGGATGTTATTGAGTGTGATAAGTTTTATAGGATGCTATTGAGTGTGATAAGTTTTATAGGATGCTATTGAGTGTGATAAGTTTTATAGGATGTTATTGAGTGTGATAAGTTTTATAGGATGCTATTGAGTGTGATAAGTTTTATAGGATGCTATTGAGTGTGATAAGTTTTATAGGATGCTATCGAGTGTGATAAGTTTTATAGGATGTTATTGAGTGTGATAAGTTTTATAGGATGCTATTGAGTGTGATAAGCTTTATAGGATGTTATTGAGTGTGATAAGTTTTATAGGATGTTATTGAGTGTGATAAGTTTTATAGGATGCTATTGAGTGTGATAAGTTTTATAGGATGTTATTGAGTGTGATAAGTTTTATAGGATGTTATTGAGTGTGATAAGTTTTATAGGATGCTATTGAGTGTGATAAGTTTTATAGGATGTTATTGAGTGTGATAAGTTTTATAGGATGTTATTGAGTGTGATAAGTTTTATAGGATGCTATTGAGTGTGATAAGTTTTATAGGATGCTATTGAGTGTGATAAGTTTTATAGGATGTTATCGAGTGTGATAAGTTTTATAGGATGCTATCGAGTGTGATAAGTTTTATAGGATGTTATTGAGTGTGATAAGTTTTATAGGATGCTATTGAGTGTGATAAGTTTTATAGGATGTTATTGAGTGTGATAAGTTTTATAGGATGCTATTGAGTGTGATAAGTTTTATAGGATGTTATTGAGTGTGATAAGTTTTATAGGATGCTATCGAGTGTGATAAGTTTTATAGGATGTTATTGAGTGTGATAAGTTTTATAGGATGCTATCGAGTGTGATAAGTTTTATAGGATGTTATTGAGTGTGATAAGTTTTATAGGATGCTATTGAGTGTGATAAGTTTTATAGGATGTTATTGAGTGTGATAAGTTTTATAGGATGTTATTGAGTGTGATAAGTTTTATAGGATGCTATTGAGTGTGATAAGTTTTATAGGATGTTATTGAGTGTGATAAGTTTTATAGGATGTTATTGAGTGTGATAAGTTTTATAGGATGCTATTGAGTGTGATAAGTTTTATAGGATGTTATTGAGTGTGATAAGTTTTATAGGATGTTATTGAGTGTGATAAGTTTTATAGGATGTTATTGAGTGTGATAAGTTTTATAGGATGTTATTGAGTGTGAAAAGTTTTATAGGATGTTATTGAGTGTGATAAGTTTTATAGGATGTTATTGAGTGTGATAAGTTTTATAGGATGCTATTGAGTGTGATAAGTTTTATAGGATGTTATTGAGTGAGACAAGTTTTATAGGATGTTATTGAGTGTGAAAAGTTTTATAGGATGCTATTGAGTGAGACAAGTTTTATAGGATGTTATTGAGTGTGATAAGTTTTATAGGATGTTATTGAGTGAGACAAGTTTTATAGGATGTTATTAAGTGTGATAAGTTTTATAGGATGTTATTGAGTGAGACAAGTTTTATAGGATGTTATTGAGTGTGATAAGTTTTATAGGATGTTATTGAGTGTGATAAGTTTTATAGGATGTTATTGAGTGAGACAAGTTTTATAGGATGTTATTGAGTGAGACAAGTTTTATAGGATGTTATTGAGTGTGATAAGTTTTATAGGATGTTATTGAGTGAGACAAGTTTTATAGGATGTTATTGAGTGTGATAAGTTTTATAGGATGTTATTGAGTGTGAAAAGTTTTATAGGATGTTATTGAGTGAGACAAGTTTTATAGGATGTTATTGAGTGTGATAAGTTTTATAGGATGTTATTGAGTGAGACAAGTTTTATAGGATGTTATTGAGTGTGATAAGTTTTATAGGATGTTATTGAGTGTGATAAGTTTTATAGGATGTTATTGAGTGTGATAAGTTTTATAGGATGTTATTGAGTGTGATAAGTTTTATAGGATGTTATTGAGTGTGATAAGTTTTATAGGATGTTATTGAGTGTGATAAGTTTTATAGGATGTTATTGAGTGAGACAAGTTTTATAGGATGTTATTGAGTGTGATAAGTTTTATAGGATGTTATTGAGTGTGAAAAGTTTTATAGGATGTTATTGAGTGAGACAAGTTTTATAGGATGTTATTGAGTGAGACAAGTTTTATAGGATGTTATTGAGTGTGATAAGTTTTATAGGATGTTATTGAGTGAGACAAGTTTTATAGGATGTTATTGAGTGTGAAAAGTTTTATAGGATGTTATTGAGTGAGACAAGTTTTATAGGATGTTATTGAGTGAGACAAGTTTTATAGGATGTTATTGAGTGTGATAAGTTTTATAGGATGTTATTGAGTGTGATAAGTTTTATAGGATGTTATTGAGTGTGATAAGTTTTATAGGATGTTATTGAGTGAGACAAGTTTTATAGGATGTTATTGAGTGTGATAAGTTTTATAGGATGTTATTGAGTGTGATAAGTTTTATAGGATGTTATTGAGTGTGATAAGTTTTATAGGATGTTATTGAGTGTGATAAGTTTTATAGGATGTTATTGAGTGAGACAAGTTTTATAGGATGTTATTGAGTGTGATAAGTTTTATAGGATGTTATTGAGTGTGATAAGTTTTATAGGATGTTATTGAGTGTGATAAGTTTTATAGGATGTTATTGAGTGTGATAAGTTTTATAGGATGTTATTGAGTGAGACAAGTTTTATAGGATGTTATTGAGTGTGATAAGTTTTATAGGATGTTATTGAGTGTGATAAGTTTTATAGGATGTTATTGAGTGTGATAAGTTTTATAGGATGTTATTGAGTGAGACAAGTTTTATAGGATGTTATTGAGTGTGATAAGTTTTATAGGATGTTATTGAGTGTGATAAGTTTTATAGGATGTTATTGAGTGTGATAAGTTTTATAGGATGTTATTGAGTGAGACAAGTTTTATAGGATGTTATTGAGTGAGACAAGTTTTATAGGATGTTATTGAGTGTGATAAGTTTTATAGGATGTTATTGAGTGAGACAAGTTTTATAGGATGTTATTGAGTGTGAAAAGTTTTATAGGATGTTATTGAGTGAGACAAGTTTTATAGGATGTTATTGAGTGAGACAAGTTTTATAGGATGTTATTGAGTGTGATAAGTTTTATAGGATGTTATTGAGTGTGATAAGTTTTATAGGATGTTATTGAGTGTGATAAGTTTTATAGGATGTTATTGAGTGAGACAAGTTTTATAGGATGTTATTGAGTGTGATAAGTTTTATAGGATGTTATTGAGTGTGATAAGTTTTATAGGATGTTATTGAGTGTGATAAGTTTTATAGGATGTTATTGAGTGAGACAAGTTTTATAGGATGTTATTGAGTGTGATAAGTTTTATAGGATGTTATTGAGTGTGATAAGTTTTATAGGATGTTATTGAGTGTGATAAGTTTTATAGGATGTTATTGAGTGTGATAAGTTTTATAGGATGTTATTGAGTGAGACAAGTTTTATAGGATGTTATTGAGTGTGATAAGTTTTATAGAATGTTATTGAGTGTGATAAGTTTTATAGGATGTTATTGAGTGTGATAAGTTTTATAGGATGTTATTGAGTGAGACAAGTTTTATAGGATGTTATTGAGTGTGATAAGTTTTATAGGATGTTATTGAGTGTGATAAGTTTTATAGGATGTTATTGAGTGTGATATGTTTTATAGGATGTTATTGAGTGAGACAAGTTTTATAGGATGTTATTGAGTGTGATAAGTTTTATAGGATGTTATTGAGTGTGATAAGTTTTATAGGATGTTATTGAGTGTGATAAGTTTTATAGGATGTTATTGAGTGAGACAAGTTTTATAGGATGTTATTGAGTGTGAAAAGTTTTATAGGATGCTATTGAGTGAGACAAGTTTTATAGGATGTTATTGAGTGTGATAAGTTTTATAGGATGTTATTGAGTGAGACAAGTTTTATAGGATGTTATTGAGTGTGATAAGTTTTATAGGATGTTATTGAGTGAGACAAGTTTTATAGGATGTTATTGAGTGTGATAAGTTTTATAGGATGTTATTGAGTGTGATAAGTTTTATAGGATGTTATTGAGTGAGACAAGTTTTATAGGATGCTATTGAGTGTGATAAGTTTTATAGGATGTTTTCGAGTGTGATAAGTTTTATAGGATGTTATTGAGTGAGACAAGTTTTATAGGATGTTATTGAGTGTGATAAGTTTTATAGGATGTTTTCGAGTGTGATAAGTTTTATAGGATGTTATTGAGTGAGACAAGTTTTATAGGATGCTATTGAGTGTGATAAGTTTTATAGGATGTTTTCGAGTGTGATAAGTTTTATAGGATGTTATTGAGTGAGACAAGTTTTATAGGATGTTATTGAGTGAGACAAGTTTTATAGGATGTTATTGAGTGTGATAAGTTTTATAGGATGTTATTGAGTGTGATAAGTTTTATAGGATGTTATTGAGTGAGACAAGTTTTATAGGATGTTATTGAGTGTGATAAGTTTTATAGGATGTTATTGAGTGTGACAAGTTTTATAGGATGTTATTGAGTGAGACAAGTTTTATAGGATGTTATTGAGTGTGAAAAGTTTTATAGGATGCTATTGAGTGAGACAAGTTTTATAGGATGTTATTGAGTGTGATAAGTTTTATAGGATGTTATTGAGTGAGACAAGTTTTATAGGATGTTATTGAGTGTGATAAGTTTTATAGGATGTTATTGAGTGAGACAAGTTTTATAGGATGTTATTGAGTGTGAAAAGTTTTATAGGATGTTATTGAGTGAGACAAGTTTTATAGGATGTTATTGAGTGAGACAAGTTTTATAGGATGTTATTGAGTGTGATAAGTTTTATAGGATGTTATTGAGTGAGACAAGTTTTATAGGATGTTATTGAGTGTGAAAAGTTTTATAGGATGTTATTGAGTGAGACAAGTTTTATAGGATGTTATTGAGTGTGATAAGTTTTATAGGATGTTATTGAGTGTGAAAAGTTTTATAGGATGTTATCGAGTGTGAAAAGTTTTATAGGATGTTATTGAGTGTGATAAGTTTTATAGGATGTTATTGAGTGTGAAAAGTTTTATAGGATGCTATTGAGTGTGACAAGTTTTATAGGATGTTATCGAGTGTGATAAGTTTTATAGGATGTTATCGAGTGTGAAAAGTTTTATAGGATGTTATTGAGTGTGATAAGTTTTATAGGATGTTATTGAGTGTGATAAGTTTTATAGGATGTTATTGAGTGTGATAAGTTTTATAGGATGTTATTGAGTGTGATAAGTTTTATAGGATGTTATTGAGTGTGATAAGTTTTATAGGATGTTATTGAGCGTGATAAGTTTTATAGGATGTTATTGAGCGTGATAAGTTTTATAGGATGTTATTGAGTGTGATAAGTTTTATAGGATGTTATTGAGTGTGATAAGTTTTATAGGATGCTATTGAGTGTGACAAGTTTTATAGGATGTTATTGAGTGAGACAAGTTTTATAGGATGTTATTGAGTGTGATAAGTTTTATAGGATGTTATTGAGTGTGAAAAGTTTTATAGGATGTTATTGAGTGAGACAAGTTTTATAGGATGTTATTGAGTGTGATAAGTTTTATAGGATGTTATTGAGTGAGACAAGTTTTATAGGATGTTATTGAGTGTGATAAGTTTTATAGGATGTTATTGAGTGTGAAAAGTTTTATAGGATGTTATTGAGTGAGACAAGTTTTATAGGATGTTATTGAGTGTGATAAGTTTTATAGGATGTTATTGAGTGTGAAAAGTTTTATAGGATGTTATCGAGTGTGAAAAGTTTTATAGGATGTTATTGAGTGTGATAAGTTTTATAGGATGTTATTGAGTGTGAAAAGTTTTATAGGATGCTATTGAGTGTGACAAGTTTTATAGGATGTTATTGAGTGTGATAAGTTTTATAGGATGTTATCGAGTGTGAAAAGTTTTATAGGATGTTATTGAGTGTGATAAGTTTTATAGGATGTTATTGAGTGTGATAAGTTTTATAGGATGTTATTGAGCGTGATAAGTTTTATAGGATGTTATTGAGCGTGATAAGTTTTATAGGATGCTATTGAGTGTGATAAGTTTTATAGGATGTTATTGAGTGTGATAAGTTTTATAGGATGTTATTGAGCGTGACAAGTTTTATAGGATGCTATTGAGTGTGATAAGTTTTATAGGATGTTATTGAGCGTGACAAGTTTTATAGGATGCTATTGAGTGTGATAAGTTTTATAGGATGTTATTGAGTGTGATAAGTTTTATAGGATGTTATTGAGTGTGATAAGTTTTATAGGATGTTATTGAGTGTGATAAGTTTTATAGGATGTTATTGAGTGTGATAAGTTTTATAGGATGTTATTGAGTGTGATAAGTTTTATAGGATGTTATTGAGTGTGATAAGTTTTATAGGATGTTATTGAGTGTGATAAGTTTTATAGGATGCTATTGAGTGTGACAAGTTTTATAGGATGTTATTGAGTGTGATAAGTTTTATAGGATGTTATTGAGTGTGATAAGTTTTATAGGATGTTATTGAGTGTGATAAGTTTTATAGGATGTTATTGAGCGTGACAAGTTTTATAGGATGCTATTGAGTGTGATAAGTTTTATAGGATGTTATTGAGTGTGATAAGTTTTATAGGATGCTATTGAGTGTGACAAGTTTTATAGGATGTTATTGAGTGTGATAAGTTTTATAGGATGTTATTGAGTGTGATAAGTTTTATAGGATGTTATTGAGTGTGACAAGTTTTATAGGATGTTATTGAGTGTGATAAGTTTTATAGGATGTTATTGAGTGTGATAAGTTTTATAGGATGTTATTGAGCGTGACAAGTTTTATAGGATGCTATTGAGTGTGATAAGTTTTATAGGATGTTATTGAGCGTGACAAGTTTTATAGGATGCTATTGAGTGTGATAAGTTTTATAGGATGTTATTGAGTGTGATAAGTTTTATAGGATGTTATTGAGTGTGATAAGTTTTATAGGATGTTATTGAGTGTGATAAGTTTTATAGGATGTTATTGAGTGTGATAAGTTTTATAGGATGTTATTGAGTGTGATAAGTTTTATAGGATGTTATTGAGTGTGATAAGTTTTATAGGATGTTATTGAGTGTGATAAGTTTTATAGGATGCTATTGAGTGTGATAAGTTTTATAGGATGTTATTGAGTGTGATAAGTTTTATAGGATGTTATTGAGTGTGATAAGTTTTATAGGATGTTATTGAGTGTGATAAGTTTTATAGGATGTTATTGAATGTGATAAGTTTTATAGGATGTTATTGAGTGTGATAAGTTTTATAGGATGTTATTGAGTGTGATAAGTTTTATAGGATGTTATTGAGTGTGATAAGTTTTATAGGATGTTATTGAGTGTAATAAGTTTTATAGGATGTTATTGAGCGTGATAAGTTTTATAGGATGTTATTGAGCGTGATAAGTTTTATAGGATGTTATTGAGTGTGATAAGTTTTATAGGATGTTATTGAGTGTGATAAGTTTTATAGGATGCTATTGAGTGTGACAAGTTTTATAGGATGTTATTGAGTGAGACAAGTTTTATAGGATGTTATTGAGTGTGATAAGTTTTATAGGATGTTATTGAGTGTGAAAAGTTTTATAGGATGCTATTGAGTGTGACAAGTTTTATAGGATGTTATTGAGTGTGATAAGTTTTATAGGATGTTATCGAGTGTGAAAAGTTTTATAGGATGTTATTGAGTGTGATAAGTTTTATAGGATGTTATTGAGTGTGATAAGTTTTATAGGATGCTATTGAGTGTGATAAGTTTTATAGGATGTTATTGAGTGTGATAAGTTTTATAAGATGTTATTGAGTGTGATAAGTTTTATAGGATGCTATTGAGTGTGATAAGTTTTATAGGATGTTATTGAGTGTGATAAGTTTTATAGGATGTTATTGAGTGTGATAAGTTTTATAGGATGCTATTGAGTGTGATAAGTTTTATAGGATGCTATTGAGTGTGATAAGTTTTATAGGATGCTATTGAGTGTGATAAGTTTTATAGGATGTTATTGAGTGTGATAAGTTTTATAGGATGTTATTGAGCGTGATAAGTTTTATAGGATGTTATTGAGCGTGATAAGTTTTATAGGATGTTATTGAGTGTGATAAGTTTTATAGGATGTTATTGAGCGTGATAAGTTTTATAGGATGCTATTGAGTGTGATAAGTTTTATAGGATGTTATTGAGTGTGATAAGTTTTATAGGATGCTATTGAGCGTGATAAGTTTTATAGGATGCTATCGAGTGTGATAAGTTTTATAGGATGTTATTGAGTGTGATAAGTTTTATAGGATGCTATTGAGTGTGATAAGTTTTATAGGATGTTATTGAGTGTGATAAGTTTTATAGGATGTTATTGAGTGTGATAAGTTTTATAGGATGCTATTGAGTGTGATAAGTTTTATAGGATGTTATTGAGTGTGATAAGTTTTATAGGATGTTATTGAGTGTGATAAGTTTTATAGGATGCTATTGAGTGTGATAAGTTTTATAGGATGCTATCGAGTGTGATAAGTTTTATAGGATGTTATTGAGTGTGATAAGTTTTATAGGATGCTATTGTGTGTGATAAGTTTTATAGGATGTTATTGAGTGTGATAAGTTTTATAGGATGTTATCGAGTGTGATAAGTTTTATAGGATGTTATTGAGTGTGATAAGTTTTATAAGATGCTATTGAGTGTGATAAGTTTTATAGGATGTTATTGAGTGTGATAAGTTTTATAGGATGTTATTGAGTGTGATAAGTTTTATAGGATGTTATTGAGTGTGATAAGTTTTATAGGATGTTATTGAGTGTGATAAGTTTTATAGGATGCTATTGAGTGTGATAAGTTTTATAGGATGCTATCGAGTGTGATAAGTTTTATAGGATGTTATTGAGTGTGATAAGTTTTATAGGATGCTATTGAGTGTGATAAGTTTTATAGGATGTTATTGAGTGTGATAAGTTTTATAGGATGTTATTGAGTGTGATAAGTTTTATAGGATGCTATTGAGTGTGATAAGTTTTATAGGATGTTATTGAGTGTGATAAGTTTTATAGGATGTTATTGAGTGTGATAAGTTTTATAGGATGCTATTGAGTGTGATAAGTTTTATAGGATGTTATTGAGTGTGATAAGTTTTATAGGATGCTATTGAGTGTGATAAGTTTTATAGAATGCTATTGAGTGTGATAAGTTTTATAGGATGTTATTGAGTGTGATAAGTTTTATAGGATGTTATTGAGTGTGATAAGTTTTATAGGATGCTATTGAGTGTGATAAGTTTTATAGGATGCTATCGAGTGTGATAAGTTTTATAGGATGTTATTGAGTGTGATAAGTTTTATAGGATGCTATTGAGTGTGATAAGTTTTATAGGATGTTATTGAGTGTGATAAGTTTTATAGGATGTTATTGAGTGTGATAAGTTTTATAGGATGCTATTGAGTGTGATAAGTTTTATAGGATGTTATTGAGTGTGATAAGTTTTATAGGATGTTATTGAGTGTGATAAGTTTTATAGGATGCTATTGAGTGTGATAAGTTTTATAGGATGTTATTGAGTGTGATAAGTTTTATAGGATGTTATTGAGTGTGATAAGTTTTATAGGATGCTATTGAGTGTGATAAGTTTTATAGGATGCTATTGAGTGTGATAAATTTTATAGGATGTTATCGAGTGTGATAAGTTTTAACGGATGCTATCGAGTGTGATAAGTTTTATAGGATGTTATTGAGTGTGATAAGTTTTATAGGATGCTATTGAGTGTGATAAGTTTTATAGGATGTTATTGAGTGTGATAAGTTTTATAGGATGCTATTGAGTGTGATAAGTTTTATAGGATGTTATTGAGTGTGATGAGTTTTATAGGATGCTATCGAGTGTGATAAGTTTTATAGGATGTTATTGAGTGTGATAAGTTTTATAGGATGCTATCGAGTGTGATAAGTTTTATAGGATGTTATTGAGTGTGATAAGTTTTATAGGATGCTATTGAGTGTGATAAGTTTTATAGGATGTTATTGAGTGTGATAAGTTTTATAGGATGTTATTGAGTGTGATAAGTTTTATAGGATGCTATTGAGTGTGATAAGTTTTATAGGATGTTATTGAGTGTGATAAGTTTTATAGGATGTTATTGAGTGTGATAAGTTTTACAGGATGTTATTGAGTGTGATAAGTTTTATAGGATGCTATTGAGTGTGATAAGTTTTATAGGATGTTATTGAGTGTGATAAGTTTTATAGGATGTTATTGAGTGTGATAAGTTTTATAGGATGCTATTGAGTGTGATAAGTTTTATAGGATGTTATTGAGTGTGATAAGTTTTATAGGATGTTATTGAGTGTGATAAGTTTTACAGGATGTTATTGAGTGTGATAAGTTTTATAGGATGCTATTGAGTGTGATAAGTTTTATAGGATGCTATTGAGTGTGATAAGTTTTATAGGATGTTATTGAGCGTGATAAGCTTTATAGGATGTTATTGAGTGTGATAAGTTTTATATGATGCTATTGAGTGTGATAAGTTTTATAGGATGTTATTGAGTGTGATAAGTTTTATAGGATGCTATTGAGTGTGATAAGTTTTATAGGATGCTATTGAGTGTGATAAGTTTTATAGGATGTTATTGAGTGTGATAAGTTTTATAGGATGTTATTGAGTGTGATAAGTTTTATAGGATGTTATTGAGTGTGATAAGTTTTACAGGATGTTATTGAGTGTGATAAGTTTTATAGGATGCTATTGAGTGTGATAAGTTTTATAGGATGCTATTGAGTGTGATAAGTTTTATAGGATGTTATTGAGTGTGATAAGTTTTATAGGATGTTATTGAGTGTGATAAGTTTTATAGGATGTTATTGAGTGTGATAAGTTTTATAGGATGTTATTGAGTGTGATAAGTTTTATAGGATGTTATTGAGTGTGATAAGTTTTATAGGATGTTATTGAGTGTGATAAGTTTTACAGGATGTTATTGAGTGTGATAAGTTTTATAGGATGCTATTGAGTGTGATAAGTTTTATAGGATGCTATTGAGTGTGATAAGTTTTATAGGATGTTATCGAGTGTGATAAGTTTTACAGGATGCTATTGAGTGTGATAAGTTTTATAGGATGTTATTGAGTGTGATAAGTTTTATAGGATGTTATTGAGTGTGATAAGTTTTATAGGATGTTATTGAGTGTGATAAGTTTTATAGGATGTTATTGAGTGTGATAAGTTTTACAGGATGTTATTGAGTGTGATAAGTTTTATAGGATGCTATTGAGTGTGATAAGTTTTATAGGATGCTATTGAGTGTGATAAGTTTTATAGGATGTTATTGAGTGTGATAAGTTTTATAGGATGTTATTGAGTGTGATAAGTTTTATAGGATGTTATTGAGTGTGATAAGTTTTATAGGATGTTATTGAGTGTGATAAGTTTTATAGGATGTTATTGAGTGTGATAAGTTTTATAGGATGTTATTGAGTGTGATAAGTTTTATAGGATGCTATTGAGTGTGATAAGTTTTATAGGATGTTATTGAGTGTGATAAGTTTTATAGGATGTTATTGAGTGTGATAAGTTTTATAGGATGTTATTGAGTGTGATAAGTTTTATAGGATGTTATTGAGTGTGATAAGTTTTATAGGATGTTATTGAGTGTGATAAGTTTTATAGGATGTTATTGAGTGTGATAAGTTTTATAGGATGTTATTGAGTGTGATAAGTTTTATAGGATGTTATTGAGTGTGATAAGTTTTATAGGATGTTATTGAGTGTGATAAGTTTTATAGGATGTTATTGAGTGTGATAAGTTTTATAGGATGCTATTGAGTGTGATAAGTTTTATAGGATGTTATTGACTGTGATAAGTTTTATAGGATGCTATTGAGTGTGATAAGTTTTATAGGATGTTATTGAGTGTGATGAGTTTTATAGGATGCTATTGAGTGTGATAAGTTTTATAGGATGCAATCGAGCGTGATAAGTTTTATAGGATGCTATCGAGTGTGATAAGTTTTATAGGATGCTATCGAGTGTGATAAGTTTTATAGGATGCTATCGAGTGTGATAAGTTTTATAGGATGTTATTGAGTGTGATAAGTTTTATAGGATGCTATCGAGTGTGATAAGTTTTATAGGATGCTATCGAGTGTGATAAGTTTTATAGGATGCTATCGAGTGTGATAAGTTTTATAGGATGTTATTGAGTGTGATAAGTTTTATAGGATGCTATTGAGTGTGATAAGTTTTATAGGATGCTATCGAGTGTGATAAGTTTTATAGGATGCTATCGAGTGTGATAAGTTTTATAGGATGCTATTGAGTGTGATAAGTTTTATAGGATGTTATTGAGTGTGATAAGTTTTATAGGATGCTATTGAGTGTGATAAGTTTTATAGGATGCTATTGAGTGTGATAAGTTTTATAGGATGTTATTGAGTGTGATAAGTTTTATAGGATGCTATTGAGTGTGATAAGTTTTATAGGATGCTATCGAGTGTGAAAAGTTTTATAGGATGTTATTGAGTGTGATAAGTTTTATAGGATGTTATTGAGTGTGATAAGTTTTATAGGATGTTATTGAGTGTGATAAGTTTTATAGGATGCTATCGAGTGTGATAAGTTTTATAGGATGCTATTGAGTGTGATAAGTTTTACAGGATGTTATTGAGTGTGATAAGTTTTATAGGATGTTATTGAGTGTGATAAGTTTTATAGGATGTTATTGAGTGTGAAAAGTTTTATAGGATGCTATTGAGTGTGATAAGTTTTATAGGATGTTATTGAGTGTGATAAGTTTTATAGGATGTTATTGAGTGTGATAAGTTTTATAGGATGTTATTGAGTGTGATAAGTTTTATAGGATGTTATTGAGTGTGAAAAGTTTTATAGGATGTTATTGAGTGTGATAAGTTTTATAGGATGTTATTGAGTGTGATAAGTTTTACAGGATGTTATTGAGTGTGATAAGTTTTACAGGATGCTATTGAGTGTGATAAGTTTTATAGGATGTTATTGAGTGTGATAAGTTTTATAGGATGTTATTGAGTGTGATAAGTTTTATAGGATGTTATTGAGTGTGATAAGTTTTATAGGATGTTATTGAGTGTGATAAGTTTTATAGGATGTTATTGAGTGTGATAAGTTTTACAGGATGCTATTGAGTGTGATAAGTTTTATAGGATGTTATTGAGTGTGATAAGTTTTATAGGATGTTATTGAGTGTGAAAAGTTTTATAGGATGTTATTGAGTGTGATAAGTTTTATAGGATGTTATTGAGTGTGATAAGTTTTACAGGATGTTATTGAGTGTGATAAGTTTTACAGGATGCTATTGAGTGTGATAAGTTTTATAGGATGTTATTGAGTGTGATAAGTTTTATAGGATGTTATTGAGTGTGATAAGTTTTATAGGATGTTATTGAGTGTGATAAGTTTTATAGGATGTTATTGAGTGTGATAAGTTTTATAGGATGTTATTGAGTGTGATAAGTTTTATAGGATGTTATTGAGTGTGATAAGTTTTATAGGATGTTATTGAGTGTGATAAGTTTTATAGGATGTTATTGAGTGTGATAAGTTTTATAGGATGTTATTGAGTGTGATAAATTTTATAGGATGTTATTGAGTGTGATAAGTTTTATAGGATGTTATTGAGTGTGATAAGTTTTATAGGATGTTATTGAGTGTGATAAGTTTTATAGGATGTTATTGAGTGTGATAAGTTTTATAGGATGTTATTGAGTGTGATAAGTTTTATAGGATGTTATTGAGTGTGATAAGTTTTATAGGATGTTATTGAGTGTGATAAGTTTTATAGGATGCTATTGAGTGTGATAAGTTTTATAGGATGCTATCGAGTGTGATAAGTTTTATAGGATGCTATTGAGTGTGATAAGTTTTATAGGATGTTATTGAGTGTGATAAGTTTTATAGGATGCTATTGAGTGTGATAAGTTTTATAGGATGCTATGGAGTGTGATAAGTTTTATAGGATGTTATTGAGTGTGATAAGTTTTATAGGATGCTATTGAGTGTGATAAGTTTTATAGGATGCTATCGAGTGTGAAAAGTTTTATAGGATGTTATTGAGTGTGATAAGTTTTATAGGATGTTATTGAGTGTGATAAGTTTTATAGGATGTTATTGAGTGTGATAAGTTTTATAGGATGCTATCGAGTGTGATAAGTTTTATAGGATGCTATTGAGTGTGATAAGTTTTATAGGATGTTATTGAGTGTGATAAGTTTTATAGGATGTTATTGAGTGTGATAAGTTTTATAGGATGTTATTGAGTGTGAAAAGTTTTATAGGATGCTATTGAGTGTGATAAGTTTTATAGGATGTTATTGAGTGTGATAAGTTTTATAGGATGTTATTGAGTGTGATAAGTTTTATAGGATGTTATTGAGTGTGATAAGTTTTATAGGATGTTATTGAGTGTGATAAGTTTTATAGGATGTTATTGAGTGTGATAAGTTTTATAGGATGTTATTGAGTGTGATAAGTTTTATAGGATGTTATTGAGTGTGATAAGTTTTATAGGATGTTATTGAGTGTGATAAGTTTTATAGGATGTTATTGAGTGTGATAAGTTTTATAGGATGTTATTGAGTGTGATAAGTTTTATAGGATGTTATTGAGTGTGATAAGTTTTATAGGATGTTATTGAGTGTGATAAGTTTTATAGGATGTTATTGAGTGTGATAAGTTTTATAGGATGTTATTGAGTGTGATAAGTTTTATAGGATGCTATCGAGTGTGATAAGTTTTACAGGATGCTATTGAGTGTGATAAGTTTTATAGGATGTTATTGAGTGTGATAAGTTTTATAGGATGCTATTGAGTGTGATAAGTTTTATAGGATGTTATTGAGTGTGATAAGTTTTATAGGATGCTATTGAGTGTGATAAGTTTTATAGGATGCAATCGAGCGTGATAAGTTTTATAGGATGCTATCGAGTGTGATAAGTTTTACAGGATGCTATTGAGTGTGATAAGTTTTATAGGATGTTATTGAGTGTGATAAGTTTTATAGGATGCTATTGAGTGTGATAAGTTTTATAGGATGTTATTGAGTGTGATAAGTTTTACAGGATGCTATTGAGTGTGATAAGTTTTATAGGATGCTATTGAGTGTGATAAGTTTTATAGGATGTTATTGAGTGTGATAAGTTTTATAGGATGTTATTGAGCGTGATAAGTTTTATAGGATGTTATTGAGTGTGATAAGTTTTATAGGATGTTATTGAGTGTGATAAGTTTTATAGGATGTTATTGAGTGTGATAAGTTTTATAGGATGTTATTGAGTGTGATAAGTTTTATAGGATGCTATTGAGTGTGATAAGTTTTATAGGATGTTATTGAGTGTGATAAGTTTTATAGGATGTTATTGAGCGTGATAAGTTTTATAGGATGTTATTGAGTGTGATAAGTTTTATAGGATGCTATTGAGTGTGATAAGTTTTATAGGATGTTATTGAGTGTGATAAGTTTTATAGGATGTTATTGAGTGTGATAAGTTTTATAGGATGTTATTGAGTGTGATAAGTTTTATAGGATGTTATTGAGTGTGATAAGTTTTATAGGATGCTATTGAGTGTGATAAGTTTTATAGGATGTTATTGAGTGTGATAAGTTTTATAGGATGTTATTGAGCGTGATAAGTTTTATAGGATGTTATTGAGTGTGATAAGTTTTATAGGATGTTATTGAGTGTGATAAGTTTTATAGGATGCTATTGAGTGTGATAAGTTTTATAGGATGCTATTGAGTGTGATAAGTTTTATAGGATTCTATCGAGTGTGATAAGTTTTACAGGATGCTATTGAGTGTGATAAGTTTTATAGGATGTTATTGAGTGTGATAAGTTTTATAGGATGTTATTGAGTGTGATAAGTTTTATAGGATGCTATCGAGTGTGATAAGTTTTATAGGATGCTATCGAGTGTGATAAGTTTTATAGGATGTTATTGAGTGTGATAAGTTTTATAGGATGCTATTGAGTGTGATAAGTTTTATAGGATGCTATCGAGTGTGATAAGTTTTACAGGATGCTATTGAGTGTGATAAGTTTTATAGGATGTTATTGAGTGTGATAAGTTTTATAGGATGTTATTGAGTGTGATAAGTTTTATAGGATGCTATTGAGTGTGATAAGTTTTATAGGATGCTATTGAGTGTGATAAGTTTTATAGGATGCTATCGAGTGTGATAAGTTTTACAGGATGCTATTGAGTGTGATAAGTTTTATAGGATGTTATTGAGTGTGATAAGTTTTATAGGATGCTATTGAGTGTGATAAGTTTTATAGGATGTTATTGAGTGTGATAAGTTTTACAGGATGCTATTGAGTGTGATAAGTTTTATAGGATGCAATTGAGTGTGATAAGTTTTATAGGATGTTATTGAGTGTGATAAGTTTTATAGGATGCTATTGAGTGTGATAAGTTTTATAGGATGTTATTGAGTGTGATAAGTTTTATAGGATGTTATTGAGCGTGATAAGTTTTATAGGATGTTATTGAGTGTGATAAGTTTTATAGGATGTTATTGAGTGTGATAAGTTTTATAGGATGTTATTGAGTGTGATAAGTTTTATAGGATGTTATTGAGTGTGATAAGTTTTATAGGATGTTATTGAGTGTGATAAGTTTTATAGGATGTTATTGAGTGTGATAAGTTTTATAGGATGCTATTGAGTGTGATAAGTTTTATAGGATGTTATTGAGTGTGATAAGTTTTATAGGATGTTATTGAGCGTGATAAGTTTTATAGGATGTTATTGAGTGTGATAAGTTTTATAGGATGCTATTGAGTGTGATAAGTTTTATAGGATGTTATTGAGTGTGATAAGTTTTATAGGATGTTATTGAGCGTGATAAGTTTTATAGGATGTTATTGAGTGTGATAAGTTTTATAGGATGCTATTGAGTGTGATAAGTTTTATAGGATGTTATTGAGTGTGATAAGTTTTATAGGATGTTATTGAGCGTGATAAGTTTTATAGGATGTTATTGAGTGTGATAAGTTTTATAGGATGTTATTGAGTGTGATAAGTTTTATAGGATGCTATTGAGTGTGATAAGTTTTATAGGATGTTATTGAGTGTGATAAGTTTTATAGGATGTTATTGAGTGTGATAAGTTTTATAGGATGTTATTGAGTGTGATAAGTTTTATAGGATGTTATTGAGTGTGATAAGTTTTATAGGATGTTATTGAGTGTGATAAGTTTTATAGGATGTTATTGAGTGTGATAAGTTTTATAGGATGTTATTGAGTGTGATAAGTTTTATAGGATGTTATTGAGCGTGATAAGTTTTATAGGATGTTATTGAGTGTGATAAGTTTTATAGGATGTTATTGAGTGTGATAAGTTTTATAGGATGTTATTGAGTGTGATAAGTTTTATAGGATGTTATTGAGTGTGATAAGTTTTATAGGATGTTATTGAGTGTGATAAGTTTTATAGGATGTTATTGAGTGTGATAAGTTTTATAGGATGCTATTGAGTGTGATAAGTTTTATAGGATGTTATTGAGTGTGATAAGTTTTATAGGATGTTATTGAGCGTGATAAGTTTTATAGGATGTTATTGAGTGTGATAAGTTTTATAGGATGCTATTGAGTGTGATAAGTTTTATAGGATGTTATTGAGTGTGATAAGTTTTATAGGATGTTATTGAGTGTGATAAGTTTTATAGGATGCTATTGAGTGTGATAAGTTTTATAGGATGCTATTGAGTGTGATAAGTTTTATAGGATTCTATCGAGTGTGATAAGTTTTACAAGATGCTATTGAGTGTGATAAGTTTTATAGGATGTTATTGAGTGTAATAAGTTTTATAGGATGTTATTGAGTGTGATAAGTTTTATAGGATGCTATCGAGTGTGATAAGTTTTATAGGATGCTATCGAGTGTGATAAGTTTTATAGGATGTTATTGAGTGTGATAAGTTTTATAGGATGCTATTGAGTGTGATAAGTTTTATAGGATGCTATCGAGTGTGATAAGTTTTACAGGATGCTATCGAGTGTGATAAGTTTTATAGGATGCTATTGAGTGTGATAAGTTTTATAGGATGTTATTGAGTGTGATAAGTTTTATAGGATGTTATTGAGTGTGATAAGTTTTATAGGATGTTATTGAGTGTGATAAGTTTTACAGGATGTTATTGAGTGTGATAAGTTTTATAGGATGCTATTGAGTGTGATAAGTTTTATAGGATGCTATTGAGTGTGATAAGTTTTATAGGATGTTATTGAGTGTGATAAGTTTTATAGGATGTTATTGAGCGTGATAAGTTTTATAGGATGTTATTGAGTGTGATAAGTTTTATAGGATGTTATTGAGTGTGATAAGTTTTATAGGATGTTATTGAGTGTGATAAGTTTTATAGGATGTTATTGAGTGTGATAAGTTTTACAGGATGTTATTGAGTGTGATAAGTTTTATAGGATGCTATTGAGTGTGATAAGTTTTATAGGATGCTATTGAGTGTGATAAGTTTTATAGGATGTTATCGAGTGTGATAAGTTTTACAGGATGCTATTGAGTGTGATAAGTTTTATAGGATGTTATTGAGTGTGATAAGTTTTATAGGATGTTATTGAGTGTGATAAGTTTTATAGGATGTTATTGAGTGTGATAAGTTTTATAGGATGTTATTGAGTGTGATAAGTTTTACAGGATGTTATTGAGTGTGATAAGTTTTATAGGATGCTATTGAGTGTGATAAGTTTTATAGGATGCTATTGAGTGTGATAAGTTTTATAGGATGTTATTGAGTGTGATAAGTTTTATAGGATGTTATTGAGTGTGATAAGTTTTATAGGATGTTATTGAGTGTGATAAGTTTTATAGGATGTTATTGAGTGTGATAAGTTTTATAGGATGTTATTGAGTGTGATAAGTTTTATAGGATGTTATTGAGTGTGATAAGTTTTATAGGATGTTATTGAGTGTGATAAGTTTTATAGGATGCTATTGAGTGTGATAAGTTTTACAAGATGCTATTGAGTGTGATAAGTTTTATAGGATGTTATTGAGTGTGATAAGTTTTATAGGATGTTATTGAGTGTGATAAGTTTTATAGGATGTTATTGAGTGTGATAAGTTTTATAGGATGTTATTGAGTGTGATAAGTTTTATAGGATGTTATTGAGTGTGATAAGTTTTATAGGATGCTATTGAGTGTGATAAGTTTTATAGGATGTTATTGAGTGTGATAAGTTTTATAGGATGTTATTGAGTGTGATAAGTTTTATAGGATGTTATTGAGTGTGATAAGTTTTATAGGATGTTATTGAGTGTGATAAGTTTTATAGGATGTTATTGAGTGTGATAAGTTTTATAGGATGTTATTGAGTGTGATAAGTTTTATAGGATGTTATTGAGTGTGATAAGTTTTATAGGATGTTATTGAGTGTGATAAGTTTTATAGGATGTTATTGAGTGTGATAAGTTTTATAGGATGTTATTGAGTGTGATAAGTTTTATAGGATGCTATTGAGTGTGATAAGTTTTATAGGATGTTATTGACTGTGATAAGTTTTATAGGATGCTATTGAGTGTGATAAGTTTTATAGGATGTTATTGAGTGTGATGAGTTTTATAGGATGCTATTGAGTGTGATAAGTTTTATAGGATGCAATCGAGCGTGATAAGTTTTATAGGATGCTATCGAGTGTGATAAGTTTTATAGGATGCTATCGAGTGTGATAAGTTTTATAGGATGCTATCGAGTGTGATAAGTTTTATAGGATGTTATTGAGTGTGATAAGTTTTATAGGATGCTATCGAGTGTGATAAGTTTTATAGGATGCTATCGAGTGTGATAAGTTTTATAGGATGCTATCGAGTGTGATAAGTTTTATAGGATGTTATTGAGTGTGATAAGTTTTATAGGATGCTATTGAGTGTGATAAGTTTTATAGGATGCTATCGAGTGTGATAAGTTTTATAGGATGCTATCGAGTGTGATAAGTTTTATAGGATGCTATTGAGTGTGATAAGTTTTATAGGATGTTATTGAGTGTGATAAGTTTTATAGGATGCTATTGAGTGTGATAAGTTTTATAGGATGCTATTGAGTGTGATAAGTTTTATAGGATGTTATTGAGTGTGATAAGTTTTATAGGATGCTATTGAGTGTGATAAGTTTTATAGGATGCTATCGAGTGTGAAAAGTTTTATAGGATGTTATTGAGTGTGATAAGTTTTATAGGATGTTATTGAGTGTGATAAGTTTTATAGGATGTTATTGAGTGTGATAAGTTTTATAGGATGCTATCGAGTGTGATAAGTTTTATAGGATGCTATTGAGTGTGATAAGTTTTACAGGATGTTATTGAGTGTGATAAGTTTTATAGGATGTTATTGAGTGTGATAAGTTTTATAGGATGTTATTGAGTGTGAAAAGTTTTATAGGATGCTATTGAGTGTGATAAGTTTTATAGGATGTTATTGAGTGTGATAAGTTTTATAGGATGTTATTGAGTGTGATAAGTTTTATAGGATGTTATTGAGTGTGATAAGTTTTATAAGATGTTATTGAGTGTGAAAAGTTTTATAGGATGTTATTGAGTGTGATAAGTTTTATAGGATGTTATTGAGTGTGATAAGTTTTACAGGATGTTATTGAGTGTGATAAGTTTTACAGGATGCTATTGAGTGTGATAAGTTTTATAGGATGTTATTGAGTGTGATAAGTTTTATAGGATGTTATTGAGTGTGATAAGTTTTATAGGATGTTATTGAGTGTGATAAGTTTTATAGGATGTTATTGAGTGTGATAAGTTTTATAGGATGTTATTGAGTGTGATAAGTTTTACAGGATGCTATTGAGTGTGATAAGTTTTATAGGATGTTATTGAGTGTGATAAGTTTTATAGGATGTTATTGAGTGTGAAAAGTTTTATAGGATGTTATTGAGTGTGATAAGTTTTATAGGATGTTATTGAGTGTGATAAGTTTTACAGGATGTTATTGAGTGTGATAAGTTTTACAGGATGCTATTGAGTGTGATAAGTTTTATAGGATGTTATTGAGTGTGATAAGTTTTATAGGATGTTATTGAGTGTGATAAGTTTTATAGGATGTTATTGAGTGTGATAAGTTTTATAGGATGTTATTGAGTGTGATAAGTTTTATAGGATGTTATTGAGTGTGATAAGTTTTATAGGATGTTATTGAGTGTGATAAGTTTTATAGGATGTTATTGAGTGTGATAAGTTTTATAGGATGTTATTGAGTGTGATAAGTTTTATAGGATGTTATTGAGTGTGATAAATTTTATAGGATGTTATTGAGTGTGATAAGTTTTATAGGATGTTATTGAGTGTGATAAGTTTTATAGGATGTTATTGAGTGTGATAAGTTTTATAGGATGTTATTGAGTGTGATAAGTTTTATAGGATGTTATTGAGTGTGATAAGTTTTATAGGATGTTATTGAGTGTGATAAGTTTTATAGGATGTTATTGAGTGTGATAAGTTTTATAGGATGCTATTGAGTGTGATAAGTTTTATAGGATGCTATCGAGTGTGATAAGTTTTATAGGATGCTATTGAGTGTGATAAGTTTTATAGGATGTTATTGAGTGTGATAAGTTTTATAGGATGCTATTGAGTGTGATAAGTTTTATAGGATGCTATGGAGTGTGATAAGTTTTATAGGATGTTATTGAGTGTGATAAGTTTTATAGGATGCTATTGAGTGTGATAAGTTTTATAGGATGCTATCGAGTGTGAAAAGTTTTATAGGATGTTATTGAGTGTGATAAGTTTTATAGGATGTTATTGAGTGTGATAAGTTTTATAGGATGTTATTGAGTGTGATAAGTTTTATAGGATGCTATCGAGTGTGATAAGTTTTATAGGATGCTATTGAGTGTGATAAGTTTTATAGGATGTTATTGAGTGTGATAAGTTTTATAGGATGTTATTGAGTGTGATAAGTTTTATAGGATGTTATTGAGTGTGAAAAGTTTTATAGGATGCTATTGAGTGTGATAAGTTTTATAGGATGTTATTGAGTGTGATAAGTTTTATAGGATGTTATTGAGTGTGATAAGTTTTATAGGATGTTATTGAGTGTGATAAGTTTTATAGGATGTTATTGAGTGTGATAAGTTTTATAGGATGTTATTGAGTGTGATAAGTTTTATAGGATGTTATTGAGTGTGATAAGTTTTATAGGATGTTATTGAGTGTGATAAGTTTTATAGGATGTTATTGAGTGTGATAAGTTTTATAGGATGTTATTGAGTGTGATAAGTTTTATAGGATGTTATTGAGTGTGATAAGTTTTATAGGATGTTATTGAGTGTGATAAGTTTTATAGGATGTTATTGAGTGTGATAAGTTTTATAGGATGTTATTGAGTGTGATAAGTTTTATAGGATGTTATTGAGTGTGATAAGTTTTATAGGATGCTATCGAGTGTGATAAGTTTTACAGGATGCTATTGAGTGTGATAAGTTTTATAGGATGTTATTGAGTGTGATAAGTTTTATAGGATGCTATTGAGTGTGATAAGTTTTATAGGATGTTATTGAGTGTGATAAGTTTTATAGGATGCTATTGAGTGTGATAAGTTTTATAGGATGCAATCGAGCGTGATAAGTTTTATAGGATGCTATCGAGTGTGATAAGTTTTACAGGATGCTATTGAGTGTGATAAGTTTTATAGGATGTTATTGAGTGTGATAAGTTTTATAGGATGCTATTGAGTGTGATAAGTTTTATAGGATGTTATTGAGTGTGATAAGTTTTACAGGATGCTATTGAGTGTGATAAGTTTTATAGGATGCTATTGAGTGTGATAAGTTTTATAGGATGTTATTGAGTGTGATAAGTTTTATAGGATGTTATTGAGCGTGATAAGTTTTATAGGATGTTATTGAGTGTGATAAGTTTTATAGGATGTTATTGAGTGTGATAAGTTTTATAGGATGTTATTGAGTGTGATAAGTTTTATAGGATGTTATTGAGTGTGATAAGTTTTATAGGATGCTATTGAGTGTGATAAGTTTTATAGGATGTTATTGAGTGTGATAAGTTTTATAGGATGTTATTGAGCGTGATAAGTTTTATAGGATGTTATTGAGTGTGATAAGTTTTATAGGATGCTATTGAGTGTGATAAGTTTTATAGGATGTTATTGAGTGTGATAAGTTTTATAGGATGTTATTGAGTGTGATAAGTTTTATAGGATGTTATTGAGTGTGATAAGTTTTATAGGATGTTATTGAGTGTGATAAGTTTTATAGGATGCTATTGAGTGTGATAAGTTTTATAGGATGTTATTGAGTGTGATAAGTTTTATAGGATGTTATTGAGCGTGATAAGTTTTATAGGATGTTATTGAGTGTGATAAGTTTTATAGGATGTTATTGAGTGTGATAAGTTTTATAGGATGCTATTGAGTGTGATAAGTTTTATAGGATGCTATTGAGTGTGATAAGTTTTATAGGATTCTATCGAGTGTGATAAGTTTTACAGGATGCTATTGAGTGTGATAAGTTTTATAGGATGTTATTGAGTGTGATAAGTTTTATAGGATGTTATTGAGTGTGATAAGTTTTATAGGATGCTATCGAGTGTGATAAGTTTTATAGGATGCTATCGAGTGTGATAAGTTTTATAGGATGTTATTGAGTGTGATAAGTTTTATAGGATGCTATTGAGTGTGATAAGTTTTATAGGATGCTATCGAGTGTGATAAGTTTTACAGGATGCTATTGAGTGTGATAAGTTTTATAGGATGTTATTGAGTGTGATAAGTTTTATAGGATGTTATTGAGTGTGATAAGTTTTATAGGATGCTATTGAGTGTGATAAGTTTTATAGGATGCTATTGAGTGTGATAAGTTTTATAGGATGCTATCGAGTGTGATAAGTTTTACAGGATGCTATTGAGTGTGATAAGTTTTATAGGATGTTATTGAGTGTGATAAGTTTTATAGGATGCTATTGAGTGTGATAAGTTTTATAGGATGTTATTGAGTGTGATAAGTTTTACAGGATGCTATTGAGTGTGATAAGTTTTATAGGATGCAATTGAGTGTGATAAGTTTTATAGGATGTTATTGAGTGTGATAAGTTTTATAGGATGCTATTGAGTGTGATAAGTTTTATAGGATGTTATTGAGTGTGATAAGTTTTATAGGATGTTATTGAGCGTGATAAGTTTTATAGGATGTTATTGAGTGTGATAAGTTTTATAGGATGTTATTGAGTGTGATAAGTTTTATAGGATGTTATTGAGTGTGATAAGTTTTATAGGATGTTATTGAGTGTGATAAGTTTTATAGGATGCTATTGAGTGTGATAAGTTTTATAGGATGTTATTGAGTGTGATAAGTTTTATAGGATGTTATTGAGCGTGATAAGTTTTATAGGATGTTATTGAGTGTGATAAGTTTTATAGGATGTTATTGAGTGTGATAAGTTTTATAGGATGTTATTGAGTGTGATAAGTTTTATAGGATGTTATTGAGTGTGATAAGTTTTATAGGATGTTATTGAGTGTGATAAGTTTTATAGGATGTTATTGAGTGTGATAAGTTTTATAGGATGTTATTGAGTGTGATAAGTTTTATAGGATGTTATTGAGTGTGATAAGTTTTATAGGATGCTATTGAGTGTGATAAGTTTTATAGGATGCTATTGAGTGTGATAAGTTTTATAGGATTCTATCGAGTGTGATAAGTTTTACAAGATGCTATTGAGTGTGATAAGTTTTATAGGATGTTATTGAGTGTGATAAGTTTTATAGGATGTTATTGAGTGTGATAAGTTTTATAGGATGCTATCGAGTGTGATAAGTTTTATAGGATGCTATCGAGTGTGATAAGTTTTATAGGATGTTATTGAGTGTGATAAGTTTTATAGGATGCTATTGAGTGTGATAAGTTTTATAGGATGCTATCGAGTGTGATAAGTTTTACAGGATGCTATCGAGTGTGATAAGTTTTATAGGATGTTATTGAGTGTGATAAGTTTTATAGGATGTTATTGAGTGTGATAAGTTTTATAGGATGCTATCGAGTGTGATAAGTTTTATAGGATGCTATCGAGTGTGATAAGTTTTATAGGATGTTATTGAGTGTGATAAGTTTTATAGGATGTTATTGAGTGTGATAAGTTTTATAGGATGCTATCGAGTGTGATAAGTTTTATAGGATGCTATCGAGTGTGATAAGTTTTATAGGATGTTATTGAGTGTGATAAGTTTTATAGGATGTTATTGAGTGTGATAAGTTTTATAGGATGCTATTGAGTGTGATAAGTTTTATAGGATGCTATTGAGTGTGATAAGTTTTATAGGATGCTATCGAGTGTGATAAGTTTTACAGGATGCTATTGAGTGTGATAAGTTTTATAGGATGTTATTGAGTGTGATAAGTTTTATAGGATGCTATTGAGTGTGATAAGTTTTATAGGATGTTATTGAGTGTGATAAGTTTTACAGGATGCTATTGAGTGTGATAAGTTTTATAGGATGCTATTGAGTGTGATAAGTTTTATAGGATGTTATCGAGTGTGATAAGTTTTATAGGATGTTATTGAGTGTGATAAGTTTTATAGGATGTTATTGAGTGTGATAAGTTTTATAGGATGTTATTGAGTGTGATAAGTTTTATAGGATGTTATTGAGTGTGATAAGTTTTATAGGATGCTATTGAGTGTGATAAGTTTTATAGGATGTTATTGAGTGTGATAAGTTTTATAGGATGTTATTGAGCGTGATAAGTTTTATAGGATGTTATTGAGTGTGATAAGTTTTATAGGATGTTATTGAGTGTGATAAGTTTTATAGGATGCTATTGAGTGTGATAAGTTTTATAGGATGCTATTGAGTGTGATAAGTTTTATAGGATTCTATCGAGTGTGATAAGTTTTACAGGATGCTATTGAGTGTGATAAGTTTTATAGGATGTTATTGAGTGTGATAAGTTTTATAGGATGTTATTGAGTGTGATAAGTTTTATAGGATGCTATCGAGTGTGATAAGTTTTATAGGATGCTATCGAGTGTGATAAGTTTTACAGGATGCTATTGAGTGTGATAAGTTTTATAGGATGTTATTGAGTGTGATAAGTTTTATAGATGTTATTGAGTGTGATAAGTTTTATAGGATGTTATTGAGTGTGATAAGTTTTATAGGATGCTATCGAGTGTGATAAGTTTTATAGGATGCTATCGAGTGTGATAAGTTTTACAGGATGCTATTGAGTGTGATAAGTTTTATAGGATGTTATTGAGTGTGATAAGTTTTATAGGATGTTATTGAGTGTGATAAGTTTTATAGGATGTTATTGAGTGTGATAAGTTTTATAGGATGTTATTGAGCGTGATAAGTTTTATAGGATGTTATTGACTGTGATAAGTTTTATAGGATGCTATCGAGTGTGATAAGTTTTATAGGATGCTATTGAGTGTGATAAGTTTTATAGGATGTTATTGAGTGTGATAAGTTTTATAGGATGCTATTGAGTGTGATAAGTTTTATAGGATGTTATTGAGTGTGATAAGTTTTATAGGATGTTATTGAGTGTGATAAGTTTTATAGGATGCTATTGAGTGTGATAAGTTTTATAGGATGTTATTGAGTGTGATAAGTTTTATAGGATGCTATTGAGTGTGATAAGTTTTATAGGATGCTATCGAGTGTGATAAGTTTTATAGGATGCTATTGAGTGTGATAAGTTTTGTAGGATGTTATTGAGTGTGATAAGTTTTATAGGATGTTATTGAGTGTGATAAGTTTTATAGGATGTTATTGAGTGTGATAAGTTTTATAGGATGTTATTGAGTGTGATAAGTTTTATAGGATGCTATTGAGTGTGATAAGTTTTATAGGATGTTATTGAGTGTGATAAGTTTTATAGGATGTTATTGAGTGTGATAAGTTTTATAGGATGTTATTGACTGTGATAAGTTTTATAGGATGCTATCGAGTGTGATAAGTTTTATAGGATGCTATTGAGTGTGATAAGTTTTATAGGATGTTATTGAGTGTGATAAGTTTTATAGGATGCTATTGAGTGTGATAAGTTTTATAGGATGTTATTGAGTGTGATAAGTTTTATAGGATGTTATTGAGTGTGATAAGTTTTATAGGATGCTATTGAGTGTGATAAGTTTTATAGGATGTTATTGAGTGTGATAAGTTTTATAGGATGCTATTGAGTGTGATAAGTTTTATAGGATGCTATCGAGTGTGATAAGTTTTATAGGATGCTATTGAGTGTGATAAGTTTTATAGGATGTTATTGAGTGTGATAAGTTTTATAGGATGTTATTGAGTGTGATAAGTTTTATAGGATGCTATTGAGTGTGATAAGTTTTATAGGATGTTATTGAGTGTGATAAGTTTTATAGGATGCTATTGAGTGTGATAAGTTTTATAGGATGCTATCGAGTGTGATAAGTTTTATAGGATGCTATTGAGTGTGATAAGTTTTATAGGATGTTATTGACTGTGATAAGTTTTATAGGATGCTATCGAGTGTGATAAGTTTTATAGGATGTTATTGAGTGTGATAAGTTTTATAGGATGCTATCGAGTGTGATAAGTTTTATAGGATGCTATCGAGTGTGATAAGTTTTATAGGATGTTATTGACTGTGATAAGTTTTATAGGATGTTATTGAGTGTGATAAGTTTTATAGGATGCTATCGAGTGTGATAAGTTTTATAGGATGCTATTGAGTGTGATAAGTTTTATAGGATGTTATTGACTGTGATAAGTTTTATAGGATGCTATCGAGTGTGATAAGTTTTATAGGATGCTATTGAGTGTGATAAGTTTTATAGGATGCTATCAAGTGTGATAAGTTTTATAGGATGCTATCGAGTGTGATAAGTTTTATAGGATGTTATTGAGTGTGATAAGTTTTATAGGATGTTATTGAGTGTGATGAGTTTTATAGGATGCTATTGAGTGTGATAAGTTTTATAGGATGCTATCGAGTGTGATAAGTTTTATAGGATGTTATTGAGTGTGATAAGTTTTATAGGATGTTATTGACTGTGATGAGTTTTATAGGATGCTATTGAGTGTGATAAGTTTTATAGGATGTTATTGAGTGTGATGAGTTTTATAGGATGCTATTGAGTGTGATAAGTTTTATAGGATGCAATCGAGCGTGATAAGTTTTATAGGATGCTATCGAGTGTGATAAGTTTTATAGGATGCTATCGAGTGTGATAAGTTTTATAGGATGCTATCGAGTGTGATAAGTTTTATAGGATGCTATCGAGTGTGATAAGTTTTATAGGATGTTATCGAGTGTGAAAAGTTTTATAGGATGCTATCGAGTGTGATAAGTTTTATAGGATGCTATCGAGTGTGATAAGTTTTATAGGATGCTATCGAGTGTGATAAGTTTTATAGGATGCTATCGAGTGTGACAAGTTTTATAGGATGCTATCGAGTGTGAAAAGTTTTATAGGATGCTATGGAGTGTGATAGATTTTATAGGATGCTATCGAGTGTGATAAGTTTTATAGCATGCTATCGAGTGTGAAAAGGTTTATAGGATGCAATAGAGTGTGAAAAGTTTTATAGGATGCTATCGAGTGTGAAAAGTTTTATAGGATGCTATGGAGTGTGATAGATTTTATAGGATGCTATCGAGTGTGATAAGTTTTATAGGATGTTATCGAGTGTGAAAAGTTTTATAGGATGCAATCGAGTGTGATAAGTTTATAGGATGCTATCGAGTGTGATAAGTTTTATAGGATGCTATCGAGTGTGATAAGTTTTATAGGATGCTATCGAGTGTGATAAGTTTTATAGGATGTTATCGATTGTTAAAAGTTTTATAGGATGCTATCGAGCGTGATAAGTTTTATAGGATGCAATCGAGTGTGATATGTTTTATAGGATGCTATCGAGTGTGATAAGTTTTATAGGATGTTATCGAGTGTGAAAAGTTTTATAGGATGCTATCGAGTGTGATAAGTTTTATAGGATGTTATCGAGTGTGAAAAGTTTTATAGGATGCAATCGAGTGTGATAAGTTTATAGGATGCTATCGAGTGTGATAAGTTTTATAGGATGCTATCGAGTGTGATAAGTTTTATAGGATGCAATCGAGTGTGATAAGTTTATAGGATGCTATCGAGTGTGATAAGTTTTATAGGATGCTATCGAGTGTGATAAGTTTTATAGGATGCTATCGAGTGTGAAAAGTTTTATAGGATGCTATCGAGTGTTAAAAGTTTCATAGGATGCTATCGAGCGTGATAAGTTTTATAGGATGCAATCGAGTGTGATAAGTTTTATAGGATGCTATCGAGTGTGATATGTTTTATAGGATGCTATCGAGTGTGAAAAGTTTTATAGGATGCTATCGAGTGTGATAAGTTTTATAGGATGTTATCGAGTGTGATAAGTTTTATAGGATGCAATCGAGTGTGATAAGTTTATAGGATGCTATCGAGTGTGATAAGTTTTATAGGATGTTATCGAGTGTTAAAAGTTTCATAGGATGCTATCGAGCGTGATAAGTTTTATAGGATGCAATCGAGTGTGATATGTTTTATAGGATGCTATCGAGTGTGATAAGTTTTATAGGATGTTATCGAGTGTGAAAAGTTTTATAGGATGCTATCGAGTGTGATAAGTTTTATAGGATGTTATCGAGTGTGAAAAGTTTTATAGGATGCAATCGAGTGTGATAAGTTTATAGGATGCTATCGAGTGTGATAAGTTTTATAGGATGCTATCGAGTGTGATAAGTTTTATAGGATGCAATCGAGTGTGATAAGTTTATAGGATGCTATCGAGTGTGATAAGTTTTATAGGATGCTATCGAGTGTGATAAGTTTTATAGGATGCTATCGAGTGTGAAAAGTTTTATAGGATGCTATCGAGTGTTAAAAGTTTCATAGGATGCTATCGAGCGTGATAAGTTTTATAGGATGCAATCGAGTGTGATAAGTTTTATAGGATGCTATCGAGTGTGATATGTTTTATAGGATGCTATCGAGTGTTGAAAGTTTTATAGGATGCTATCGAGTGTGATAAGTTTTATAGGATGTTATCGAGTGTGATAAGTTTTATAGGATGCAATCGAGTGTGATAAGTTTATAGGATGCTATCGAGTGTGATAAGTTTTATAAGATGCTATCGAGTGTGATAAGTTTTATAGGATGCTATCGAGTGTGATAAGTTTTATAGGATGTTATCGAGTGTTAAAAGTTTCATAGGATGCTATCGAGCGTGATAAGTTTTATAGGATGCAATCGAGTGTGATATGTTTTATAGGATGCTATCGAGTGATATAAGTTTTATAGGATGTTATCGAGTGTGAAAAGTTTTATAGGATGCTATCGAGTGTGATAAGTTTTATAGGATGTTATCGAGTGTGAAAAGTTTTATAGGATGCAATCGAGTGTGATAAGTTTATAGGATGCTATCGAGTGTGATAAGTTTTATAGGATGCTATCGAGTGTGATAAGTTTTATAGGATGCTATGGAGTGTGATAGATTTTATAGGATGCTATCGAGTGTGATAAGTTTTATAGGATGCTATCGAGTGTGAAAAGTTTTATAGGATGCAATCGAGTGTGAAAAGTTTTATAGGATGCTATCGAGTGTGAAAAGTTTTATAGGATGCTATGGAGTGTGATAGATTTTATAGGATGCTATCGAGTGTGATAAGTTTTATAGGATGTTATCGAGTGTGAAAAGTTTTATAGGATGCAATCGAGTGTGATAAGTTTATAGGATGCTATCGAGTGTGATAAGTTTTATAGGATGCTATCGAGTGTGATAAGTTTTATAGGATGCTATCGAGTGTGATAAGTTTTATAGGATGTTATCGAGTGTTAAAAGTTTCTTAGGATGCTATCGAGCGTGATAAGTTTTATAGGATGCAATCGAGTGTGATATGTTTTATAGGATGCTATCGAGTGTGATAAGTTTTATAGGATGTTATCGAGTGTGAAAAGTTTTATAGGATGCTATCGAGTGTGATAAGTTTTATAGGATGTTATCGAGTGTGAAAAGTTTTATAGGATGCAATCGAGTGTGATAAGTTTATAGGATGCTATCGAGTGTGATAAGTTTTATAGGATGCTATCGAGTGTGATAAGTTTTATAGGATGCAATCGAGTGTGATAAGTTTATAGGATGCTATCGAGTGTGATAAGTTTTATAGGATGCTATCGAGTGTGATAAGTTTTATAGGATGCTATCGAGTGTGAAAAGTTTTATAGGATGCTATCGAGTGTTAAAAGTTTTATAGGATGCTATCGAGCGTGATAAGTTTTATAGGATGCAATCGAGTGTGATAAGTTTTATAGGATGCTATCGAGTGTGATATGTTTTATAGGATGCTATCGAGTGTGAAAAGTTTTATAGGATGCTATCGAGTGTGATAAGTTTTACAGGATGTTATCGAGTGTGATAAGTTTATAGGATGCTATCGAGTGTGATAAGTTTTATAGGATGCTATCGAGCGTGATAAGTTTTATAGGATGCAATCGAGTGTTATAAGTTTTATAGGATGCTATCTAGCGTGATTAGTTTTATAGGATGCAATCGAGTGTGATAAGTTTTATAGGATGTTGTCGAGTGTGATAAGTTTTATAGGATGCTATCGAGTGTGATAAGTTTTATAGGATGCTATAGAGTGTGATATGTTTTATAGGATGCAATCGAGTGTGATAAGTTTTATAGGATACAATCGAGTGTGATATGTTTTATAGGATGCTATCGAGTGTGATAAGTTTTATAGGATGTTGTCGAGTGTGATAAGTTTTATAGGATGTTGTCGAGTGTGATAAGTTTTATAGGATGCTATCGAGTGTGATAAGTTTTATAGGATGCTATCGAGTGTGATAAGTTTTATAGGATGCAATCGAGTGTGATATGTTTTATAGGATGCTATCGAGTGTGATAAGTTTTATAGGATGTTGTCGAGTGTGATAAGTTTTATAGGATGCTATCGAGTGTTATAAGTTTTATAGGATGCAATCGAGTGTGATAAGTTTATAGGATGCTATCGAGTGTGATAAGTTTTATAGGATGCTATCGAGCGTGATAAGTTTTATAGGATGCAATCGAGTGTGATAAGTTTTATAGGATGCTATCGAGCGTGATAAGTTTTATAGGATGCAATCGAGTGTGATAAGTTGTATAGGATGCTATCGAGTGTGATAAGTTTTATAGGATTTTATCGAGTTTTATCAGTTTTATAGGATTCTATCGAGTGTGAAAAGCTTTATAGGATGCTATCGAGTGTGATAAGTTTTATAGGATGCTATCGAGTGTGATAAGTTTTATAGGATGCTATCGAGTGTGATAATTTTTATAGGATGCTATCGAGTGTGATAAGCTTTATAGGATGCAATCGAGTGTGATAAGTTTTATAGGATGCTATCGAGCGGGATAAGTTTTATAGGATGCAATCGAGTGTGGTAAGTTTTATAGGATTCTATCGAGCGTGATAAGTTTTATAGGATGCTATCGAGTGTGATAAGTTTTATAGGATGTTATCGAGTGTGAAAAGTTTTATAGGATGCTATCGAGTGTGATAAGTTTTATAGGATGTATCGAGTGTGATAAGTTTTATAGGATGCTATCGAGGGTGATAAGTTTTATAGGATGCTATCGAGTGTGATAAGTTTTATAGGATGCTATCGAGTGTGATAAGTTTTATAAGATGCTATCGAGTGTGAAAAGTTTTATAGGATGTATCGAGTGTGATAAGTTTTATAGGATGCTATCGAGTGTGATAAGTTTTATAGGATGCTATCGAGTGTGATAAGTTTTATAGGATGCTATCGAGTGTGAAAAGTTTTATAGGATGCTATCGAGTGTGATAAGTTTTATAGGATGCTATCGAGTGTGAAAAGTTTTATAGGATGTTATCGAGTGTGATAAGTTTTATAGGATGCAATCGAGTGTGATAAGTTTTATTGGATGCTATCGAGTGTGATAAGTTTTATAGGATGCTATCGAGTGTGATAAGTTTTATAGGATGTTATCGAGTGTGATAAGTTTTATAGGATGATATCGAGCGTAAAAAGTTTTCTAACATGGTAGAGGGAGACCACCTTCTTTGGTGATGTCTTTTATGTATCTGTTCCAATTTATATTTTCTGTAAATTTTAAGCCGAGGGTTTTGAACGATGAACTTTCAACTAGTCATGACAATCGATGATTAATCCTTGTCCTCCAGTGGTTTAGGGCCTTGGTGAGCAGTTACTAATAATTAAAAAAATATATATATTGTTATATCTTTGGAAGAAGAGTCTCGACACAAAAAAAGAAGAATGCGTCACCAATCATGCATAAAGTGCGCATATTTAGAAATAGAGTTAAGATTACAAAATGCAGAATAAACACTACAGTGGAACGCATCGCGGAATAGACCGTTGTTTAGATGGTTTGTTTCCTGTTGGGTGATATATGTATCTGGTCCTGTGCAATTCTAGAAGGTGCACCGTTCCAGGCTTTGTATTTTCACTCTTTGATAAAGTGGTTAGTTTATTGCTAATCGCCTGAGGCGCCTCTAACGGGGAATGCCGGCGGGAATATCCAGGCGTTTTTTTTTTTTTTTTTATTTTTTTGCAGGACAAAATTCTCTTCCGCTAGGGCGCTGGATCTTCAAATCGCACTTCCCGATCCTTGTATCACATCATCCGGCCGTAAAGGATAGGAGGTAAATAATTACTTAATGATATGAACGGATCCATTCTCTTTGAGAAATAAAACGTTATTTTACTAAAAAAAAAAAGTGGATTTTATTTATTTTTTATGATCAGGGAGGGGGTAGCTGACTTTTTTTCTTTTTTTTTTTTTTTACCAAAGATCGGTAGTGCCATTAATTTACTAACGTGCACGTGCTGTTACAAGTGACGGCCTACTTAGTTTTATTATTGCCTCTGTTTATTTGCGTGAGTATCACACGAGTATGTGGTTTTATTGCATTAGTAATGGATAACCCTTGAAAGAGTACCTGCACGTTGAGGAGTCTATATCCCAGCAAATGTTTATACAATCATGAACTGCATTTCTTCTGGTCTAGAATTACTCGTCCGGTGTAAACAAGGGATACAAGAAAGCTGAAAGTTTTATAACCCTTTATTTTGTACAAGTAGGGATCAGTGGAAATTCCACGGTGATTTCTATATGACTCGGGAAAATTTACAGTTAATAATAATAATAATAATAATAATAATAATAATAATAATAATAATAATAATAAAGACTTTTTTATCAACACGAGAAGATAACGGTGGTTCAACGCCATAGTGCCCCAAGTTCGAATCCAGTTCGTTCCACAATAACCACTTTCACTAAGGATGTTGGCAACTTTTACGTGATCCCTCTCGTAAGTACTCGATGACATTTTAGAAAGAATTCTGACTAGATAAATATCGTGGATGATGATTATCTATAAAATGAATATATATATATATATATATATATATATATATATATATATATATATATATATATATATATATATATATAAAAAGTTTAAAATGGAGACGGAGAGACCTAGAGATTCAACGTTTCGTCCATCTTATGCAGGCTGTCTCAAGAGGGATAATCAACGACGAAAGGGTCGAATGTTTAGGGCTATATATATTAAGGGGGGGTCTTTATGCAAATTAAACGTTTGTAAACATATTTACAGTTTATGATAGTTGTAAAAAAATATATATAAAAGAAAACAAGACGGGAGTATTTAGATTTATCCTGTATCTAAATTATTTTCATTGATAATGATTTTTTACGGATAGGGAGAAATACGGAGAAACCTTTTCTTTGCTTAATTATATTAGTAGATAGAAATACGAGAGCAGATTTGAGTAAACGACCTGTTGAGTTATTGTGTGTGTTTTACAGGAGTCGTATTCTTAAAGTCGAAATGGTGATCATTCTCCATAATGTGAGAGAAAATAGCATTAAGTGTATTATCATTATTTTTCGCATCTCTCTTGTGTTCATATAACCTCTTATTAAGATCGCGTTGCATTTCTCCTATGTATATTTTGCTGCCGCAATCAAGGCAGGGGATGGAGCATACTCTGGCTTTGATTTTAGTATTAGTGTTAGATACAGATTTACAGGTTACATCTTTAATTGTGGATGAGTTTTTTTGTGATATTTCGATGCCGATTCTGTTTAGATTTTTGTAAATGGCGTTGTTATTACTGTTAGTGGACATGATTAATTCTTTTATAAAAACCATCATAAACTGCATATATGCATAAAAATAATTGATTTACATAAAGATTCCCCACCTAATAGTATAGACAGTCCTAAACATTAGTCCCTTTCGTCATTAACAATCCTCTTGAGAAATCCCGCATAAAACGGGCGAAACGTCTAGCCTCTAGGTCTTTCGCCTCCATTTTAAATTTCATATCGTTGGACTTTACCAATTTTAATAATTCTCTCTCTCTCTCTCTCTCTCTCTCTCTCTATATATATATATATATATATATATATATATATATATATATATATATATTAATAATTTTATTATTTATTGCATTTTTACCCCAAACAAGGTAGAGTGCTACACTGATGTAGGGGGCTACTATCCGGTAGATAATTTGTAGGGATACTATGTGGAGAGCTGAGCAGCAAGATGTCTATTTACACTACACTAGAACTTCTGCTTGTCAGTACAGTCGGAGAAACAGGAACCCTGAAGGGTATTCCAAAGTCTAGCAGTCCTTGGGAGGAAACGATTAGAGTAGATGACTTTTTTATTGTGTAGGGGTGTGATTTTGCTGTTTGTTGGGTTTGTCTGAGGTATTTACATCAAAGTGGTATTAGGCTTTGTAGTTAGTCATAGCATCTACCATTAAAGTACTTGTAAAACAGGCAGAAGGATGCAACATTTCGTCGATGGCACAGCAGTTGAAGTCTAGCTAAAAGTGCGGGACCTATCAGGTTGGTGACTCTCTTTTGAATATTGTCTAGGAGGGAGAGACTAGTAGCAGATGCACCAGCCCAAATGTGGTAACAATTCTCCATACGTTAGCGAATGGTGGACTTATAAAGGCACACGATACTCTCGGGCGTAAGTAGCTTTCTAGCACGGTAAAGAAAGTTCACTTTCTTTGCAACAGCCCTGGTAATGCATTCAATATATCTGTTCCAACTTATGTTCCCCTTGAACGTTAAGCCGAGGAGTTTGAACTAAAGCTATTTTCAGGTAATCTATCATTAGTCATAGCTATTCGTGGTTGAGAAGGGTTTTTTTTGTAGTTATTAAAGGAAAGGAGCTTAGTCTTCGCAGCATTAAATGTGACCATCCATTTTTGTCTCCATTCCACCACACATTTCTGCCAATACCTTGGATGCGTGTTTATTCGTTTTCCTTTCGTGTCTGCTATAGAGCGTGATGTCGTCAGCAAATATATCCATCGCAGAGACAATTTTATCGGGGAGGTCATTTATGAGCATCAGGAATAATAAAGGTCCAAGGATCGACCCCTGCAGTACACCCACATTTATTTCATATTTTGACGTACAACCATCGAGGACAACTTGGATTCTTCTCTTACTTAAGAAAGATTTAATTATGTTAAGTATTCGTCCAATAATACCATAGGATCTGATTTTCATAAGAAGACCATCATGCCATAGCCTGTCAAAGGTCTGAGATATATTTATGGCTACTGACTTAGCTTCTAGCCTCCCCTGCTTTATCCAGTGCATTGTATATACGTTCAGAGATTACAGTTAGGATACCTTCAGTAGAACAGCCTTGTCTAAACTCATACTATTGGTCGATCAGAAACTTAGTATTTGTAAGGTGGTGGACTAGAGCTTCATTAATAATGAACTCAAATATTTTGGCGAACACCTGTCCACCTACTTGCACTTTTGTATAAATAATCGAATTCAGCAGCTCCGAGCAAAAACACCAGAAATATCGCAAGCTGCTTTTTCGAGCAAAGTGCAGTTTGTGATCTAAGATTTGGAAATCCTGTACGGCAACAACTGTTAAAAATTGACGAGAATTGGGGTAAAGCCCGGAAGAAAATCCATCCGTTTCGTCCCTGAGAAGATAGTAACAAATAACATATATTCTGTAGTACAATAGGTCTGCCATTCTAATGGTACTACTCTCCATGTTTATAGCTCTTCAACTTTTTCAGTTAAAACATAGGAAGCTTTACCCTTATAACGTATGATATATATATATATATACATACATATATATATATATATATATATATATATATATATATAAAACCCGTAAACGTAAGAATAGACATAAGGAGACCCTATGGTTCAACCCCCCATATTCCAAAAACCTAGAGACAAACATAGCCAGAGAATTTTTTAAAAATATTAGATAAGAACTTTAAAGCCCCCCATAGATATAATAAAATTTTCAACAAGAACACAATTAAAGTCTCTTACTCTACTATGCCTAACCTTCATCAAAAAATAATTAGCTCTAATAATAAGAAAATTAATAAGCTACAAAATACAACTATACAAAATATATCGGACTGTAACTGTAGAAGAAAAAATAAATGTCCCCTACAAGGCTCATGTAAAATTAAAAATGTTATCTATAGCTGCACAGTATCAAAAACTCCAAATCTACATGAACCTATTAACAGCCATAACTCAACTACCAGATTAAATAATAACACCAACTTAAACCAATCTACCGATCAATTACAAATCAACCCACCATATAATAATCCAGCACCAGACCTAACGGAAAATAATCACAATAAGCAAGAGGTAATATATTTTGGTTCCACATCTGGCCTAATAAAACATAGAATTTCAACGCACAAACATTCTTTTAAAAATAACTCTCTGTCAAACCAAACTACTCTATCCAACTATATTTGGCAACTAAAAAATAGCAATATTTCTTTCAACTTAAAATGGCGAATAATTAAGATTTGCAAATCATATAAACCAGGAGATAAATTTTGTGCACTATGTACAAAAGACACCCTAAAAATTTTAAAATATGAAGATATAAAAAATATAACCACACTATTAAATTCAAGACAGGAGCTAATATTTACATGCAGTCATAAACGTTGGTTTAAATTTAATAAATATAAACCACCTTAAATCATTAAAAATTACTTATTAGTAAAAATAGATTACATTTTTTTTTAATAAATTAAGTTAGTCCAATTATCCCCCTTACACCACTTAAATAAAAAAAGTAAAGAAAATATGGAATTATCTCCCCTTACAACATGTGATTACATAAACAACATTCGAAATATAAACCGTAGGGTCTTTAAATCAAAAGTACGCCAACGGAAATAATTTATTGCACGAGCGTCCCACCCCGTTTAAAATTCATCATTCAATAAGGTAAAAAGCTATAGCAAACATCTAAATGAGTATTTTAACCATAGTTCCTGATTTCAAACAGCGAAAAATTAAAAGGTAAATTTCTCTCTATATTTTTTATATATATACCTGTATACCTATGTATATATATATATATATATATATATATATATATATATATATATATATATGTGTGTGTGTGTGTCTATTTTTTCATATAAGTGCATATATATATTTGAAATGTGGTACTTAAAGCAAACTTATAATTTAAATTTAAATCTATATTCACTCTATTTCTTTTCTATCTCTAACCCATATTAATTTTCTTATAAATTTTAAATCCAGACCTTTTATTTCAATTTTTTTCAGATACATCTGCCTTACTTTTAATGCTAGGTTTATTTATGGTGTCTTTTAAATTTAATAAAAACCCTTCAAAATTTGCTGACGAGGAGACCTTGTTTATAAAAAAAAAACTATATGTAATTATTGTACGTAACTTGATGTCTACCACAATAAAAAGCATTGTTTTCCGAAACGATCGTACAGATAATTGATTTTGTTGTTGTTCCTTCTTATGAAACGGGTTTTTAATTTAATTATAATTTGATTTTCAAATTTTAAATTATCAATCACATTACTTAATATTGAATTAGCTCTAGGATATTTACCTATCGAGCTTATTATATATCTAAATTACAACGAGCACTTTCTCTTTCCTGTATTTTAATTAAACTAGTAATTTCACTGTTACATTGAAATGCACTCAGCTCTTTAGACTATTGTTCTAATCTCCTTTAAATTATATATATATATATATATATAAAGATAGATAGATAGATAGAGAGAGAGACAGAGAGAGACAGAGAGAGAAAGAGAGAGAGAGAGAGAGAGAGAGAGAGAGAGAGGGAGAGAGAGAAATTTCCAGGTTCATATCTGGAGGCGCTTTTAATCCACTGGGAAAGATGCCCCCTCAGTACTCATTAAGATATGCATCTAGAAGAAAGGAACGCTCTGATGTAAAAACCTGAGGTCTACCGTCTACTCTGTCCCGTGGAAGCCATTCCACCTACTAAGATTAGCAGTTGTACCAAAATGTGTGTTTGGTTCTACACAAAGTCTTCACCACTATAAACAAATAATTTGTGTGGATTTCCAAACAACTTAGTTGTTGTGGCGGACCTCATACGTCGAAATTGACGGGAGCATTCATTATATATAACTTAGTGAAATGCAATATTGTGGGGTTTTATGTGAATAACTAGTTCGAATTTGTTTACTTATAACAGTATGCCACTTTTGTATTTGCTTACAATATTATGATGTATACTTAACTGCCAATAATAAATGTTAACATTTCGAAATTTTATGATGTTTATCCCTTGAAATTTTTTAATAAATATTTCATGGCGCTCTGCTAAAATTGACTAATCGGATATAAAAAAGAACAAAAAAAAAAAAAAAAAAAAAAAACGAAGACGAGAAAAGCCAAGCATTAGAATGTCAGAAACGAGAGCACGACTTGCATGAAATTTGCAAATCAGTTCACAATTTTACTCGTTTCAAGTCCGTTCGTCTTCGCTTTCTTTACCGAACCTTAACTTACCGTCTGGCGAAAAAATTGCCAACGTGTTCGAAAGATCTTAATTTCGAAGAACGAATGACTTTTTTTTTTAACATCTATATTGTCTTCGTTTCTATGCATTACCAGGAAGAAAACGATTTTTTTAACACAATTAGTTCTTATAATATTTATATGTATTATAATTTTGATCAAAATCTTGATAAAACAGCTTATGCCAATTCCTGTATTGGGCCAATTAATAATATCAAGAAGTTGGCTCATGCCCAAAATTTTTCAGAATGACTTTCAGGAATAAAGCCAATTTCAGAATTCATCGGACCGGTACACATCAGCAAATCTATGACCGACCGTTTTAAAATCGAAATGAAAATCCTCGAAGTATTATCACGTTTTTCAACAGATTCGATACAGATAACAGGGAAATGGAATTCAACGGATTCATGGATATTCCCAATACTATTATAGAATCTCAGTATTGTAAATAGAAGATTAATAAAGTTGGTAAATACAGGATATATTAAAGAATAACAAAGATATTATGAAAAGAATGAACATACGAAAATGTTTATTTTCTCTTCCAATGTTCAACTTAAACAGTCATGTTCCTTTATATCCGGGCATTTTCGCAAATAATATCTCTCTCGTCAAAGGGAGGACATCTTGTCAATACTGATAGAGAGTAGGAAGATGTTTCAAATATTGTTTGAAATAAAAATTGAAATTTCCTTAAAATGTCCGAATCGAAGAGGTCATAATTCTTTCAGTTTAACGTATAAGAAACAAATGTATACAGTGTGTGTGTGTGTGTGTGTGTGTGTGTGTGTGATAGAGAGAGAGAGAGAGAGAGAGAGAGAGAGAGAGCTAGAGCGAGAGAGGGAGAGAAATTAAAATGGAACAAACCGAGTTATGTGGTCATCAAAGTTTCGTCTTTATTTCAAGACTTCATCTGGATGAAATAAAGACGAAACGCTTATGAACACATAATTTGGTCTGTTACTTTTTGTTTCTCTATTTCGTCGGAATACTATTTCCATTATGCTCATCATTAGGGCTGTGACAACAACGTGTTCTTTTTATTGTTTTGACTCTCGAGTATATATCCGTTAATATCTTATATGTTTTTATATAGAATGATGTGCTACCATAGATGGTAGCGTCGTCAGCATACATGTCTACGAATGATGTAAGGATGCGATTTGGAAGATCATTAATGTAGATCAGAAAGAGAGTTGGGTCCAGGATAGACCGCTGATGGACTCCAGTATTAATACAGACAGCTTCTGATTTCTTCCCGTTAACGACTACTCTTATGAACCTATCAGAGATAAATGATTTAATAATTGAGAAGGCATTTCCAGCTATACTATAGCTAGAGATCTTGTGAAGTAAACCTTTATGCCATACTTTATCAAAGGCCTTTAATATGTCAAGAGCAATTGTCTTAGAAAAGAAGCCTCCTTCATGAGATATAATTGTAAGCACGTCTGCTGTAGATCTAGCAGAACGGAAACCATATTGCATGTCACTAAGAAGGTTATTTTTGCTGAGATGGTTGATTACTTTTCTATGTGAAATTAATTCCGGCAACTTACTAAGGACGCACAGGAGACATATTGCCCTCTACTGGGGGGGAGATGAACGATCACCTGAATTCAGGGCATACTGATGAGATTTTCCATGGTGTTGGGAAGAATTTCTCGTTAAGACAATGCTTAAATAGATTTGTAAGTATGGGCGCTAGTTCTGGTTGGAGCTTTTTGAGCACTATAATTGGAATGCCGTCAGGGCCAACTGCTTTACTGGAATTACGGTTTTTGATTAGCTTGGCAACATCACGTAAGATATGTGTATGTCGCATAGCGTGTTTTCAGATACACAAGGAAACGCTGGGGGTTGACGTTAAGGGTAGAATTAGCAGCAAAGTTCATGGCAAAGAGTTTGGCTTTGTCTGATGCTGACGAGATTAACTCAGTCTATTAATGATAGTTGGGATAGAGCACACGCTTCTGTTCAAGATTCTGTTTGCTATTTGCCAAAACCGATGGGAACGAAGCCGCTGTTCAGCTACTTTGGACTTGACGGACTGAGCATACAACTCTCTCGCATTTATTAGTAATGGAAATTTGGCAAATTGGATTGCTTAAGGGGAACTTGTTCACGGATTTGAAGACGACCACATTGTAGTCAGTTAGAAAGCAGAGAAATGGAATTAGTTCCACAGGCATGCAGTTCTAAGAAAGAAGTTTTGTTCATGGAATCTATATTTAGGTTTAGGCACAGATAAAGAGGGTGGGAAATTATTGATAGTGGTTCCAGCTGGACTCATGTTTTTTTGTGAAAGTTTGGCGAAGACGAGCATCTGCCATAAAAATAACAATAAAGCAGATACGAGCTCGTAACGTCTCTTCTGTGAGAAATAGATTGCAGGGAAGTAAAAATGGCATCTCCCACTAGATTACGAAGTCTATTTTGAACTCTGGCAAGGCATGATAAGGTCTTTCTAGCAGCCGCTGCCCATATGTGGCAACAGTACTCCATCTTTGGACGTACTAAATTCTTATGCAAATAGAAAATTTAATAAGCAATGAGATATCTACTGGAGCGGTAGAATGATCCAACCATTTTTCAGCGACATTAGCAACGGATTTGATGTATGCGTTCAATTTCAGATCAGGAGTAAAGGTCAGACCCAGAAGCTTGTGAAAACATGGAGCCTCATCAATTCATTTCAGCTGGTGCCAGATTGGAATAGAGCGTTAATAATGTAAAGATAGAAGCTAGGTTTTAGATGCATTAAAAGTACCCAGTCACCTCTTTCCCCATTGTTCCAAGTGCTCAAGAGCGGAGGAGAGAGAATCAAAGAGAACTTAGTCATTTACGGCCTTTTAAGTGTTGCCATAGATGGTAGTGTTCTCAGCATAAATGTCTACGAATGATTTTAGGATGCGATTTGGGAGATCATTTATGTAGACCAGGAAAAGAATTGGGTCCAGGATAGATCCCTGAGAGATTCCAGCATTAATACTGTGAATTTCTGATTTCTGCCAATCAACCACTACTCTTATGAACCTATCAAGAAAATGATTTAATAACGGAGAAGACATTTCCAGCTATACCGTAGTTGGAGATCTTGTGGAGTAGACCTTTATGTCATAACCTATCAAAGGTTTTGATATGTCAAGAGCAATTGTCTAAAATAGGAAGCCTTAGTTGAGAGATTCGCTAATCCTATGAAATATAACCGTCAGCACACCTGCTGTAGATCTAGCAGAACGGAAACCATATTGAATGTCACTAAGGAGGTTATTTTCTCTGAGGCGGCTGACTACTTCTTTATTTAACAAAAATTCCAGCAACTTTTTCATGACGCACAGAAAACTTATTTGTCTGTACTGAGAGGGGGGGGGGTAACCGATGACCTGAGTTCTGAAATACAGAGCACAATGATGAGGTGTTCCAGAGTGCTGAGAAGCAATTCTCCTGAAGACAGCGCTTAAACAGCTTGTAAGTATGGAAGCTAGTTTTAGTTGAAGCTTTTTCAGCACTATAATTGGAATGCCATCAGAGCCAGTTGCTTAATTAAATTAAGGTTTTTGATTAACTTGGCAACATCATACACAGATATTTGTATGTTGCATAGCATGTTTTCAGATACAGGAGAAAGTATGGGGGTTTTGAGGCCTTGATATTATAGGGTAGAATTAGTTGCAAAGTTCTTGGCCTTGTTCGATGCTAATGAGATTACCCCAGGTCCATTGATAATGGTTGGGATAGAGCACATGCTTCTGTTCAGGAGGCTGTTTGCTATTTGCCAAAATTGGTGGGAACTCTATAAGTCACTACATCGGTCCGTCGATCCGTCGGTCGGTCTGTCGGTAACACTTTTGTGCTTGGCCTTTTTGATTAAGATCAAAGGTCTGCTGTTAATAGATGCTGTTCTTAGCTTTTTAAGCTTTTCTTGGACTGTTGGCCAAGATTAAAGTGTAGTATATGTTCTGGCAGATACTGCAATCAAATAGCATATGTGGGAGCAGCCCCACATATAAGACCTTGGTCAATGTAGAGGCAACTCTTCATACCAATTGTCACTATCCAGCTTCCCTACTCCCCAGGGAGTTGGTCCCCATTTCCCCTTCACTCCTCACATTAAAAATCGGCCTTGTACCTAATTTGCTCGGTGGGGAAGCAAATAAATACCCTTTTCTTGACCTTTTGGCCAAGATCAAAGTGTAGTATCTGTTCCGGCAGATACTGCAAGCTAAGACCATATGTCGGGGCAACCCCACATATAAGACCTTGGTCAATGTAGGTGCAACACTTCATACCAATTGTCACTATCCAGCTCCCCATACTCCCCGGGGAGTTGGTCCCCATTTCCCCTTCACTCATCACATTAAAAATCGGCCTTGTACCTAATTTGCTCGGTGGGGAAGCAAATAAATACCCTTTTCTTGACCTTTTGGCCAAGATCAAAGTGTAGTATCTGTTCCGAAATGAAACGACAAATTCAGTCTATAATGAAGAGAAAAATAAGAAAATGAAAGGTTAATTTCATTTTTATACCTATATAGCGGGCATTTGAGCTTGTCGTTTTCGATTACAAAAAAGAAGTAGTAAAAAGATTAAATGAATTAAACGCGAAAGTCGCGTAGAAAAAGAGAGCACAGAACGATCGTACAAAGATCGTTTTATTTAGGAAAACATTGTATGGTACGGAAATTGCAAACGATTTACGAAACAATTCACATCTAATAAAGAAAGGTTTTTACATTTTGTGTCTGTTTTGCTTTCGCTTTTTTTTTGCGTTACCCAAGCAACAGGTTCTTTTTGTACACAATTGGCACTTATCATATTTATATGTATTGTAATATCAGTTGGGGCCTTGATCAAATAGATTATGCCAATTCTTGATTGGGTCAATTAATAATATCCAAGAATTGGCCTACGTTCAAAATGCGTCCACAGTGACTTTCGGGAATTAAGCCAATTTCAGAATTCACCTGACCAGCTCACATTAGCGATTCGTTTGTTGTCCATTTTAAAATAGAAACGAAAAGGAAATTCTTATAGCAATTTCATTTCTATTTTTAACGAGTTCCCTTTTATCGTATAGTATCGACCGAGAGATAAGAATGGGGGAGAAATTTGATTAAGATCTCCAAAATAATTAAATTTTTAAATATGAAACTCCCATTTTTTTTAACAGTATCTTTCATTTGAATCAAACCTTTATTGCCAAGGGAGAATTTTAGAAGGAATCCATGGCAGCATCAGATTATCCTCTAATAGAATAATATATTTTTCGTGGCAAGGTTGAAAAAAACATAACTGTCGAGAAATGATAATTTATTATAATTGTTACACCGGCCTTTCTAACACTAACGACATTACACCGGTTCTCACTGCATATGGTACAAGTGATACGTACACCAATGAAAGAAGAGACAGTACTACTACAAGCCAGTTATACCCGTTTCCTACCTTGGTTGGTTCTGGATATGACCTTAAATTATATCGGATGGTGAGGCCCCAGCTTGCGGGCTTTGGGAATTATAGAGCCACTCTTTAAATGCCATTGCTCGCAGGCCCACTCTGACCTGGACTAGTAGTAGCTGTATGGTTTGAATAAAAAACCGACTTAAAAAAAAACTCAAATATACTCTATTAAAAATCGTTCTTCAAAATCACTGGATTCAGCGTTAAATAACCTGAAAAGGGTTGATATGCCGTAAAACAAAACCAACCAACCAACAATCTACCTTAGCACATGTGGTGTTAAATGCACTTGTTCCTTAAACCAACCTTGACTTGATTTTTTTAACTATTGTGCCACGACACAACAATAATTAAGTCGTATTCTTGCTTGTCCGTTTTTTTTTTTTGTTTTTTTTTTCACAATTTTGTTGATATATAAAAAAAGTACACTGTTTCACAAATAGATTTTTATACAGAAAACAAACTTTAATATACATTCATTCCTGCATGGTTTTTTTTTGTACTATTTATTCCAAAGGAATTAACATTCAGGAGGTGATTATTATATATATATATATTATATATATATATTATTATATATATTATTATATATATTATTATATATGTTATGTTATTATTATATATATCATGTTATTATATATATATATTATATATATTATTATATATATTATTATATTATGTTATTATTATATATATTATGTCATTGCTATATATATTATGTTATTATTATATATATCATTATATATTATTATTATATATATTATGTTATTATTATATATATTATTATATATATTATTATATATATTATGTTATTATTATATATATTATTATATATATATATCGACGTGATTTAAATATCCTTACTAGCAGTTCAGCCCGGCTTTGCATTGTTCATATCTTTTGTGCATATATATATATATATACATATATATATATATATATATATATATATATATATATATATATATATATATATATAAAGCTGAATGTCTGTGTGTGTACGTGTGTGTGTATGTATCTGGTCACGAATAGGCTCCTATATGGTTGACTATTTTAAAAAACTGATTACATATAATTATAGAAGATGTATCGAGACAGTAGTTCATTAAAATTGTGGGGTGTTCGTACGCGCCTGGTCCACAAAGTATGGAAATAAAAAAATTAAAAATTAAAAAAAAAAAACGTTTAGAAGTGTTTTTGATATAGATGTGCATAAGAATACTTTGATATGTTTTAACTTAAGCGGGGATAATAAAATTATGGGGTCTGCGTTCGCTCCTGGCCTCCATAGAATGGAAATAGGCACAAACTTAAATAATGGCTTTTCATATCTATCTGTGTAAGTATACTTTGATAATTATGTTTCTGTTTGCAGAAATATGGTATAATAAAATTATGGGATGTTCGTTCGCACCTGACCATCATAGAATCGAAATATGTCACAAAGTTTAACAAGGTTTTTTTAAATATAGATCCACAGAATATTGTGATAAGTGTGTCAGTGTGAACAGGTATAATAAATTAAGGGGTTTATCTATTTTATTTCGTCTTTAGTCATATTTTTCTTTGGTTTTGATACCCCCAAATTCAACCCAAATTTACAACCCTTCCTTTTCATAACCTATCATACTTTCATAAATCAGAGTCCATTTCCTGTAGGCTGTTTTTGAACCCAGTCAACGACGGGTACTTTTTCTAGCACGCACACACACACACACACACACACACACACACACACACACACAGAGTCATATATATATATATATATATATATATATATATTAAAAAGTTTAACTCATGTCCAGGTAAGCTACATCTAAAATTTCAAGTGCTCAGACCCTAAATTGGCGAAGGAGTTTGGTAGAGTCTGCAAAGATCAACTCTTTCAACTTTGACCTCTTGGCAGCCAAATTTTCACCCTAAAAACTGCATGTCTGAATACCATTTATGTAAAATTTTAAATGTTTAGACCAGAAATTGGCTAAATAGTTTGGTAGAGACCACAAAGGTAAAATCTTTTGAACTTTGACCCATTCGCAGCCAAACTTTCGGCCAAAAACCGATTAAAAAGCTTGCTCTATGCCTGAATACACTTTATGTAAAATTTCAAATGTTTAGACCAAAAATTGGTTGAGTAATTTTAATACTGGAAACGGACTTTTCTATACTTTTATTTCCCCATGATTTCTTTATATACTAGTTTTTTCAAAAGTAATCAATATTCAAAAGGTTATCTCATTTGCATATTACATTAAAGAAAACATGTTTAATAATTAGTTTCAAATTTTTAATGGGAATTAGTAATAAAATTGTTTTCGGTATACTATTTAGAAATACAGGATTTTTCTATAAGTGTTGGACAAATTTCAAGATTTTATATCTACTGAAGTATCTATGTTAAGTGAAAGTGACACGATTTTAAAGCTAAATTTATCAAGTTCAACTTTAATATTAATGATTATATATATATATATATATATATATATATATATATATATATATAGAGAGAGAGAGAGAGAGAGAGAGTAAGTTATAAAATATATATAGCGGTTAAGCTACACTGAATATTCCGCGTTTCATCCACTCTAGGACTCTTCAGGCCTTATATATTTTATAACTTACTGACTAGCTCTACCTACGTATTGAGCACTTTTGAAGTAAATACTTAAAGTTTAGGCATAAATTTATACTTTCGTATATTTTATGTGAGTAGTTATATATATATATATATATATATATATATATATATATATAAGTAGTTATTTACATATATATATATATATATATATATATCGGTATGCTTTTTTATATTCTTATTAATTACACTGTTTCATAATAGATTTTATTACTGAAAATGGCCAGTGTACTTCCGTAGTAAAGGTAAATCGAGGTTAAAACCTCAACGATCAGTCCGACAATCAGTCCGACAGAAACTAGACTATTTCGATGACCTTTTTGCTGTTGGACTGATGGGGTCCACCCTTCCAGGCCTTGCCTGTAGCTACTCAGGTATATTTTGCAAGATTGAGGTGTTCCTTCTTTTTGTTCGTTTTCCACCATTCCGATCTTGTGTCACATCCTCTCACGGTGGCAAAGAGGTAAATATCGACTCTTGTATAATTTCATTCCTTCATGATTTCTATATATACTACTTATTTAAAGAAATTTACATTCAAGAGATTATCTCATTTACATATTACATTAAATAAAATCTGTTTTAATGATTAACTCTAAATTTTTAATGGAAATCAGTATTAGAATTGTTTTAAGTATTCTATTTAGAAATATTATATAAAGTTGATTTATTTAATTTATTTTTTAAATTTAATTTACATTTAATTTATTTTTAGTTAATAGTATAATCAACATCGGTTGCGTTTAAAAACGGAAGTAAGTTTTCGTTTAACCTATGAGTTATTTCCCTTTAATCTATGGGATTTTATTTCCCTGTCTGAATTTCATAGATGAAAAAGGCTATGTTTGATGCTACCAAAAACCCAAAATATGGTCAACTTTCATGAAAATCGTAACAACTTCAGATATTTGATATATATCAGGTATGCAGAACTAGTAAAAGAATAAAATTTAAAAAACAGTTTTGTTTGCTAAAATATTTAAAAGAATCAAATTTGCATGTCTATTGTATATTAATTGAAGTTCTAGGCAGACACGCACACAGTCACACACACGCACGCACGCACACACACATATGTATGTATATATATATATATATATATATATATATATATATATATATATGTGTGTGTGTGTGTGTGTGTGTGTGTGTGTGTGTGTGTGTGTGTGTATGTTTTATCTGAGGTTATTGTTTTCCAGAGGTCCCCAAGGAAGTTTAACAAGGTTAATACAAAACTGCTCAATACCAAAGTAGAGCAGGTTGGTTGGTTGGTTGGTTGATTTTGTTTTACGGCATATCAACCCTTTTCGGGTTATTTAATGCCGAATCCAAAGATTTTGAAGAAAAAAATTTTAATAGAATATATTTGTTGTTTTCAAATCAGTTTCTATTTAACCCATAGTTGGGACCCTAACAGGTACTACCACTCCTGGTCAGAGTGGACCTGGGAGCAATGGTAATTAAAGGGTGGCTCCACACTCCCCAACGCCCACAAGCTGGGACCTCGGCACTGGATACAGTTTAAGGTCATATCCAGGACCCCCATTGAGGGACTTTTACCCTCTGCAGGGGGGCAGTCGGCGTATTCTAATGCCTAACCGACAGGACCCCGAAGTAGAGCAGGATATGCTCTTTATTTGTTTTTACATAAGCATCAATATGATGCTACACAGTCATGAGCATGTTTCGGTCAGCTAGTTATATATATGTAAACAAGACCTAATAGGGGTGCGGATTTGAGTCTGTGTTTAGGAATAAATCGGTGTTTAGATATTGAAATCATTCCTATACTTAAACACTCTCAAATCCTCACCCCTATTGGGTCTTGTTTACAACAACCGAATCTTTTTTTACAACAGTTGACGGAACCTCCTGATATTAACTCCCTGTGACGAGGAAGACCTGGTATTTTCATTGCAAACTTTGCTTTCGTATAAGCTGTATCACCTGAAGAGATCTCTAGTTACTGGTAACTAGCTGACCGAAACATGCTCATGAATGTGTAGCAACATAATACTGCTGATGTAAAAACAAGAGTACATATATGTATAGATATATACGTGTATATATATTAGTGTGGGGGACGATAAATCTGAATTGGAATTGAGAATCGGTAAAAATTTGTGCCTATTTTCCAACGCAAAAAAAAATTCTTTTAATTGTTTTTTTTATTTGATTCAGTTTAACTCAAAATTTCGCTCTAGTAGTAATGTAAAAAGAATGAATATTTATTTTAAACTACCTGTAAAATTTATAGACTACCCCCACGTGTGTATTTTTTATGTTTAAGAAAATATTTACACATTTAACATTTGTTTTGTTTTTTTCATAGTAATCGGGAAAAGAATAACACCTCTATAGTTAAATATTTAGAGATTTATACAGAATCGGAATCGGTAATTGCATCAGAATCGGAAATTTAGTATAGAATCGGTTATTGTATTGGAATCGAGAATAATATTGGAATCGTACCACCACTAATATATATATATATATATATTTATATATATATACACGCACACACACACACACACACACACACACACACACACACACACATATATATATATATATATATATATATATATATATATATATATATATATATGTGTGTGTGTGTCTGTGTGTGTGTGTGTGTGTGTGTGCATTTTTATCATGTCTAAAAAGGTGAAAAATTGCATAACGAATCTTTGATGGTACCTGTTGTTTTAAGCGAAAATCCAATCTATGCGATATCTGCCCAAGGTAGCGCACACTGCGGTTACATTTAAATAAATAAACAATAGAATTTTTATAGTGTGCGTGTGAACGAGCAGGGCATCTTTGCGAATGGACGACAACATATAGACCTAGTTGAAAAAATAACACCTGTGTTCGACGCAAAATTACACCGTTGTACAGACAAAGAGATTTGCTTTGCAAATCTGTCACTGATATTACCTAGACGAACGCAAACAGGACATCTATTGATTACAGTTTCTTTAGATTTATAAAAATTGGAAACTTTCTTATTAATAGTAGATTCAACAATATCTAAGATGTGTCTACATGAGAAGGGCCGTTCTTTTCTCATGTAGGTAAGAAGCCAGATTAGATAAGTGAAAATGATATTAGGAAAAGGCTAGAGTCGAACCCTGTAGGCAAGTGTTAAAAGAATGGATAAATTGAAATCTTAGGAATGCAGTCGATTGTTAATTCTTTTAGAAATAACTGGATATTAAATATGTCAGTTAAAAGAATGAACAATGCGAGTCTATAGATAATAATTAAAAATAGGTTAAATATTGAACAATTAAAATTGGGAATTCTTTGTTTTCCAAAAGTGTGTTTGGACAGACATAAGTAAAATCCACGTGAAAATTTAGTCACGTTGGTTAAGAGCCGCTGTCTGACGTCATAAACAAAGGAGTTTCTCAATATATTGAGAGAGGATTCGAAGTTAGAGAGTGTGGTAATATCATAGAACTACTTTCATACGCGCAAGAGTTGTGGCCCCTGGCGTATGAAAATATATGAGGTTCTCACTTCCCGTTCGGACATGGGCTAGTCAACATGTGTATATCTTTTCCTTATGTATATATGTATTAATAAATCATTTGTTCATATAAACGTCTCTACTATAATTCAAGCATTAACACCCCCACACCCATCATACCAATTCAACAGAGAGATAATCGGAAAAAGATTACAAACACGGTGATAGAGTCAGTTAGAGACGAGAGTCGGGAGCGACTTAGTGAAGCTGATCTCTTTAGAGGCGAAGAGTGAGGGAGGAGGCCATGTAGTCGAAAAGGCTTCAATATCCTGACATCATCACTCGGCCGATAGATGAATAAAGAATTCACCATATTTTGTAACCGTTGTCGAAAATGTAAATGTGTGACAAGACACGTGAGAGTGAAAATTTTCTATCTTAAAAATGTACGTGTATTAGAAAGCATACTTCAAAACATTTCAAATGCGCTTTATTAATTACTAACTTATTTTTTATTAATTTTGTTTTGATACTTAAACAATGTATGTTTCGAGAAATTAAATAAATTCTTATAAATATTATCATAATTGCAGATTGACATCTTCAACTAAATCACCTTTCCAAACAAAAACGCGATTCTACTTTCTTAGAGAATGAATATCCCAAAAACTTAAGCAGAAGAAAAAATAAATTATTTAATATTTTAAGGTAGAAGATCGGTTTAACATATAAATTTAAAATAAAATGAGCTCCCATTTTCGAGATATTCTAACGTTTCCGAGGAGTTCACCAAAATTTATTATTTACTCTGTGAGTTAAATTTTGTGCTTTTATTTTATTTTGTGTGTGTGTGTGTGTGTGTGTGTGTGTGTGTGTGTGTGCGTGTTTTTTGCAGGGTTCTCTACTTTTTAACTTTCTTAACTATTCTGTTTTGTCACCGTCTTATTTCGCATAACCATTGTCGACTAGTTTCAATTGTTTATGCATAAATTTACATATTATTTTGTCAACTAACGACGAACTAGTACTAACCGTTTTTAGTTTAAATCTCAATGTGAACAGCGCCGATTGCCGGATAGCTCGAATTATTTGTACCCAATGGCAATGCTTTAGCTTTAGCTAGTGCCATTTTGCGATTTCCTTACGAGAGCTCTACCCAAGGACAAGCTATCGATACACACACACACACACACACACACACACACACACACACATATTTTTTCGCAAAATCAAGACAATAAAAATCTCAAATTCGTTACAATTGTTTCATGACTATTTGGATAATTTCAAACATTATGCCCTTCAAAAATATTAGTATTGGTAAAATTCCTAATCTGCATTTATGATTTATTTATTAATTAAACAAATCCAATTAACACTAGGGTAACCTATTCAAAATATAAGTTTGTAATGCATATTTTAACCATGATACTAATTTTATTATCAAAGATTTAACTTATGTTTGCCATCCAACCATAATTGTCTAAGGTCATGCGTGGCTTTAATACAAAATAACAATTCGGGAATTAACTTCTTAACTATTTATCTAATAATAATAATACATATCCCATTAATAAGTATTCTAATAATAAATCTAATCTTTTACTCCATGTATGTTTTACTCCAATGAAAGCGGGGGTTCACCATGGTTTTTGGATTTAATCGTTTAAAACAAGTTTATTATTTAAAAAGCTAGAATTTTTCAAGTTTTACTGATCTAAAAACAGTACTAATTAATCGCTATTCTTTAATTACTAATATTTTTTCATCGTTCTAAGTATAAAGTAAAGTTAAACTTTCTTTCCTTATTGAATAAGTTTTAAACAAAAACTTTTCTTAAATCAAATAAATAGGTTAGCCGATATTTTTGTAAATAAACAAAGCAAATTCCAGATACGAAACTAACATAGAATCGAAACAATTTAACTTAGTTGATTAGTCCGGATTAGAAAAAATGAATTTAAATTAAATAAAGAAATTTAATTTAAGAAATCAATGAATCGTAATAATAAAACATATTAAATGGACATAGGTAATTAGTGGTAACATTGTATGATATTTTGTTTGATTTTTTTTTTAATGGAGATACGAAAATAGGTAAATATATAAATCTTTAAAAAAATATTTTGTAAGGATGCGATATAGGTAAAATGCTTTCGCTTGTTTTCTTTTCCTTATAAGGGAAATGGTTTCAATAATGTTTTATTGTTAAAGTGTTTTTTATTCAATAAGTCTGAAGAAAGGCTGTTCTTGTGAAAATTTTCAAACGACATAATGTTTGAATTTGTCCGAAAAGTCTTGAAACAATTGTAACTAACGATGGAATACAGTATTTGTTGCTATCAACCTATTCTTTGAAGTCTTGTTTTTTGTTAAAACAATATATGAATGCTCAATTATTAAATATGATAATTTTGTAGCTTACAGTTTAAGTAATCTCTTTTTGGCTTAAAATTTATTGTTATATAAACGATTATTGAATTATATAAACACAGTAAAATTCGGAATACTACAAATAAGAATATATATATATATATATATATATATATATATATATATATATATACTAGATGTACCCTGCCACGCGTTGCTGTTGCTCAATTTGGTGTAATGGCAAAATCATTATATTAAGAACGCCACATTAAAAATGGCCTTTGGAATGAATACCATAGTTCTGCCCATGTTAAGACTTATTTTGTAATAAATTTTTAGTTGAAAACAGAGAATAGTTACCAAACACAATCCCCTCCGCATGGTAAGAATGGCTAAAGAAAATAACGGTTTTCTTTGTAGAAACATATTTGTATGTCACCTAAAAATTTCTTTAATGAAGGAAAAGCATTAATATTTTTTTTTTAATAAAAATCAACAAAAAAAGTGTATTTTTACTGTTAAAAGTTTTCTGGAAAAAAAAAGCTTTAACCTAACAATTTATGGTAAAAAAAGCAAAACTCCAACAATCGACTGACGTATAATGTCACAATATTTTTTGGGGATAGATTTGCCGTTTAGTTGTACAAATAGCCTACAACTCTGTTTTCAATAAAAAGGGGACACGTCGTCACCGAAATATATAAAGAAGTTTGTGTAATTACGTATAATTTATTTTAGATTAACCACATTGTTTAACAAATAAAAGGATTAAATGTGTTTAATTTTATAATTTATTATTGTTTAATAATTAAACATTTAAAACATTAAACAATAAAAATAGTACGTTGTTTAACAAATAAAAAAAAATGAAGTTTTAAAATGATTAAATGTGTTTTATTTTATAATGTAAAATTTTTATTTTATAATTTAAAATTTAAAATATTGAACAATATAAATACGATTTTGGTTTGATTTTACATTTTATATTGTACTCGGATGCATATGGTGATGCGTTTCCACAATAATTTAATATTTAACTTCATCTTTCATTATTTCTTTTCGAGAACAAAACCAACATTTTATTCATATTGTTTAATGTCTTTATTTTTTAATTATAAAAATAAAACACATTTAATCGTTTTAAAACTTCATCTTTCATTATTTCTTTGTTTTATTTTTTAAACAACGTTGTTAATTTTAATTAAATTTTAATCACAGGATTATATTTTCAACAATCACGTAAATATTAACAAACTTTATGTTTACGATATATGTACACCGTTGTCGACTCAACGTGTCCCTTTTTTATAACAGGGTTGCAGGCTATTTCTACAACTAAACGGCAAATCTGCCTTTTTTTATAATTTCACGCTATCTTATTGTTTAATAATAAATTGTTAGCTGTAGGTGAAAGCACAGTATAGTTACAAAACACCTTCCCCTCGCCAATGTAAAAAATAAGAAATAAAAAAAAATTATTATTTCAGCACGATATGAAAAATGCATAGTAAACTGTACTTTCACCTAACAATTTGTAGTTTTAATAATAAAAATAAAATTTGGGGTACTTATATATTTTTTGTTGCTGTACTGAAATAATAATGTTAATATTTTGAAAGGCATTCGTAGAATGGGCAGGATAGTAAAAATTAAAAAAAATAAAATGATACAGTGAAAGTTTAATCTAACCAAAACAAACTGTAAAAATAGCGTGATATCAAAATGCATAAGCACCAAAATGTAGTTTAATTTTACAGGAGTTATTGTTCCCGGGTGCATACGATGGCAGATGGTAACCGTATTATGTTTACGTATATTTTTTTAAATATCTAATAAATGTAAGGTGGAAGCACAAAATAGTTAGAAAACATCCTCACCTACTCAGTAAGAATGGTTTTCCAAATAATAGCGATATATTTCAGCACGGCACCAAAACTACATAAGAACCGAAAATTTCATCCTTATTCGTCAATGTTTGTCATTCTAAATAAAATGAAAGACATGTAATCATTCCAAAACTTCATCTTGCAGTTTATTTTTTTAAAATTTGTTAAGCACATGATCACATTTTCAATATGTATGTTATCATATTTTACACATTTTCAAAATATATGTTATTATATTTTACCCATTTAAAGGTTGTAAAACATGTAAAAACACTTTTGCTCAATATGGGTGACGACTTTTAAGAGTCCCTTTTAGTGATTACCTGGTGTGAGGATATATGTACAACTAAACGGCAAATTTGCCCCCCCCAAACCCGGTATTATTTTACTTTAAGACCTGTCTCACGTTCGTATATAAGAAAATAATGCTTTGCAGATTTATTTCGGTGTGCTGAAAACGAATCTGCAGACCGTTTCCGTAAAAAAAGTAGTTTTCATGATATGAAGAAATTACTTTTTCAAAAAGTGGGTGATCACTTTGCGATGTAAATTTAACTTGGAATGAGTACCCACTTTGTGGCCACGTGAGAGAGCGGCATTTTTGTGTGTTTATTTTTGTTTGAATTCCTTTGCATGGTATTAACCCCTGGATTCTGGGACTATTTTCCATTTCGCAGCCCTAGCCTTCGTTTATGCTACGCGAGAGCATAAACGAAGGCTGGTAAATATGCACTCGCGTACCGAACGGCCTTGTCAAAACAACCTTATATGCAATAAACACGAAAGAAAATGCCCCCTCTCTCAGGTGGCCAGAAAAGAGTGCTCATGTTAAGTTAAATTTACATGGAAAAGTGAGCACCAAGTTTTCGGAAAAGTAAATTCCTAATATCATGTAAAGTATTTTTTGCGACAGAAATGGTTTACAGTTTTGTTTTTAGCACATCGAAATCTACAAAGAAAAATGTTTTGTTATATACAAACGTGAGACGGGCCTTCGGGGGAGAAAAGTTTGAAAACAAATATTGAAATATTGTAAATCGGAAGTCATCAACTTATGGTGCATGGGTAAAAATAGTTCCGCATTTACTGAAAATATTTTTATTTTATTTAATAATTTGTGTTACTATTTTAACGATTTAAAAAAAGTGTATTATAGTAAGAATCGTTATGTTTCGTACATTTCAAAATGGTAAACCGGAAGTATATTCGCTAATCGGCTCGGATAAAATTGGAAAATTTCCCCGACGAATAAAAGTGTTTGTTTTTTAATAACGTAATATTTAAAAACACAGTTAGATGATAAAGATTCACTGTTATAAAATTTCACAGAAAACGGAATTGTAAATTTCTAGTTTATCGATTTTGAATAAACCAGACGTTCCATTTATATATATATATATATATATATATATATATATATATATATATATATATATATATATATATATATATATATATATATAAATATTCCCAAAGTAAAATAAAGATTGAATTTCAACAATGTGCTTGATAAGGCTCAATTAAAATAGCAAGGTATTATTTTATCAATTTAGGTAAAGAAAATTACAATAAGTCGCCACAATAAATCGATTGTTTCAGTCTTAAAAAGATATCGTCAAGAGACAATATACCTCTGTTCTTTCCCGAGGCCAGTCATTTAATGAAAATGAGAACCAAGTGTAAAACGAAAATAAAAATAAATATAAAGAAGAGAAAAAAGAAAAGGAAGATGAAAAAATCGTCTAGGCATGAATAGTTTTTTTTTCTAATAACAGAGCGGTAATTTAATCAGTTATAAAATAAAGTGGCTTTCGTTACTTAAATTATGTCAGAACGTCCATGTATATATATAAACAAATATATGAGCAGATAGATAGATAGATAGAAAGCTATATATATATATACATATATATAAACATATAGCCATATATATGTGTGTGTGCGTGTGTGTTCGCGTGTATCTATATATTTCTGCATACGTATATATATATATATATCTGTTTACCTATCTGTTTATATATATATATATATATATATATATATATATATATATATATGAGCAAAAAATTAATAAAATATGTTAAAAACACTTTGAAATGAGTTAAAAACATATTTAATCTGAAAAGGCAATACTAGATACATGGATAGTCCTTAATGCGCAGAGTTTCGAAGAAATACTTTCCTTCTCATCAGAGGGTAAGAATTAGCAAAATGCGGGATCGGATTTTGTATGCAGAAGTATTTGATGAAACAACAAGTAAGTCAAAGATCTTACTTGAAAACAAAAAAAGTGAAGCAGAGGGAATATGATGAAGAAAAAGGTGATTACACATGAATGGATAGTCTGGTGGAAGATAAAAAAAATCCAGTGACGGTAAAATCCAAATGTAAAACTCTAAGAAAGTTAAAAAATTTCCATTTGTACAAGTAAAATCCAAGGAAATCCCATAATTGGAAGAAGATGGTCCATAATAATCCAAAGGCAGAAATCCATTGAATAAATCACAAAAATGTGTACAAGGAAAAAAGAAAAAGATTCCAATAATATTAATAAAAGAAAAATAAGATATGCTTTTCACTCTACTTCCGAGACATAAATATAAATAAAAAAGATCAGGGAAGAGAAAGAGGAAAAAATGATGATAAAGTTAAATATAAAATATAAAATAAAGGGAAGCAAAATCAAAGTGACCCAAACAGGAAATGTTAAAGGCGCGAAAAAATATATGGGGCAAAATAATATAGTTCAACTGAAATGTACAGGTCATCACTTAAAAAATGTCAGCAAGAGTTGTTAGACGATACTAAATGGAAAATAAATAAATAAATAAATTAATAAAAAAATAGAAAATAAATAATAAATAAAGAATAAATAAATAAATTAATTAATTAATAAATAAATAGAAAATAAATAATAAATAAAGAATAAATAAATAAATAATAAAAAATAAAATATAAAAAATAAAATATAAAATATAAAATAAAATAAAATAAAAATAAATTTAAAATAAAAATAAAAATAAAAAACTAAATAAAAATTATTTAAGGGGAGAGGATGGCCGGAATCTTCAAATTCAAGAAAAAGCACAAAAAAGTAAGTAAGTAAATGTATATAGTAAAATATAAGTAAATATACATACAAGATATGAAAGTGTGGGTTGATTAATATATTAGACAGATAGGAAAGTTTAAAGAATAAAGCAGAAAATGCAGATAAATAACCGGCCATGCAAAGAAGAGATAAAGAATTAAAATAAAGGATTATTAAATTATAAAGTATTAAGAAGTATGTAGAAAAACGATAAAGTTAAAGAAAATTTTTTTTTATATCTATATAAAGGGTAAAAGTAATAACTATGTAATTTCAAAATTGCCATAATTAAATTTGGACTTATGTTTACAGAAAGAGATCAGTTCATTTTTAGAATGTATTATATTGTTACTTTGAGGGGAAGTAATTATAGTTATAGCTTCGGTTGTGCAGAGGCGACATGACTTAGAGCCTGGAGTATAAGACTCATAGGCAGAGTTAAGTTTTTAAATTAAAGTGATTAGAGAAGTTCCTTGGTTATTATTATTTATTATATATATATATATATATATATATATATATATATATATATATATATATATATATATATAAGCTATATCGCCTTAAGAGCTCTCTATTTGATTGTAACTGGCTGACCAAAACATACTCATTAATGTGTAGCGACACATAAATCCTTATGTTAAACAAATGAAAAGTATATCTTGCGCTATTTCGGTATTGAGCACTCTTGCATTTACCTTCTAAAAACTTCACTGGGTACTTTACCTCTGAAAAACATTAACCTGGGATAATATATATATATATATATATATATATATATATATATATATATGTACATACATATATACATATCTATGTATCTATATATCTATCTCTCTATATATATATATGTGTGTGTGTGTGTGTGTGTGTGTGTGTGTGTGCGTATCTATAAACATTGTCATTATTAGTATGTGTATATATAAATTACTCATATATATATATATAACTACTTCATTTACTCACATAAATTTAATATACGAAAGTATAGATTTATGCGTAAACTTTAAGTAGTTACTTCAAAAGTGCTCAATACGCAGGTAGAGCTAGTTAGTAATTTATAAAATATATATTAGTCGCCATATATATTTTATAAATTTATATATATATATATATATATATATATATATATATATATATATATATTTGTGTGTGTATGTGTGTGTGTGTGTGTGTGACTAATAGCAATGCAGTGCAGAGTATCAGAATGGTAAATAAGAGGATGAATAAAAACAAACAATCGAATCAAATATTTAAATTATGAATTTTTAGAATCGTTTATTTATTTTTTCATGAACAGCTGTGTAAACAGGAGTATGCTGCATAACATATAAATAAACACAGTATATTAGGGATGGGCACACACACACACATAAATATAGTTTCATTTATTTATGAGATACAAAATTTAAAAAGCTGGTAGTCTGCCGGATCGAAATTTAATCGTGAAAATATTAGATGACACTCCCCATAACAAAAAAAAAACATATTTAGAATAATGTCACCGATTAGCTAATCTCTATAGCAAATTCATACCAAAATATTTTTACAGAATTAAAACATTTTCTGACTAGCAAATAAAAGAATATAGGATTTATTTGAACGAATCCTTATCAGACATCCCCAAGAATCCATAACGCAGCGCGTAGAGCATTTTGTGAAATTCAGTTGTAAAAGTTACATTCGTGGAGATTGAAGGTTCAATCCTTAGTGGGGGCGACCCAAAAAATGCAATTGCGATTTATTTAGTACTTTTATCCAGTCGTAGCTGATCGAATGAGAGAATGCAAACCTGTGAATTAAATAATGTGTTCTGCTCGAAATTTCGTGCAGATTACCGTGTTCAACATAAAGATTCCTGAAATCGATCAAAAGATTCCCGAGTTCCATAAGATACTCCTGAAGAAGGTCTGAGGTTACATCGACCGAAACGTTGTTAAAATAACACTCGAGACGAGAACAGTAGTCCAAAGTGTTCGAATAATACTAAATAATCAGACACCCTTTATTAAATAACTAACCTAGATGCCCGGCGTTGCCCGGATGTTTGGAGGTCTGTGTTGAGTAAAAACAAAAATAAAAGTTGTAGTAGGCAAGTAGGCTCGAACCCGTGACGCGAAGGCGGAAAGAAAGTGGAGGTGTGTGTAAGGGTGTTGGTTGATCCCCCCCCAAAAAAAAAGAAAAAGAAGGAAAATTGCGAGGACAAAAAAAAAAAAAAAAATAGGAGCAGTAAGCAGGCTCGAGAGGTAAAAAAGAGTTGAAAAAAAAAAAAACTGTCTTACCGAAGTTCCTACCTGTCGAAATAACGCCTTTTCAGCGACGTCGTGAACGCGAGGGTTGAATGACTTAAAAAAGTTTTCGGCGAAAAAAAAAAAAAAACGACATCCTTGTAGAAAACTTCCCAGTTGAGGGTGAAGGAATTCATATTTTTGACCAATTTTTGATATTTGTTGTCCGAAGGGTCGAGCTGCAAAATGATATCGATCTCGTGAAAATCTGTCGCCTCTGTCGAAAGTTTTTGCGATACATACATACATACATACATACATACATATATATATATATATATATATATATATATATATATATATATATATATATATATATATACATATATACATACATACATACATACGTACGTACATACATTTAAACAGACAGGTGAGATTTATATAATAGAAAACAAAAAATCTTTAAAATATCCTCTCGTAATGATTTGAACGTGACGCCAACAATGGGTTCTTGTAATTATTCTGTATTTCGTAATTTTCTCAAGAGGATTAGCATTGTGTTATATCGATCGGAACGTACATTATTATGAATGCCTGAACGGAAATCTTCAGTGATACACTATCCTCATTGCCGATTTCCTCGTCTCGCATCATATCGGCTCCAACAGCAATCTCGACCTAACTCCGGACGCGCCAGATCGTCCCTTTGAAAACTATCAGCTACGTGTGCCGACAATACAAACGATTGTGTTCTAAAAATCTATGAATTGTCTTTTCAACGACACGATAGCAAGCATTGTCAAAAAAATGAGCCTAAGTAAAGGTCGTGATGGGCAGGAATAAACCCAAAGTTACTTTTGAGTCTATCCTCTGACTCATTTCATATTAAATTATTTTTGGAACTTTTTAGCGAAATCCATTTAAATGCATCTAAGACTTTACTTGTTATTTCCTTAAGAGCACAAGCCCTTGTTGCTTCCACTATATCTATTAAAAAAAAAAAATTGTTAGCGTGTTGTATAATGACTGACCTGCAGAACTCCTGCAATAAACCTTACTAGGATGAAAGCGGGTCTTCTATCAAAGTTTACAACAGTGTTCGATTAATTCTTGGCATTTTACCCGTTTTAACTCGTTCGTTAATCTTATGATAACGATAGTTCCCAGATTATGCATTGCTTTGTTCTTGCTTAGTGCAATATCAGTTGCTTCTGGGGAATATCAGTTTGGTTTTCAGGTCTCCTATCAAATTTAAATCATTGGATAGCTTTTTCTCTCTACTCTTTTTGTACCTTGACTGCAGCCTAAATAAATTTGATCAATCTCCATGTCTTTGAAGGACATTTATATAACATGGAAAAGGAAGCACTGCTAATCATATGGATTGTGCCCAGAAATTCTTGCTGAAATTCGATCATATGCGCTTTGCATTCATATTCAATCATAGGAAAAGAATTACTGAAAGTTACGTAATCACATTAAAATAAATTATAAAGCTATAAAGCTAATGTCTTTTGATATTGAATATGTAAAAGGAAATACTATGGCACATGTGGATGCCATATTCTGTCTTCTGTTTAAAAAAGATAGAATGACCAAGTTCAGTAAAATGTCCAATTTTTTTTTTCGTTGCATTTTTTTTTTCGTATTACGCATGAATCGACTAAATTCGGAGACTTTACAATGTCATGCCTTAAATGGAATCGTGTCTAGAATAAAAAGCAATGGCTTGGGGTAATTGTTCAAACACAGAGAGGCCTTACAAATTAAAACGAAAACACAAATCATGTAATGTACAGGGTGGAACGATAAAATTATGGCCCTAAAAATACGAGACGATTCCATTTCCGTTTGATAAAAACCGGTTTTCTTTCTTTGCTGCAGACCATCTACTACTTGGCTACTTGTGTGCAAATCCCAAGAGCGATAGAACTCTTCTATTATGTCTGAAAGTGGCATAATTATCAACGAGCGATATCGGAGATGCACCGCTGTACAACTAATGCCATCTACCGATCCAAATTATGACAACAGGTTCATTGCCAGCACCCTCAAAATGCAAATCTAGATGGTTCAACGCTTGAGGGATATTCCCAGAGTGACTAAAACAAAGTTTACGGCTACGGTTATGGTCTTTGGTGAAAGTCAACACCAACGTGTACCTAATAGATGTGCTGAAGAGTGCTCTGATCCTCTGGTGAAATTAGGTAGTCGCTGGCAGACCATGGGTGTGGCAGCAGGATTCGGCGCCGACGCACAAGTCCAGAGAGACACAGGCTTGCCTTCAGAATGAGTGCTACGACTTTTTACTTTTCTCTCGCTGATCCCCTTTCTCCTCCGACCTGAACCCTCTCGGCTACTATGCTTGGTCATACGTTGAGAACATCACCAACATTACTTTCCATAACGCCAAAGCTAGCCTGATCGCCACCATCTGCCGAGTATTCACCTAGCTCCCGCCTGAGCTTGTGGAAAAGGGCATGCTCCGAATTCCGAACCCGTATCAAAGCGATGATTAAGGCTGAAGGCGGCTACATTGAATAGATGTGAGCTCTCTTAATTAATTCAATTACCTGCATTAGTTTTTTTTTCGTTAGAAGTTTTAAAATAAAGCTGTAGTTTTGTTTTCTTAAGGGTGACATTTTTATTGTTTCACCATGTAGATACAGGCACAATTTTTAATAGGCGATTAATAGAGCCATTGGAAACATGTAAAATAAGAAAACATGATAAAAAGGCATGTACGACGGAATATCCGCTACACAAAAACGTGAAAAACATGAAGTTTGATAACCCACAACGTAAATTAATCTGCATGCAAATATCCTACGTTCAAAAATAAATATTTTTGCCAGAATAAATTACGCACAACAACGAAACAGATCCAATGTCTATAGTCTATCTGTATCAGGTACAAGTAAGCAAAGTTGGTTAATGTTTGATTTTGGTTGACTTCTTTTTCAGCCTGAGGGAAAGTTAGTAAAACAAATATTGTAATTAGTGTTATTTGTTAGAAATAGCGTATCAAAACCCGTTAGTGTCTAACGATATTTCTGAATTTTTTAATAGAAGTATATGTTCATGGCTAAGGAGTATTGGGTAAAACACTCTCATACCACCCGCAATCAAATGGAATAGCGGAACGAATGATACGAACAATATAAAAATAATTTCATGGATTTTTTCAACAGGTTTAACTGTCTTCCTCTTAAAAAAGAAGTATCATGGGAATATTAAGTTTACAAACAGTCCTCAGTCGCTTGCTAACGACGTTATTATTTTTTTGTAGTTCTATCAGGGAGGTGTCGGAATTCTCCTATATACAGCGCCTGGTATTCCCAAATGATTACTTATTTAATACTGACCAGGCTCAGCATGGCGTAATTTCGATTGTTTGAGTTTTTAAATGTTTATAAATTCTGTTCAATGCTTATTTATACAAGCGTTACATTACGTTATGTTATATCTCATTACTTATTTACGCCACTTTACGTTTCGGCACATTAACCCTTCTGAGTTTTACAAGAAACGTGTTCGTACCATTTTCTCTCATCCACGTTGATCCGGAAACGACCTTCTTTAGTCAATAGAAAGAGGAGTCATCTTTATCATGGTAATATTTGTCCTGACACAGCACTACAAGCAAAATATCTTCTAGGGGAATTTAGTTGGGAGAATCTGGTCTCATCTCGCATATTCTCCGGACCTAGTTCCATCAGATTATCACATATTTCGAGGATTACAAAACCAATTCGATACGATTATGTTAACATCACGAGACGAGATTGAACATAATTACGATTCATATTTCACACCAAAACCTACAAAAAATTTACAAATGAGCCATTTATAAGCTCGTTGACAAATGGAATCAAGTTATAAAGACCAAAGTTCGTTATTGTTTTGAATAAACAAACATTTTCAAAAACCGCACAGTTTTACATTTTCAAGAGGAAATTTTAAATCGGTAGAAAAGTTTGCACCGACCTAATATTTCCATTATTAGCTACTACAAAAAGCTGTCTATTTGCACTAATTTGGAGACCTTTCATCTGTTTAAAGTGCGTATTGTTCATGCCGGCCGTTGTCATAGAAGTATGTGTTTACATTTGCCGCAATTAAGACTTTTAATTATTGTAATGTGTGAGAAATACCTACCATTATCTGAATAATTAGGAAAGTTATCAAATAATTAATACAATTATTTCTCGACTGACGACGGATGATCATTGTCGGCGTGAATCGGTTATCTACTTTTTTCTTTTTAAAAATATGAAGATTGTAATTATAAAAAAGATAAAGATATTCTGGCAAGTGTCAACGCCTATTTCTATTTGGTCGTTTCATTAATTAAAATATCTCATCCGTTTCATATATATATATATATATATATGAGCTGCGAAACAATACTGTATTTGGATGACTATATATATATATATATATATATATATATATATATATATATATATAGTCATCCAAATACAGTACTGTTTCGCAGCTCATCGGTGCGACTAGACAGGAAACTTCCTCAAGCCAGGATCAAAACCGATCGCCCAAACGACAGTCAAGGCTTCTCACCATTACGCTATACGGCTGATGCTGTGTGGGTAATGAACTAACGATGTTTTAACATTGTCCAAATGCCTCCGCCCACTTTGTTTACACAAAGAGCGTCGCTTAATACGCTAATGGCTCTCTCTCTCTCTTTCTCTCTCTCTCTCTCTCTCTCTCTCTATATATATATATATATATATATATATATATATATAGTTTCTATAATAATCAACCATATAGGAGCCTATTCGTCACCAGAGACACACACAGACATTCATATATATATATATATTATGTAATCGTATATAATTTTGCAAGAGAATATAATGTTTTACGTATAAACGTTTTGATGTGTGTATGTATATATGTATATATTTAGAATAGAAACAAGGAGACATACGCTCGAAGAGGTGGTGGAGAAAAGTGTTTGTGTTTGTGCCCGCCATATATATATATATATATATATATATATATATATATATATATATATATGTGTGTGTGTGTGTGTGTGTGTGTGTGTGTGTGTGTATGTGTGTGTGTGTGTGTGTATGTGTGAGGAGATAGGTGTTGCACGTCTTTAAATTACATCTTTTAATTGGTGTCAGATTGCCGAATGTCATATTATTATTATTATTATTATTATTATTATTATTATTATTATTATTATTATTATTATTATTATCTCATAGTAGTCTTAACTTTTGGATTTTTTAGTTGGATTTTCTTTCTTTTGAACACCAGTTTAATTCATTTGACTGTACTTTAACAATTTCGCCGTTCCTCAGCGAAAGCCTTTTGTATCATGTGGAAAAGAAATTGTCTCGTCAATCTGATTGAGTCATTTATGCTGGCTTTTCGTTATGGTCTCAAGCGTTTCGATTATAATGGGAATCACCTTGGCTTCTTTATATTTCAAATTTCGATATTTATTGTTGCGTGTTTATTCTCTTGTATTCTAGTATCGATGTCTGCTATCAGACTATGCCAATGATTGAACAAGTTCCCTTGTTTTTGCTTAGAAAAAAATATTTCCGGATTGGAACGCGTAGGAACCTTAACAGTTGGTAGCGCATGTCCAAAAGAAGTTTGACATTGCCATTTTTCCTGTACCATACCCCGCCTAATTCAAACAGTTTGCGTATTTTCCAATATAAGATTGTGGGAGTTGAAAACTCCCAGTCTAACTCGATTGTCGCCCTTTAACTCAGAAGAGCGACCTAGCTACGTCACTTCCTGTTCCCCATATTTCTTCCTCTTTCGTGCTGGACCTTCAAGCAGTCAAGATGTAACAAACACCGGTCCGGTGGGGCAATGGGCCACCACAATGCTCCTGGCTACCGTCAGCCTCTCGCAAGTAACGTTACTCATCTTTCAATGAACTCTCATTCTTTCTAAATTTCTTTCGCTGATATATAACAATATGTTCTAGTCCTCATTATGCGACCTTTTGTCTTTTCAATTCCTCTACCATTAAATACATCCACCATTACACACATGGGGACGGGGTCGTCTATCACACAGCAGACCATCCTGTCCCCAACAAGACCTGAACGACTTTTTCGTGTCTCGATTTTTCATATTGATATTAAACTAGCATAGGGCATTCTTATATAACATACGTTAAAGTGTTTTCCCCTATTTCATTACACAATCTGCACATTGGTGATTCTGCAGTTTTGTCAGTGTAGGGTTTGATGGACATAGTCACCACCAATGAGAGACAAGGCATGTTAACTGAAAAATTACGTCACCCATAGTAGGCAAAGCAAGTAAAATTCGAGTTGCTTGTTCTTGGCTTGGGGTGCCATTAATGTAAACTCAGTAGGTCTTTTCAAATCAACCCTGACCAACCAATTCCAGCTGTCATTTTATGTAAATTTAGTATTCTCAAAAATACATTGTGTAGTTTCTTTCCAAATGATTTTGCGACCTCTCTTTTTCATCTCAGGCTTCAGTATCTTTTAATTTTCCAGTTCATGAAGAAGAACTTTCCAGAAATATTAGTTAGAGTTCCTCCTTCTATATTTACCATATCTTCAACTATAAGTAAGCCTCGACCATCTCCTTTTCTAGGTAGCTACAATCGATCTATATCTCTTTTATCAGAAAAAGCCCCATATATTAAAATCATTTCACATTTTTCTTTGCGTTCAAACATTTGAATTCATGTACGTTCCAGTCAAGTATATCAGCGGTATATCGAATAATGGACACTGCTATTATATGGAGTGTCACACAGGCCATTATCAAGGATTTCTCTTTAAAAAAAATCTATGGTTTTTCCTGGAGTCTGAGTGACAATATGTCTCTCCAGATTTCCAGTACTCTTCATCTCTTTCGATAACATTCCCAAAGTAACTTGCGTTATTGCAACAACCTCTTACCATTGATTTGAGTATGTCTCGAACTTTAGATGATATACACCATATCGCCAATCCTTTATACAATTTGATTTCTGCGTTTCTTTAGTAATACCATTTATTAGTTTCTGAATTACACCCCAATTTCGTTGGGAAAGTTCAGTTTCAGTTAATTTGGTATTTTTACGTTTATACAAAAAATTGAAATGTTAAAGACTGCTATAGTCGAATTAGCTTTATTTTTGTCACTCCTACTTACGGCTCGGGTCGGCTTTTGCTTTTTCCTGAAGACCTCAACTTCTTTTTGTTTACGTTTTCTTTTTATTCACTATAAACAAAATACAGTGCCACTTGGATCAAGGGGCTACTAGTTGGGACAAAATTTGCAGGGATACTATGTAGGGAGTCGAGCAGCAAGATATCTGTTCACATTGCACTTGAACTTCGGTATATCAATTCAGTTGAGAAAGCAGGGACTCGGGAGGTAATTCTAAAGTCTAACAGTTCGAGGAAAACTATTTAAGTAGTCGGTTTTCCGGCATCTAAGGATTTCTACCGTGAAGAGTTGGGATTTTGCTGCTTGTCAGGGTATTACGTTGAGAGAGTACAAGTGCTATCGAAGTATGTCCCGTAAAAATACTTGTAAAATAGGCACAGGGATGCAGCATTGTTTTGGATGGGACAGAGGTTGAAGTTTGGTCGGGAACACTTTTTGAACCCTGTCTAAAAGTGAAAGACTAGTAATAGATGCAGCAGCCCAAATGTGGGAATAATACTCCATGCATGAGCGAATGCTGGCCTTATAGAGTAACAGGATGCTTTCAGGCGTAAGTAACTTTCTAGCACGGTAGAGTGAATCCACCTTCTTCGCAGCAGGGTAATTTGTAATGTCATCAATGTATCTGTTCTAATTCATGTTCCCTCTGAACGTTAAGCCGAGTTTGAACGAAGGGCTTTCAGATAGAGTACCATTATCCAGTGGTTGAGAAGATTTCTCGTAATCATTAAAGAAAAGCATCTTTATCTTAATTAATGCTACCATCAACTCATATCCCCATTCGACTACAGACTGGAGGTCATTTTCTAAGTTTCCAGCCATTTTTTTTTTTTAGATATTTGTTTATTCGATTTTTATTCGTGTTAGTTATAGAGCGTGGTGACATCAGCATGTACACCTACCTCGGAGACAATTTAATTATTTATGACTAAGATGATAATAAAAAACATTTATATAATTTTGTTTTGACAAACGAGGTCAATATTTGATTATGTTAAATATAACTTTCTTTTTTAAGCAACTCTGTGCCGCTTTTATTTTCTGCTCAAATTTAATTTTTCTTGTCGTAGCTATGTTATTTACGACGTCGTCTCGAATCATACGCGTTATTTTTTCCAATATCTTCCATTGCTGAAGGCAATTCATATGATTCGTATTTTTTTCATAGACAGCTTGATTACGAAAATATTTCGTATGGTACCGCTCAGTTTCTTGAACTTTCGTCAACTTACATATTTTCTGATTAACTATGCTGGGATATAAGTTTTAAAGGGTTAAACTGTTCATCCAGTTCAGCCCAAATAAATTCTCGAAATTCTTCAGTACAAAAACTTTTACTTTTTTTAATTTACCGCTAAAATAATTAGCTAATAAAATTAACTGCAATTTTTTCAGCAAAGTTAGATTGTTAAATTTTTTCTTTTAAAGTTTTTTCCTCTTATGCAAATTAATAATTGAAAGATCAGATTCAGTGTCCAACTGTAATTTGCTGTTGTATTAAATATCTCGACTAGTATGTATTTACGTAAATTTTCATCTAACATTTCATTGAAATTTTTCAGTCTAATTCTATTTTATGTTTTGTGTTTGCTTCTACATTGCGAGCCTTTATGACCAAGCTTGCAGAAATTTTGACACAGTCTATTAAAAAAGAGCAGAGTTTTTCCCAATATAATTGTCCACATTGGTAACAGGGCATCGGGAGTAATTTCCGTTGATTCCATCGGTTTAAAAATGTGAGTAGCCATTTTCTTTTCTCTCTTTTTCAGAGAAGTAAGTATTTTATTTATATATACTGAGGATGTGATTGGACACAATTTGTCTGTTTTTAGGTGAGTAATTTTTGTGTGCTTATTTTACTTTCCTGACGTATGCTACACTCGATTCCGTCATGTTTATAGAATCGCTTCTCACGCTTATATACCTTTGGCAGTTCTCCGTAAGGTTCTGTAGAGTAAGACTGCGTTCGCTTTAAAATTTCAGTAATACTCTTTGTCTAATTTCGGCATTCTTCGTCCACACTAGTCATTGAGCGAAAATAAGACATTTAAAATCGAAAATACTATTCTAAACTCGTTACTGTGATTGTTTACGGCCGACTCGAACACCAAATCATCTTCGTCATCTTTCTCAGCTAAATTAAACATTGCCACATTTTGTGGAACAATGATGTATTGGGACTGAAAAGTTCTGATAGAATCTTCATGAATTCCGCGAATTCCGAACCTGTATTCTTTAGGTAAGTTGTATTCTTAGAGTCTGCTGTGTTCTGGAGAAAGTATACCTTTATTTTAAGCACAAATGTTTACAAATACACTTCTTGTAATAGACAAATCTATCTATCTATCTATCTATCTATCTATCTATCTCGGGCTCCTTGCTCGGACCATCGTGACTCTGTCTGTCTGTCTGTTTGTCTCTCTCTCTCTCTCTCTCTCCAGATTTCCCTGTCTTCCATCAGCTTCCTCAGATCTTCAGGTCCCAGTTGCTATCATGTGCATTGTTAGATGTACGTAGCTCTTGTTTGCTCCCCTGGCAGTGACTAGTAAATCGTAGACGTTGCTCCCTGATGGTAGTAGATATGGCTGGTAGGTTGCCAGAAAGTTGCTGTTCGTGGGATAATATATCCAAGGTATATTTACCACTGTTCGTAGCATACGGGTGTACGTGTCGTCTAGCTTTCTTTCCAATCCTTTGGTGAGTGTCAAGGTTTTAGCACTTAAACGAGGACAAATAATAAAAGAAATACCATTTTAGGTTTAATGTAACACAGTTTATGACATATTAAGGAAAAGTATTTAGCATTAAAAATCAAACTTAAAATAAGCCTTGACGAACGTGTAAAAAACAAAGCAAAGAAGTACTAATCACAGTTTTATATTTATATGTTGAATATTTTATATAATTATTTAATGAAAAACGGAAAAGATAGACATAGTTTTCCTTAATGAAATGAATCCCGAACAGAAATCATTCTAGACTGAAGTAGATCACATGTGTAATCGAAAACAAATAAGTAATTGTCTCCCCTCAGCTATAAAAGAATCCGTAAAAATGAGGTATTAGAATGTGAACTCAGTGCGTTTGAATTTCTTGTGGTTCTACATAATTTGACCTATCACTCATCAGCATACGGATTTGAACAAATGTTTCTACCAATCAAATGATTAAGGATGGAAGATTCAAATTACCGGATGTTCTTGAAACTATGTGAGAACGAATATCACATAGTACGTGTTGAGTTATTCTCATTTCTAACCTTTCGGTTGTATTTCCTACGCAGTCAGCTCCACGCAGACATTGGGATTTATAAGGAACAGAATTATTTTCAATGGTAAGCAAAACATTCTTCTCCAAATTCCCTTAAAAAGAGTCAGTAAAACTTATACTTAGTTACTTTATTATTATTATTATTATTATTATTATTATTATTATTATTATTATTATTATTATTGCCGTTATTGTTGTTATTATTATTATTGTTGTTGTTATTATTATTATTGCCGGTATTGTTCTTATATTTTAAATGTGGGTGCATTTTCCGCATCTCTTGTTTTTCTCTACTTTGTCCTTCAGTTACCACGGGCGATGTTTCTGGCAAAGAGGGAAGAAAACGGTCGCTATTTGGTAGGTAATTTTGTGTAAGAATATGACTTCAGTTATTCTTTTTTCTTTCTATTACTTGTTGTCATGTTACTAATAACGGTGATGGAAGCAAACGTTTTACCTGAGCTGACATTATCTACCTGATAGTCAAGGACCCGAGCCTTGGAATAACTACTAGCAGGTGCAAAATACTGGAGCTGTTGTATTGCAATTTTGTGACGTCTGGACCATACAGTCATTTCTAGTGGGGCCTCTCGATAGCCTATTAGTGGGAACTGCTATTGCTTTTACTTTTCATCGGTTTTTAAAAAATAATTTGTCTTTGCCTATTCTCTTTCCCTTTACATGTAGAGTCTTTCTTTGTCCAGCCATGTTTAGGGCACATCTTCCCTATCATTCTCGGGCCACGTGCAACACGTCTCTTTTACTTCCCTTCCCGGCCATGTTTTTCCTTTAGATGATATTTTGTTTTCCTTCTTCCTCGCTGTATGTCACCTCGCAAATGACTCGGTCATTTGCATACAGCTTCTGCTATCATACACGTGTCCGCGCTCTAATACATATCTCCCTCTCTCTCCCTACCCCTCTCTCTCTCTCTCTCTCCCCCATTCTCTCTGCTCTGCTCTAAACAACACGGCTGACCTTTACCACAACATGCTCAACCTTACCATAAAAATTTCAACAAATAGTACAAGATTAACTCAAAACCCCAGATTCCAACGTATACCCTCACTACCTTTCTCAACATCAGAGATCTACTGCTCAACCTAATAGAGGTTGAAATCACGTTACGCAAGATCAGAACTGATCTATTGTTCCTGTTCAAAACTAAGATTGGCCCACGAGATGATTTCGCCATTAAAGGTTAATCTGACTTTACATCGCAATCTGACCCTCAAGATCAGCACGAACGAGTAAAATCATAAATACATGTCAAGTTTATATCATTTTCTATTGAAACCACTGTCAATAATTCCCCCACTCTTTATTTGTGCCTAAATCTTCTTTCTTAGAACTGCACGCCTGTGGAACTCTCTTCCGTTTCACAGCTTCCCAGCTGACGACAACTTGGTTGTCTTCAAGTCCAACATAAACAAATTCTTGATGAACCGCCCTCTTAAGTAATCCAATTTACCAAATTTCCTTTACTGAAGATTACTGCAATATTATCCCATTGACTACTGTACATTCTATAACCCTTATCCTCGAGTGTCTCCGAGCCTTGATAAGTGGTGATTCTATATAAAAAAATATGAGTAATTTGTATGTTTATTTTATTGGCAGACTCTTATCGTCGTCTTAGTAGTTGTTGTTGTCAAAGTAAATATATAAATTACTCACCTCAAAGAATTCTAATAAAAATAATAAATAATACCATTCAGTACGGATCCGACGTTGAAAGACCAGATAAGAACGAAAACTTGGATTTGTAAGACCAAAAGCTCAAACCTTGATCACCCTTCGGGACCCGTGACGCAATGGATATTTGTATCTCTACAGTTTCAGGTGAGCATAGCAGTTTCGATCCTACCAAAAGCAGTCCAGAGGATTAGTTGGCCAAAACGTGGCGAAACAACAACAACTATGGAAGGCGGTAATTACTCAGGATACAGCTAAGCGACTCAGCATTCCTATCCTATCGCGGTTAACAACCACCTGATGCGAGGAAGGCCAAAGGAATAGTCGGCCGAATCATCGTGAAACAACAATAACTATTAAGATGGGGATAACAGTCCGCAAATAAATAAATAAAAGTTTATTTTGATGTAATAGTGATAATAAAGATTTTTAGAAACGAGCGTACATGTGGCTAACATTGTTAACTGTTCACTTTCGAAGTACGCCTTTAAAATATAAACTTTTATAGATAACTAGCGGCTGTGCCGCATTGGCACACACAACGCCTAGTCAAACACAAAATCGAGTACACTCAACATCAAGTACACGCAACATCGTCTTACCATCAACGTTTACACTGCAGAATCTTGCGGAGAACTGCCAAAGGTATATAAATGTGAGAAGCGATTCTATAAACATGTCAGAATCGAGTGTAGCATACGCCAAGAAAGTAAAATAAGCATACAAAAATTACTCACCTAAAAATAGACCAAATTGTTTCCAATCACACCCTCAGTATAAATAAATAAAAATACTTAATCCCCTGAAAGAGAGAGAGAAAAAAATGGCTACTCACATTTTTAAACCTATGGAATCAATGGAAATTACTCCCGAGACCATGTTACCGATGTAGAGAATTATATTAGGAAAAACTCTGCTCCAATGAAATGTTAGATGAAAATTCCCATGCGCACAAAACAAAATCGTTGAAAAAACAAAAATACCCTAAGGGTAAGGATAATGAGTAAACGTTGGATAAAATGATGGTGAAAATTATTACGAACTTGCCAGGATTCGAACCTGGAAACATCTGATCCGTTTACAGACGCGTTATCCACTGCGCTACAATTTCTGTCCGTATGCTGGAAGATACTACCGCGAGTGTATACAGACAGTGCTAAATTCCATTGACATGGGCAGGTAACTTTTTCGGCATTTGCACGAAACAGCCTCAAACTCCTTATTTCGGGGTTTTTCTTTGGGTGACACAGCGTTGTTCGTTACAAACCATATATAGACAATGACTCACACCTTTCTTTTTTTTTTACATTTTCACCCCAAACAAAGCACATTGCCACTTTCGTGTAGGGGGCAACAACTACTGGGGTATTATGTTGGGATTTGGGCAGCAAGATGTTGGTTTACGTTACACTTGAACTTCTGCATGTCAGTACAGTCGAGGAAGCAGGGACCTGGAATAGAATTTAAGAGTCTAGCGGTTCTGGGGAAGAAACTACTGGAGTAGAAAGATCTTTTACATCTAGGGATCTCTATTGTGTGGGGGTGGGATTTCGCTGCCTGTCGGGTTTGTCGGGGGTGTCTATGTCGTGGGGGCACAAGTGTCTGCAGTTTGCCAGAGCATTCACCATTAAAATACTTGTAGAACAGGCAGAGGGATGTAACGTTTCGTCGATGGGACAGAGGCTGAAGCTTAGATGCCAGTTCAGGGCCTATCAGATTGGCGACTCTCTTTTGAACCTTGTCTAGAAGCGAGAGTCTAGTAGCAGATGCACCAGCCCAAATGTGACAGCAATACTTCATACATGGGCGAATGGTGGCCTTATAGAGGTACAGTATACTTTTAGGTGTTAGTAGTTTTCTAGCACGGTAGAGAGAGCCTACCTTCTTTGCAGCGGCCCTGGCAATGCTTTCAATGTAATTGTTCCAACTCATGTTTCCTGTGAAGGTAAGGCCAAGCAGTTTGAAAGATGTACTCTCAGATAAAGAGTCACTGGCCATTGCTATTGGTGGCAGAGAAGGTTTCTTGTAATTATTGAAGGAAACCAGTTTAGTCTTGGCAGCATTGAATGTGACCATCCATTTTTGTCCCCATTCCACTACAGAGTGGAGGTCATTTCTAGTTTTTTGCCATTTTTTTTTTAGATATGTGTTCATTTGTTTTCCTGTCATGCCTGTTATAGAGTGTGGTGTCATCAGCATATATATCCATCTCAGAGGCAATTTTGTCGGGGAGGTCATTAATGAATATTAGGAACAATAGAGGTCCAAGGACAGGCCCCTAAGCCATTCTGCATTTATATCATATTGTTTGGATGTACGACCATCGAGGACAACCTGGATTTTTCTCTTATCTAAGAAGGATTTAATTATGTTAAGTTATTTACCAGTGATATCGTATGATCTAATTTTCCTGAGGAGACCCTCATGCCATACACTGTATTAGACATATCTAGAACTACCGCTCTGCCCTCTTCCGCTTTGTCCAATGAATGGTATATACGTTCAGAGATTGCAGTGAATATGTCTGCTGTGGAACGGGCTTGTCTAAATCCATATTGTTTGTCTGTCAGAAGTTTAGCATCTGTAAGGTGATGGATTAGAGCTTGGTTAATTATGGTCTCAAATATTTTGGCAAAAAGTGGGAGGAAGCTAATCGGGCGATAATTTGATGGGCCAGTTTTTTCGCCAGAATTCTTGAATACTGGTATCACAGAAGTATTTTTCCAACAGCCCAGAAAGCATGATTCATTAAGGCATTTGTTGTAGAGTTTGGAGAGAACTGGAGCTACTTCGGCTGAGCACTTTTTTAACAGCACAGCTGGGATGAGATCAGGTCCACATACTTTTGAAGTGTCAAGGTTTTTTATGATAGCATGCACCTTAGCAGGGGTGATTTTTAGATTGTCTAGCGTGGCGTCTGTCTGCAAAAGAAAGTCAGGCAGGGGGTGGTTGGAAGAGTCCAGTGTGGAGTTCGAGGCAAACCGACTGGCAAGCATATTAGCCTTGTCGGTTGCTGAGCAAACAACCTCGTGATTGTTGGTTAGTGGGGAAATTGTTGATTGCCCATTATTTACTACACTGTTGTAGATTTTCCAGAAGTCACGAGTTCCTAATTTATGTGCTTCGATCTGTTTTTTCGTGGTTTCAGTAAATTCTCTCTTAGCTGTCGCTATTTCTTTCTTAGCATTACTTCTAGCTTCTATATACTTCTGTCTGTTTGAACTGGACATGTTGGCTAAATCCGCGGTATGCATGCTGCCTTTGAGCAATGGCAGTAGAAGTAAACCATTGGGGAAAGTGGGGCTTGCTATAAAATTTCCGCATGGGAACATGTGCTTCAATTGCTGTTTTGAACCGTTCAGTAGTCTCATTTGCGCACTGTTCAACAGGAAGAGAAAAAATATTTCCCCATGGGGCATTTCTGATAAGATCTCTGATGGCTTCCCAGTCAGCCTTTTTATAATATCTTGTTGTTTTGAGCACTGGCTCTTCAGTTTTGGGTCTAGAGTGTAGGGCGATTTCGACCATTATCACTGCATGATCAGCGTTCCCGAGTTGGTTGTCAGCATTTGTTATACAATCATCGGGAACTGTGGTCAAAAACAGATCTAGAAGTGATGCATGTTGTTCTTCCTGATCAGGGAAACGGGTTGGAAACGTAACCATTTGTGATAGGGAGTGAGATATAGCGAAGCTATATGTTGTGCTGCCCGCTGCATCTGTGTAAGTAGAGAATCCAAGCCAGTTTTTGTGGTGGACATTAAAGTCACCAAATACATGTACTTGTGCGCGAGAGAGAGGGTGCTGTGTCTATGCTGTCAGAGACCTTGTTTATTAGGATGCATTCCTGGGTCGAGGGAGAGCGGTAGAGAAAATAAAGTAGTTAATATTATGTTGTATGTTTAGTCTAAAGCACATAAAAGCTTGATCGTCCGATTCTAGGTTTGTTTCTCTAGTCAATGGGAAGGGTATTTCGAATATAGACTCCAAGCCTGTGCATATGCCTGTCAGAGTCCTTACGGCAGAGTGGGAGATAGCCAGGCATCTTAAAGTAGTTAGAGGGGATGGAGGAATGTATGTTAATCTCACTTAGTGCTAAGATAACCGGGGTATTTGTTAGGAGAAATGCTTCAACATCAGCTAAATTAGTTCTAAGCCCACGGTATTCGTGAATGCAAGCCTCAAGGGAGGAGGCAAGTTGGATTTTTTTGTCCCTTAGCCTGGTTTAAGCTTATTTTTTTTATTGTACTGTCACCATGTTTTTAAAGAGTTTCAGTTAGGGAGGTAAGGGGGAACTGAACAAGAGGTTATGCAGGGTATCAGACATGCAACACAAGTAGACCATCAGCTGACCCTTCTTCAACTAGGATTGTGGCCTCATGAAAGCCCATCGGGGATGAGTACAGGGTCCCTTTCCATGCGTGACATGGCACTAGAAACATCCCGATATTATACACCTGTTGCTGGAGCAGCCGCTCTAAATGCTACCAAAGAGTTAGGGCACCTATACTACCAGTCGGAAACAGCAGCCAGGAACTGTCAATCCGGTACCCTCAACCCATCAAAAGAAGGTCAACCCAATCTAATTGCACAGGCATATGTGGTACTCAAGCACTCTCAAGTGCCCAGTTTTGGGAGGTGGGATGTGTCGGGAGTGGGGAAAACGGCGTTCATTACCCGAGACAAGAAACAAGATCTACCACTGAGTGCTTTGTCGAATCACTGTGGTAGCATCTCTGTTCCTGACTAATAGGCAAAGAAAGAGTATGGAAGCCGGGCGATAGACAGAGCCTATCTACTCCTTAAGCAGTTTAGGTTTGCAGACCGGTAATTTGTTTGAGTCACCAGCTCTAGGAAGGTTGTCATCCAAGACTGGAGAGGCCTTCCTCCCCTTAGGTTTAGTTTCAGAGTTTTCCTTCTCATAGTCGAATGATCTGGGAAGATCTACTGGGTCCATCAGCCCTGAGAGGGTTTGCTCCGCGCCTGGGTCCTAATCCAGGTATTTCTGCGACCCCGCATGCTTAGTTAATGTTACAGGGTTAATTTGTAGAGGTTATATCTCTAATGAATAGTTACACTCCTCAAAGTGATTTAGGGACATTGCTATTTCATTGTTACTAAGGAGAAAAAAAACTCATGCAGTGGAAGCAACTATGTGAGCAGGCTTGTTAGCAAGGCGTTAGTGTGGATTAAGACTTTTAGATTTTTACATTTTTTAATTCATGTTAACTTAGGTACAGGATAACGTTACAGTGTAAGTAGGTATTAGGAATTGAGCTTAGAATTTTGCCCAGTAACTGTATATTTTAGATTACAGGAGGGTTAAGATGTAGGTGCAGTGCAGTACACGTATAACTGGAGGTAAATTTTTAGTCATGACGTATTCCGTATGTATAATTAAGTAAATAGATATTTGGGCAAGTTTTCAGTAGATGCGAATAGATAGAAGTTGTAGGTGTTAGTGTGCTTCTACTATTGAAGGAAGATAATTTCAGATTTTATTTAAGAGTCATCGAGCGTTTTGCATAACAGGGAGTATCGGATTTGGTTTGTATTAATCGTTGAAAACCCATCTAGGAAGAGAAAGTGTTATGTAATGCGGATCGTTTTGCATGTGAGTGCATACTGTGGCTGGTAAGTACCAAACTGGATAAGAATGAACTCTAAAAGAATTTTTCAATTCGGTGCATCTGTTCAAAAGTTTTATTGGTATATATATACACACACACACATAAATAAATAAATAAAAAAACGTTTAGAATTTTATTAATAGTATAGATGATTATAAACATTTACGTATAGATATGTTTGGCGAACACCTTTATAATATATATATAAATATATAATTGCCTTTATAATATCTACATTTTTATCTCTCTCATTTTTGTTTTTTGAATAATGGCTATATTTTTTTAAAGTGACATTTTTACCTTTAATTAAAACGGAATCGACAGTCAAATCAAATCTTTCAAATTTTGCCTAATTGTTGCTGATGCTGGTCTCCATCAGAATTCAGCTGGAAATTAATTAAATGAAACTTTAATTAGCCAGCAAGCAAATTACAATCAATAAAAAGAAGGAAAACTATTAAAAACGAAAAATTAAAATGGCGGAAAAATGAGGAAGAAATCGATCTTTTCTTTAGTTTTTTTTTGTTTGTTCTGTAGCCGTTTTGTGTCTGTTATTCAGCAAAAATCTAAATGAGTTTTGAATAGTTAAAAACCGAAAATATTATGCTTACAGGATTTAAGTTTAGATGAGTCAATATAATAACTTGGCCGTTATTACTCTTTTTGGTGGTTTCTCAAAATAAACGATCTATATTGAAATCTTAATTAGCACTAAAATAAATGGTTAATTTTAGGACGCTTTGTATTTACAGGGTGATTCAAAAGTAACAGATTCATGTACTTGTTTTTTTTTTGGCGAGGAACAAAGTGTAGTATCTGATCTGATACTGTGGCACATTTTTTTTCAGATGCTACTCTCAGCGTAGTAGCAAAAGTATTATTGCTAAGTGATGAAGCCTGTTGCGTAAGAATTGTAAGTGCCACACTAGTGATCCAGATATTATTGCTGGGTGATGAGGCATGTCGCGCAAGAATTAGGCTATAAATTTCCCATAATCCCATTCTTACAACTCTCTCTCTCTCTCTCTCTCTCTCTCTCTCTCTGTTTCTGTCTGTCTGTCTCTCTCTTTTCTCGTCTGACTAGCATGGTGTAAACACGCATTGTTTGGTGTCTCCGTGGGAGACGAAAGAAGGTGGGGGCACCTCCTCTATCTCAACAAAAAGGTTTTAGTTGAAGACACAAAAATCATCCATATTCAAACGTTAAAACGGTTAAAAGATTTAAAATAATTTCTTTAAAGATGCAGTTAATCGTAGCCGCATGTGTGTTTATTGCTTTGTATGTGTCAGTATGACACTCAACTACACACGCACTTTATAATAATTTATGACCATTCACGTCTTCGTTACTTCAATTCAATGATGTTGACATCAAGAAGAAAAGGATAGACTAAACGAACAGTTGCCAACAATCGTGTTGCGGTACATTAGTGTATCGCGAAATGATTACTGGTTTGATAGGATTCATTTTGTTTAATATGTTTTGTTTAATCATGAATTCAATTTAAAATTCGCAGAATTTCTGAAATCTAAGCGCTTCTATGGTTTATATTATTTATGCGGCATCGTTTTAGGTGGCACACTAAGCGTAATGACCCAGATATTGTCCCTATTTACAATGCCTCCCACCGGGACAGAGTTAGACACCAGGGTCGTTTTTTAACGTGGAGAAAAGGAACAAAAATAAAAATTGTCTCAGTCGTGAAGGATTTCTCCTCCACTGACAGAGAACAAGAAATTAAAGTGCAGCATCTGAAGAACAGATACTACACTTTGTTCTTTGTATTTATTTGCTTCCCCACTGAGCAAATTAGGCACAAGGCCGTTTTTTAATGTGGAGAGAGAGGGAGGGGGGAGGGAAAGGGGGATCCAGCTCCCGAGAGGTGGGAAATGGGAGCTGGATAGTAACTGTGGTCGTAGGGTGATCCCTACCTTGACCAAGTTCAGATATGTGGGGTTACCCCCACATATAGTCTTTGCTAGTCATAGCTGGTCTTTTCTAGTCTTAGCTTTGCAGCATCTGCCGGAACAGATGGTATTTATTTGCTCCCCCACCGAGCAAATTAAGCACAAGGCCGATTTTTAATGTGAGGAGTGAAGGGAGGGGGAAGGGAAAAAGGGGACCAGCTCCCGAGAGGTGGGAAATAGGAGCTGGTTAAAGGTCAGGCATGTGGGGTTGCCCCCACATCTGGTCTTTGCTAGTCATAGCTAGTCCTAGCTAGTCATAGCTTGCAGTATCCGCCGGAACAGATGCTACACTTTGATCTTGTCCCGAAGGCCAAGTTGCTGAGTGATGTCGTTTAAGAATTAGGCAATAGATTTCCCATAATCCCATTCTTACAACGCTCTCTCTCTCTCTCTCTCTCTCTCTCTCTCTCTCTCTCTCTCTCGTCTGACCAACATGCAGTAAACACGCATATTTTGGTGTCTCCGTGGGAGACGAAAGAAGGGAGGCACTTCCTTCTTTCCACGCAAAGAATTAGCTAGGGTAGCCTAGCTAGAGTAGAAGAAAACAGTTGTAAGTATTTTATTAATGAATAATGCATAATATTGTGAAATAAATAGTTAAGTTCCTTCTTTTTCTATAAACCCCCGTTGCGAGTCATTTGTAAACACCCAAGCATACATCACAGATAGAAATCAAGACCAACCAAACATCATACCAGAACGACCCAACAAGCAATAAGCTGAACTGGACATCAACCAAGCAGAGGATTTCCATACTACTGAGGCGCGTCTTATTGTTTTTAGAATAACGTTTGTCAACACCAGAGTGACGAAGCAATAATTCTCATCGGCAAACGATCGTTTGTTATCAGCGGTGGAGCTAGAAAAGTTCCAATGACGATCAGGTAACACCCAACCGGCAAACGGATGGGTTATAATTTGGTGCCCATCGTTTGATCGTGTTTAACACCGAGGAGCTGGTTGCCGTTCCCAGGAAATTTCTCAACCAAGTAACACATCCTGGCAAACGATCGTGTCATAGTGATGCCGTAAACCCAGGATAAACCATGAGTTCCCATTTACAATGCCTCCCTCCGGGACAAAGTTAGACACCAGAGTCGTTTTTTAACGTGGAGAAAAAGAACAAAAATTTAAAATTGTCTCAGTCGTGAAGGATTTCTCCTCCACTGAGAGAGAACAAGACATTGAAGTGTAACATCTGAAGAACAGATATAACACTTTAACTTTGATCCTAATCACGAAACGATCACCTTTTCTGTCCTCGATCAGTGGAGAAGAAATCCTTCATGACTGAGACAATTTTCATTTTTGTTCCTATCCAGAGTGCCCCATTTTTTCCCTTCATTAAAAACCAACCTTGTGTTTAAGTCTGCCCTCGTGGGGAGGCAAGTAAATAGAGGCACTGAAATAAATAAGTAAATAGAGACACTGAAATATAATTCTTACAAGAAATAAATATATTAGGTCGGTGCAAAAATAATGTTCTTTTTATATTTGAACGTTGAACGTTAGTTTGAACGTCAAAAAACGACATTATTTTGCACAACCTTATAATAAGAAAGTCTAAAATATGAAGTTTTATTTGGAATTCAGTATGGCTACCAGCATTCGACACTAATTTTTTAAGACGCCTGGAAACTGCATAGACTGATTTTGTTACAAGAACAAGTTTCCGGTTCTTGTAAGTAAGTAAAAATAAGTTAGGATAGACCGAGAATTCGAACCTGGAAAGCTAGGTTTGGAATTAAGATTAAGGAGAATTTCGATTGTTAGTTTTAAAATAAATAGCAGATATGTTTGTTTGAAAAGGAATTCGATTGTTTAGAAAAGTTATTGTGAAAAAGGAATTTGATGATTCAATTCTGTTTATGAAAATTAAATTTAAAAAATGTTAAACATATTGAAAAATAGGTTAGACCAAACATAGGTTAGAGAATTCTTGTTTGCAGACATGTGTGTACAGTGCCCGTGAGTTCAGGGCCACGTGAGTCAGGCACATTCTCGGACATGTGCATGACGTCATGGGGAAATGAATTCTCAATATAGGGAGTTTTTAGAACAGAACGCGGAGAACGGGGACAGAGTCGGACAGACAGAGCTAACATTGGCCAGAAGGAATCCCGCTTTGGAAGCGAAGGGTTAGAAGTTGAATCATGTAGTGACTTTGAATTCCTTGATGTGAAATCATTGACCGGTCTAAGAAATAAAAGACGTCATCATTTGGTAAGTGCGTCCTGTGTTGTGCCATTTTACCAAAACAAAGTAAAGTGTAATTGTATTTATATGAACTTTGTGTATAAACCCATCTAAGAAATGTGTCTCCTTCTCTATCAAGAAATAATGACTGTCCCCTCCTGTGATAAAAGAACTGATAATCCTCATCTCTATAGAAACATTCACAAACTGTATAAATATATATCTTATATCTCTCCCTCATCCAACTGTATTACATGTCCCGTCTCTCTTTAAAATGTACCCCGTCTCTCCCACTAATATGACTCCTATGCAACAATTAAACAAGGTACTTTTTTCTTTTTTACTTTTTCTTAGTATTGAGTCAACATTTGGAAAAACTAGGGCTAACGAGCTGAATAGGTTAACAGTTGAATCATGATAGATATTGTAAGTGGATTTAAAATTTACACATAGCACTAATTCAAAACGGTAGTTAACACAGAAAACAAATTTTTCCATCGTCAAAAATGTCACTCATATAATGTGAAGACTAAAAAAAAAAAAAATGATGGGGCACACACAGTTCTCGCCCCACACTTTATTCAATTCTTGTAAGAATTATAATTCAGTAATACATTTCAATCATTCTGTAAAAATGTAATATCATGCAATCTATACCATTTCAAGTTCGAAATGATAATAATCAACTTAAAAATGTGTTATTTTCAAGTGAAAAAAAAACGAATCAACATCAGAATATAACAATCAACATCAAAATGGAACAACCATCTTCAAAATGGATTAATCAACTTTAAAATGAGAAATAATCAACTCCAAATTTTGAGAATTGACATAATACAAATAAATTTAATATTTATTGTTTCATTTTTACTTCAAAAGTGATACAAAAGAGAAATTTATTTAAAATTTAATATCATCTAAATTAATTACAGAGGAAAGTAATCTCTGTATTCCGGATACGATGTTAGTGCAAGTCCCAGGGAAAATATTATTACGTTGGTTAAAAAATAATGTCGTTTTTATATAGATAGTTGAACGTCAAAAAACGACAGTATTTTTGCACCAACCTAATATTAATAGCCTCGGAGAACATCGCTTCTAACTTGCTGAGGCGAAATTCTTTAGTTTAAAAAAAATATCAATTAGAATTTAATTAATCCATTTTGAAGTTGATATTTCATCCAGAAGTTGATTATTTTTCATTTCGAGATTGTTTTCCAATTTGAAATTGATTAATCCGTTTTGAAGTTGATCAATTTTTTCACTTTAAAATAAGTCCATTTTGAAATTGATTATTATCATTTTGAACTTGAAATTGTATAGAAATATGAATGTTGGCTTTCTTTGATTTTACTTAAATGTTTATTTAATATTAAAACTACAGCGTGGTCGCTAGAAAAGCGGGAAATTTGTCAAACAACGATTTATTTTTACAAAGAATAATTTTTACAAAGTTTTTCAAAGATAAATGTTATATTATACTCATAGATACTCAAAATGTCGTCCGTGCACTTCACTGCAGCGTCAAACAACGATTTATTTTTATAACACTCACACGGCACCAATCAAAAACTAGCAATCACGCATTTTATTCATGATCTAAGCTGACCTTCAAATTTCCCTGTGGCTTTTATTATCTTTTTTTTTACACAATGATCACCACTTATCAAGGCCCGGAAGCCACTCAGGGATAAGGGTTATTGCAAGTACATTACGTTAGTGTGGAGATTTGATGAAGTGTTTAATTAAGGGGGTGGTTCATTAGGAATTTGTTAACATTGGACTTGAAGACATACAAGTTGTAGTCCGGAGGGAAGCAGGCAGACGGAACAGAGTTCCACAGGCCTGCAGTTCTAAGAAAAAAGCTTTGTTCATGGAATCTGCGTTTTGATTTAGGCACAGATATAGAGTAGGGGAAAATTTTCACAGTGGATTCAGCTAGACGGGTGTTTTTTGTAAAAGATTGGCGAGGGGGGGGACCAGAGATTGGAGCGACCTCTTACCAATTCTGACGTTTATCTGCAAACTTTTTTTTTTTTTACTTTTTTTATTTTAGGAATCTCATCTGGTTATTTAATATTTCTAAAAATGTAGTGTTCATATAATCACTTGTTCGAGGTTGCTATGAATTCTTCACAAAAAAACACGTGTAATATTTTTTGCTCCAAAACTGATATTTGAAAGCCATTTTTTTTTTTAAAGGGAGGTGAGATCTGATCAACATTGCTGGGGAGCCATGAGATAAAATACTGTGATGCATTAAATACTTGTGACACATTTGGACCTCTCCTCGTAGGGGTGACAGTGTAATAATACCATGAGTTAATGTCAAGTTCAGTATAATAATCTTACACATGTTTCTTTGAAAAAAGGCACAGCATGCGTACGCAAAATCCAAACTCGCATTTGACCAATTGAAAATTAAACAAGAATACTGATAATAAAACTATACAGTTTAGGCTAATTTCGTGTTAATTATTATTTAAACGTAATAGATTTTCAGTATTTTCTCAACAATGCTCAAAAGAAGAGTATCTTACTTATGGTATTAAAATAAAACATGACAAATAAGCTATACAAAGGTGTCCATATTTCATCCACTGCCTGACGATTCTATGCAGAATGAAATGAGGAGGCCTCTTTGTAGCTTACTGACGAAAAACATTTAATACTGCAACCACTATATAAAGGTAAATATTTGTATGTATGTTTTTATGTATATATATGTATATCTATGTATATGTATATATATGTTGTATATTTTTTTCATATATATGCATGTATGTATTTGTATATGTATGTATGTATAATATTGTACGTAAATCAAATTTATATTTATAATTTTACTCTATTTTATTTCTATCCCTAACTCATATTAAGTTTCTTATCAAGTTTTAAATCCATACCTTTATTTTAATTTTTTCCAGATATATCTGCCTTACTTTAATGCTACGTTTACTTATGGTGTATTTTACATTTAATAAAAACCCTTTCCAATATTTGCTGCTGAGGAAACCTTGTTTAATAAAAAAAATATATGTAATAATTATTGTCCGTAACTTGATGTCTACCACAATAAAAACATTGTTTTCCGAAACGATCGTACAAATAATTGATTTTGTTGTTGTTCCTTCTTATGAAACGGATTTTTAATTTAATTATAATTTGATTTTTAAATTATCAAGCACATTACTATATATATATATATATATATATATATATATATATATATATACATATGCGCAACTACTATATATGTGTAATCCTATAATAATTAGATCACTCGGACAGACGTTAAAGAAACATTTAAAAATAAATGTTTAAATTTTAACAGTATTTCTCGCGGTTGGCGGTGGCCAAATGGATTAGGTCCTTGCAAATTGGAGTCAGAGAAAGCTTTTGTTGCCCGGTTCGGATCTTTCGACCGGTGTTAATAGTGACGCCATGCACTGATGATACCCGAAAGGATGAAACACAAGTTTCTGTCGGTATTTAATAATTATTTTAGTAAATATTTACGTCAGCCCAGACGTTAAAAAACATTTAGAAATAAATGTTTAAATTTCAATACTATTTCTCGCGGTTAACGGTGGTCAAATGGATTAGGTGATTGCTAATTAAGTCAGAGATGGCTTCTGTTGCCGAGTTCGAATCTCTCAATCAGTGTTAATTGTGACACCCTGCACTGATGATTCGCGAAAAGATGAAATACTAGTGTATGTGGCTATTTAATAATTTAATAATTATTATAGTATATATATATATATATATATATATATATATATATATATATATATATATATATATATATACACTTGTGCCCGATATTATTCATACCCCTCCTTGAAAATTGAGTTTATTAGGTGTAACTTTGTAAGAATTTATTGTTTACGTCCATATTGATACATATTCTTAATAGACCTCTTCTGATCATTTTCGTAATTTTAAAATCTCGGGATACTTGTAATAAAAGAAATATACAGCTATTTATAAAATCTGCAATGTTCAAAAATAATCATACCCCCTTATTTTTTCAGTATTAATCGAGTTTCTGACTGTTTGTTTCCTGTTTGATTCTTATTTTGAATGCTTTTATACAACCTTTTATTAATTTCATTTCGTTTTTTGCATTTTTCAGAAATTAAAATGATATCAACTGAAAACCAATAAAAGAATAAAAATTATTAGAATGGGGAAGAAAAAAGAGCTTAGTAATGATCTTAGGACTAAAATTGTGAATCCACATAAGGATGGTTTAGATTACAAGTCAATTTCCAAGAAATTTGAGGTCCCTACAGCAACAGTACAGAGCATCATCAAAAAATTCCAGAGCCACCACACAACAAACAACTTGATTGGTAGAGGAAGGAAAAGGAAACTGTCTGCTAGAGCCACCAGGAATATTGTAAGAAGTGTTAATGCAAATCCAACCACCACTACTAAGGACATTTTAGAAAATCTGGAGTCTTCTGGCATAAAAATATCAAGGCAAACATTGCAAAGGACTCTGCATGAAAATGGTCTGAAAGGAAAAAGACCAAGAAGGACTCCATTGCACACCGTAAAACACCTTGCAGTACGTCTAAAGTTTGCTAGGACCCATGTGAATTCTCCAGAGTTTGTTTTCTCAAGTATTTTGTGGACTGACGAAACAACAATTGAATTGTTTGGCCATATGGATGCTTCTTACGTTTGGAGGAAGAAAGGAGAAGCTTACAACTCAAAGAACACCATACCCACGGTGAAACATGGTGGTGGTAGGCTAATGTTTTGGGGGTCCTTTTCGGCTAGTGGTCCAGGTAGTTTGGTCAAGATAGATGGAACCATGAAGAAGGAGCAATATTTGGAGATACTCCAGAAAAACATTAGACAGGATGCGGAGAAGCTTTATTTAGGACCAAACTGGGTCCTTCAACAGGATAATGATCCAAAACATACTGCCAAAATAGTCAAGAAATGGTTTGAGGATAATCAAATTAATGTTTTGGAATGGCCTAGCCAGAGTCCCGACCTGAACCCTATCGAAAACCTCTTGCACATATTGAAAACTGAGGTTAAAAAGCGGAAACCTAGAAATTTGAGGGATTTGGAGAACTACTGCATTGAAGAATGGTCAAAAATCAGTGTTGATTCTTGTAAAAACCTTGTTGATAAATATCCAAAACGGTTACAGTCAGTTATTAAGAATAAAGGGCATCTATAGACTATTAGTAAGAGAGGTATGAATAATTTTGAACTAGTGCCATTATTGTTTTTCTTTGTATAATGTTTCAAACTTGCATAATTTATTTATTTGTTGAGTTTAAATTAAATACTTATGCTTGATTTATTGTTTGAAATCCCTTTAATATTGTCTACCTTCTGGTTTGAAAGCTCAAAGATCCGAGGGGTATGAATAATATCGGGCACAAGTGTATATATATATATATATACTAGCAAAAGTACCCGTCGTTGACTGGGTTCAAAAACAGCCTACAGAAAATGGACTCTGATTTATGAAAATATGATAGGTTATGAAAAGGAAGAGTTGTAAAGAGATAGCTTCGAATTTGGGAGTATCAAAACCAAAGCAAAATATGATGAAAGTAAAAATAAAATAGATAAATCCCACAATTTATTATACCATAACTGTTCACACTGAAACACTTATCACAATATTCTGTGGATCTATATTAAAAAACCTTGTTAAACTTTGTGACATATTTCCATTCTATGGAGGTCAGGCGCGAACGAACACCCCATAATTTTATTATACCATATTTCTTCAAACTGAAAGATAATTATCAAAGTATACTTACGCAGATAGATATGAAAAGTCTTTATTAAAGTTTGTGCCTATTTCCATTCTATGGAGGCCAGGCGCAAACGCAGACCCCACAATTTTATTATACCATCCCTATTAAAGTTAAAACATACTTATCAAAGTATTCTCATGTACATCTATATCAAAAACACTTGTAAACGTTTCTTTTTAATTTTTAATTTTTTTATTTCCATACTTTGTGGACCAGGCGGAAACGCAGACCCCACAATTTTTATGGACGACTGTTCTGCCAGATCAAACATACCCATTCCTGTGTCTCGATACATCTTCTATCATTATATGGAATCAGTTTTTTTAAAATAGTCAACCATATAGGAGTCAATTCGTGACCACAATCACACACACATTCAGCTTTATATTATAGATATATATATATATATATGTGTGTGTGTGTGTGTGTGCACGCGCGTAATAAAGATCTGAAATATAGTGTACCATGATTTTATGCTAACAAATTATGCACTGTTAAGTAAATGTTAAAAATCTATAATAAAATACTAATCTACCCGTTGGCTCTTAAATATTCAAATTAAAAGTGAATTTTGAGATTGTATTGTCTTTAAAGAGACCCTACCAAAAGCATTGCGGCACCACATCTCATTACCACGGTTGCTAACACACTCTTCAGCATGACCGGGTGGTGATTTGGCCATAAGCGTAGAAATACACAGAAATGCACGATCTTCTCGTTATAAGCGATCCATTGTGTATTTTATTTTTCCAATGTGGTCACCACTTATCAAGGCCCGGAAGCAACTCAGGGATAAGGGTTATTGTAAGTACAGTACGTTAGTGTGGATATTTAAAGTGTCTACTTCAGGGGGCGGTTCATCAAGAATTTGTTTACGTTGGACTTGAAGACATTTAGGCATAGATAAAGAGTGGAGAAAGTGTTTGACAGTGAATTCAGCTAGACGGGTGTTTTTTGTAAAAGATTGGCGAAGGGGGAACCAGAGATTGGAGTTCAGACGAGCACCTGTCATGGAAATAACGATAAAACAAAGATAGGCTTGCAACGTCTCTTCTGTGGGAGAGAGGTTGCAGGGAAGAGAAAAAGGCATCCCCCACTAAGCCACTGTCAAGGCAGGATAGGCTGTTTTTAGCAGCTCCTGTCCAGATATGGCAGCAGTATTCCATCCTTGGACGTACTTGGCTTTTATATAGATAAAGAATTGCATCGGTAGTGAGATATCTTCTGGAGCGGTAGAAGGATCCCACCATCTTTCCAGCGACCTTGGCAACAGACTTGATGTACGTGTTCCATTGTATGATTACTATTTCCCATTAATTTCAGTGTCATCTGACAAGTAGTTTATCGGTTAAATATTTATCCACAGGCAGACACAAATACAAAGATCTACAGTTTTAGTTATATAGAATACTTTATTTATATGGAATTATATTCTTGCAGAAAACAAATAAAGTTGAGTGAGAGTTGTAAGGCTGCCATTTTCAAAGATATGAATAACCAGCTGATATTCATAAAATACAGATATAAAAAAGCTATGGCAAGTAAGCTACACAGTACTTAAGTAATCCAATTCACCAAATTTACACTACTAACGATTACTATGATATTATCCCATTGGCTACTGTACACTTAAACTCTTATCCTCGAGTGGCCTCCGGGCCTTGATGAGTGACTTCTTTAAATATATATAAAAAAAAAGCAGGCCCTTAGCGCTGCTTTACGACTTTTAATTTCGGAAGAGATAGAGTTTTAAAATATGGAGACAGACAGACATACAGGCAGACTGGTAGACATAGCGTGTTTTCTAAATTAGATTACAATTCTGAATTTTTGGAGATGAGGTGTGAATATTTGTATTATTTCGATTGATCGGACAATTGTTCTCATGTTAAGTGCTATCTGCACAATGTTTCGGTCGATGTAACCCTCGACCTTCGTCATGTGTAAAATCATCATGTTTCAGCAGCAAAAAAAACAAAAAACATGGGGACCTGACAAAGGTCGAAGGTTACATCGACCGAAACATTTTGCAGATAGCACTCAAGATGAGAATACTTGTCCGATTAATCTAAATGATACAAATATTTATGGATTCTTTTAAGTCAAGGAAACATGTTTTTTATTTTATTTTGTGACTGACTCGTATTTGTTTTTGTTATTTTATTTTATTTTATTTTTAATATTCATCCCTGATTTAAAAACAAAATGCTTGCTTACTTTTTACGGAAATTTTTAGCGAAAATAAATAAGCTGGATAAGTGCCCGTCTAAATTAAAATCGGTCACATCTTGTTCTTAACATAAGAAGTCCACGTTGCTCGAAAGACGCGCCTAAACCGAGACTCAGCAGGAGCCATTCAATGTGGCTTGTCGTGCATTTGTCTTGCCTTAATTTATCGTACATATATAGCAGAACCATAAATCACAGAGATCCCAAAGTAAGAAACCTCCTCAGCCATCAATAGCTCTGACTAAAGATACATTACCTGAAAGTACTTCTTTCAAACTTCTCAGGAAACGAACATAGCATTGCCAAGGCTGCTGCAAAGAAGGTGCACTCTCTCTACCGTGCTAGAAAGCTACTTACGCCTAAAAGTGTATCTCTACAAGGCCACCATTCGCCCATGTATGGAGTACTGTTGTCACATTTGGGCTGGTACATCTGCTACTAGTCTCTCGCTCCTGGACAGGGTTCAAAATGGAGTCGCGAAGCTGATATGCCCTGAACTGTAATCCTCTGTCGCATCGACAACATGTTGTATTCCTCTGCTTGTTCTACAAGTATTTTAATGCTGAATGCACCGACGAACTACAAGCCATTTCACCCCTTTCGACGTAAATACCCCCGATAAACTTGACAAGAAGCAAAATCCCACCCCTACACAGTAGAGATCCCTAGATGTAAGAAAGCTTTCTACTCTAATAGTTTCTTCCCCAGAACTGCTAGACCGTGGAATTCCCTTCCGGGTTCCTGCTTTCCCAACTGTACTGACATGCAGAAGTTCAAATGTAACGTGAACAGACATCTCCTTGCTTAACTCCCTACATATTATCCCTGCAAATCATGTCTCCGATAGTAGCCCCCTACATAAAAGTGGCACTATGCCTTATTTGGGGTGAAAATGGAATTAAAAAAAATATATATAAAATTAGAAAGAATTTTTTTAGAAACGTGTTATCTATTGTATTAAGGTAAATTCTGGAACAAACATTTATCGAGTCCGTGTTAATAGGTACAATTAGATCTTATGTGTGTATATGTGTTTTTGTGTGTGTATATGTGTGCTTGTGTATGTGTGTACGCTTGCGTATGCTTATGTGTGTGCGTGTGTTTGTGCGTGTGTATGTGTGTGTATCTGAGTGTGTGTATGTATGCGTGTATAACATTTATCGAGTCTGTGTTACTAAGTACAATTAGACATTATGTGTGTGTGTATTTGTGTGTATGTGAGTATGCATGTGTGTGCGTTTCTGTGTATATATGTGTGTATATGTGTGCGTTTGTGTGTGTATGTGTGTGTTTGTGTGTATCAGTGTGTGTGTGTGTGTGTGCGTTTGTGTGTGTGGGGGGGTTGTGTCTGTGTTTTTTTGTGTAGGTGTGTATAAAAGAGAGGGGCGGAAAGAAAATAAATAGGGGAAGAAATGGAGTCAGGTGCTTCTCTAACGTTTCGGTTTGTTTAACGCGTGGCTAATGTTGCGTGTTTGTAGCCTATCAGTCGCGGGTGAGTGCACTTAAGCAAAATAATTTTAGCGGGAAGGGGAGGGAGCGACGACTCTGGAAACTTAAGACTCTTTTTATGGGTAAACGAAGAAGGATAAAGAAAAGGGGATGGAAAACATGGAAAAGGAGGAGAGTAAGAAAAGGAGAGAAAGAAGAATGCCGTGCTCAATGGGACAATGTAATAATTTTTAGTAGTGGAAATTTGGTAACTTGGATTACTTAAGGGGAACGGTTCATATATATATATATATATATATATATATATATATATATATATATATATATATATATATATATATATATATATGAACCGATAGGATTGCTAATTATTTTTTAATACTTTGTCGATGTGTATTAATGATATATATATATATATATATATATATATATATATATATATATATATATATATATATATATATATATACTAGCACAAATGCGACAGTATGAGTCATGTTATTGCTAGTATATATATATACACACACACACATACATATATGTGTATATATATACATATATATATACATAATTATATATATATATATATATATATATACGTTTTATTTTTATTACCGTTTATTTTTCTGTTCAGTTACATTTTTGTTTCAGCTACGCGACCGTTTTTGGCCGTTATGAAGCCTCCTCAGACCTTACAGAAAAGTTCGTTTATGGTGGAATAAAAGAACCTTTCTGTAAAGTCTGAGGTTACATAACGGCCAAAAAACGGTCGCGTAGCTGAAACAAAAATGTAACTGAACAGAAAAAAAAACGGTAATAAAAAATAAAACGCATATTTGCTCTACAACAGCATTGAGCACTTTCTTCAGGTTTTTATTAATTACCATTTCTACTATATATATATATATATATATATATATATATATATATATATATGTATATATATATACATATTTTATTACAGACTTTTACAGAAGTGTTTGTTATTATGGGATGAATAACGAACACTTCTGTAAAAGTCTGAGGAAGCTACAGACGGCCAAAAAAAAACGGCAGGGTAGCTGAAACAATAATGTAACTTAACAGAAAGATACGGTTATAAAAAATAAAACGCATATTTGCTCTACAACAGCATTGAACACTTTCTTCAGGTTTTTATTAATTACCATTTCTACTATATATATATATATATATATATATATATATATATATATATATATAATTTACTGATATATAAGTTAATAATTACGAAAAGAAATTAAAGAAATAATCAATTTTACTGTCGCCTTATTAAAATCGACTTAAATGATAAGACCCCTTCCCCATACAACTGGGAGAAATATCTCTTCTTTGAGTAACTCTGCAAATAAAACCAAATCATTCGTTGGCTTTTCTGTTGGCGAAGCTGTTAATCAATTCAATTATCTGTCCAGATGAATGTGCCGAATTGTTAGGGCGAAACACCAATGATTCATTTACAATGTTGACCTCTTTCCAGGGCCGAAACGCTACTCCAAATCAGACTCTCAAAATCGACGCCTGTAATTGGACGGTTAATTATACAATTAATACATATGTGGAACTTTAATTCAAGTTTGCCACGAAAATAAGAACTGCTCGCTCATCCCAACTAGGAGACAAACATTTTAATCTATCTATATTTCTATAACAAGTGAGAATGTGTGTGTGAATGAGGACACTTCTCAACCTATATACTCAACGAAGTTTTGATCGACAGACTTGGTATGTAGGCTACTCAGACACGTGGGAAAATTTTAATCGGTTTTCATCCGAGCTGCTAATGGGTCAAAATTGAAAAATTGCTACTTGGGGGTAATCGGATTTTTATCTGTTTGCCAACTGCTTGTTTAATGGTTATCGTACTTGACTCATTGTCTTTAGGCTTTGGTTTCGATGTCAGCTCGAAAAGTGAACCGTTTAGAAAAAACATAACACTCGCATGCACATGTCTCAGTTTATTTACGTTTTTTTAACGTTATTTTTTAAAGGGGTTTAACGTTACGTTTAATACCTACGGTATTTCTGTTTATAATACATAAGAAATCTGCCTTAATTAAAATATAGTATTTATGCGTATTTTTCGACCGGGCAATGCAGGGCGACCTGCTATTAGTTTAATATAGATACATAGACTAGTTGGACCGTGTCTAGCCACATAAGATACGGAAAAAAACGGGTGCTTGTGCATAATAATCTTTGCTGCCTTTTCGTGGTTTGTCAACGGATTTCTTATCCATAGACTTGAAATTTGGTATATAGGATATTCAGACATGTGGAAAACTTTTTAATCGTTTATATCCGAAAAAAAAAACGGGCTGCTTAGAGGTCAAAGTTGAAAAAATGGTGCGTGACGGTCGTCAGATTTTTATCTGTTTGCTAACTGTTTCACGGTTGCACATACGTGAATGGTCTACATTGTGACGTGACTGTTCCAAGGAGTGGAAGAGTTCCCCATTTAGGGGAGGTTGAGACTCCACGAAACTCTGGAGAATGCCGGGTAACTATGCTTGTGTTATTTGTTAAGTATTATTGTATGCCCGGGCAACGGCGGTCGACCCTGCTGAAAGGAAGAGTTAAGTTATGAATTTTATTATTTTTTATGAAACCGACATTTAAATCTGATTGTTTGGTGAAAGTGACAATTTGATGTCATTTTGAGAAACATAACGAAATATAATCTCATTTCTGATTCCAGACGAGGGATCACGGGGTTAACCTCTCCCGATCGTGAGAACCACAACTGAGAGCGTTTGCAGGTGCAGGCAGAGAACCAGGAATTTCTCTGGGATGACGTACTTACTGGCGATTGACCTCGGGAGCAATTTATCCTACCCCGATACATAAGCAAATCTCCGCGCCAAAATCAGTCAATTGGGGAGAGTTGGAGCTGAGTTTTGAGCGAATCTAATCCTAATCGAATAGTCGTCGCTGCCCCTTCTCTTCTCGACTTCACCACCGCTAAAACTGAAAATAATTAGATCTAATTGGGACTCAATAGTGTTTGTTAAAAATCAACAACTGAACGATTGTATATATCATATTTTGTATATCTAATCTGAATTAACCATGTAGAATAGAAATATCTGAGTCTGTCTTTTTTGCATACATGAAAATCTATTCACTTCCAGTGTGACGGCGGTATATCAACCCCAAGGTGAAATCGACACTGACTAAACTGATCACCGAGTCCTACTGCGCCAAGAGATCCTGCGAAGAATTCCCTGCGGAGAACAAGCACAATGCGTATGTGACAAGGGATCCCTAATAAGGGATCGTTGAGGGTTTGCATCTGTTGTCGGTGACCCAGAAAGGTCACAACATAACAGATTCGTTATAGAAAATTAAGTAGGTTTGAAAATGATTTTTAAAGATCGTATCCAGCTGGCCTAATGTTTTTTATACTTTACTCACTGTCTTTTAGGTTTTGGTTTCGATCTCAGTTCGAGAACTTTTACTTACAAGAAGTGACCTAGAAAAAACGTGATAATCGCAGTTTCTTTTCGTTGGTTTTTACTTCATATTTTTAACGAATTTAAGGTTACGTTTAATACCTACAGTATTTCTGTTTATAATTAATAAGAATTTTGCATTAATTCAAATATAATATTTATGTTCATTTTACGACCGAGCAACACAGGGCAGCATGCTAGCGTTAATATAAAATACACAAACACCACCCTTACAGTTATTCCTCTGGTCTTGGTGTTGAGACGACAACAACTATGGATGGCAATAATTGCTGAGAATGCAGTTAAGAGATCTGAAGTTCCTATCCTGTAACGGCTACCACCTAACAAAGGCCAGGGAAATAGTTGGCTGAAACATCATGAAACAATAACTAAAAATGATGAGGATAAGAGTTCGCAATAAATAAATTAATAAATAATACTCATCTCAATAATGAATTTCAATTATAATACTACTAGCATTTTAGCCCGGCGTTGCTCGGGTGTTTGGAGGTGTATGTTGAACAAAAAAATACAAAAAAAATACCAACAAACAAAAAAAAAACAACAAAAAACAACAAAAAACAAAAAAGATCAATTTTTTTAAATTTGACCCTTATTATGACCCCCTTAACATGTATTGTTTAGGGCTCAAATCAAGTTATTAAGTTAGATCCATGTCCAAGGAACCTATATTAAAAAATTCAAGTGTTTAGACCCAAAGTTGTTGGAGGAGTTTAGTAGAGTTCTCAAAGGTCAAATCGTTGAACTTTGACCCCTTAACAGCCAAATTTCTGGCCGGACACTGATCCCAAAGATTTTCCAAATCTCAGTACCCTGTATATCAAAAATCGAGCCTGTAGACTAAAAACTGACAGAGTTATTGCGTAGGGGAATGTACACACACAGACACACAGACACAGACACGTTTACTTTTATAGATATATAGATATACCACCTAGTTTGCTGAATTATAATTATTCTTTGTAATTGCACGTATCCAAATGGAGAATCGTGTAACATAGTGCATATGAGCGCGTGGAAAATCATCATCAGCAGCAAAGGCTCGCTGGCTTTCGAAGAGATTAGCAGCAGCAGCGGTAACAAAAAAGCGCACATGCAAATTAAGAAAGTGTGTGCGAAAAAGAAAAAACGAGAAAAAAACGAGAAAAAATAAGAAAAAATTTTAAAAATGAGAAAATCTAAGAAAAAAATGAGAAAACAATGAGAAACAAATGAGAAAAAATTGAGAAAAAGGAGAAAAAATGAGAAAAAAATTGAGAAAAAAAAATTAGGAAAAAAAAATTAGAAAAAAAAAATTAGAAAAAAAAATAGAAAAAAAATTAGAAAAAAAAATAGAAAAAAAATTAGAAGAAAAAATTAGAAAAAATAGAAAAAAAATAGAAAAAAAAATTAAAAAAAAAAATCAGTAAAAAAAAATTTTAAAAAATAGAAAAAAAATTAGAAAAAAAAATTAGAAAAAAAAATTAGAAAAAAAATTAGAAAAAAAAATTAGAAAAAAAATTAGAAAAAAAAATAGAAAAAAAATTAGAAAAAAAAATTTGAAAAAAAATGAGAAAAAAATTGGAAAAATGAGACGAAGAAGTAATTTTTATTTCTTTCTTTCCTTCGTGTAACTGCAACGTTACAAATGTTCTTTCCCTTTGGGAAAAGATAATCGATCGATCGATGCAATCTCGAAACTCTCGGTAGGAGCAGTTATGCATGTAATTGTGCAAGGGTTGCGCAATCCTTAACCACACCTCTTCTGAATCGGCACTGCTTTAGTCCATTGGCAAGGAGACGTTCAGGACGACTGGAAACAATGCCGATATAGGCGGAGAGTACATACAGCACCTGGAAGTCCCAAATGGTCACCCATTTAGTACTGGCCAAGCCCATCGTTGGTTAACTACGGTGATCTAACGGGAACCGGTGTGTCAAACCTGATTAAGGAAAAGAGAATAGTGCACCTTTGGACTGTTTTTATAATACTAAGACATTTTGGGACAACACAACGAAAAAAAACAATTTTAACAAATCAATCAGAAACGCGACCTATTGCCTATTAGCCGTTACCTAAACATAACGTCATAGGTCTCGTCTTTCGATAGTGGTCACCATACTCGGTTTCAAGGTCACTCGACCTTGTGACATAGTAATATGTTCCCTTTTTCCTGCCTCCCCACGAGGGCAGAATTAGACACAAAGTCGGTTTTTAGTGAGAGGGAAATCCAGTTCCCCAAAAAGGGTCACTCTGGATAGGAACAAAAATGAAAATTGTCTCAATCATGAAGGATTTCATCTCCGCTGACCGAGGACAGAAAAAATGAAGTGTAGCATCAGAACAGCTACTGCACGGTGCTGTGTTTATTTGCTTCCCCACTGAGCAAATTAGGCATGAGGCCGTTTTTTAATGTGCAGAGGGGAGAAGGAAAAGGGCCTCTTGGTATACATGGACCAGAAGCCCATTGCCACAAGGACAACGGTTTTTGATTGCAGCATCTGGCGGAACAGATACTACACTGTGATCTTTATATTTAATTTATTCCGTTTAAAGAAACATTACAATTCAAAAAAATTTAAATATAAAATTAAAATATTTAAAAGGTAAAATCTTCCAAATTACAAAACAAATTTAGGCACAAGGCCCTATAAGATATGGGGAGGGGGAGTGTTGCAGGGTCTTTGTAACTAAAGTAAAAATGGAGTCTTTGGCGACTTTACTCTTGACTGGCAACATTTACCACAATACCTCATTCACTCTGTGGAATCTAAACTAATAAATCTCCAGCAGTTTTTTGCAAAAAACATATGTTTACAATTTCTCTCTGTGTGTGTATTTTTTTTAAATAAAATAAATGTGTATGTGTATGCGTGAAAAAAGTTCAAGTCATTGGAAAAATAAAAGTTCTTAATTTGGTAACAAATAGTTCGTGTCGGGGAGTGGGGAAAAATTACCTAGAAAAATGATTAAATAACATTGCCTAGTGCGTTGTTAGTAAGGTCCCTCCCTGAAGGCCGGGTATCGGCCTCTTTCACCACCTGTTCGCGGACAAGAGTCAGCCTTGTTTTATAAAATTAATCAGGCCATAAAGTACCAGAAACCATCTTACAGCTGGCAGCTTGCAATGACGGCTGTCAAAGACTGACTTGGGAATAGAACTGCTTAAAAAAAAGCACCGAGTAAATTTTGTTTTTCTCTATTTCGTTTTGTTGTGCTCTCTTACCTTTCGTCACAAATAGAATCGTTTTGCAAAAATCGTCTCAGAAAGAAGACGCCTTTGCAAATGTCAGCGATTAGTAAAAAAGACAGTAAGAAAATAGCTTCCATTTTTTTTTGTTATAAAAATAGAGCAGAAGATGCTTTATTTGTGTTATTGTGTTTTTATATCGAGAATTACATTATTTTTTTTTTCAGCTACAATAATTCTTCTTTCAGGAATCAATATCATTATGATTAATGACCAATGCGACCGGTTACCGCCCAGTCGAACACAGATTTAGCTAATCACAGATTCTTGAAGATCTTAAATACAACGTGGGATCCACAATGAAAGGACACTGCTGCAAAAATTAAATGTGACTATCAACGTCGAATATCTTGTGGTGCTCTCCCAGGAGGAGTTTGTTCATATGCTAGTTTCAGTTTCATAGTCGAGGGTGTCTATAGACGAGGTGTATATAATGGTGTATATTTACGTATATAATGGTGTAGATTTACGAGATCTATTGATGTCATGTATATATATATATATATATATATACATACATATATATATATATATATATATATATATATATATATATATATATATATATATATACAGACGGCCAAAAAACGGCTGAGTAGATGGAACAATGATGTAACTTAACAGAAAGATACGGTAATAAAAATAAAACGCATATTTGCTCTACAACAGTATTGAGCACTTTCTTCAGTTTTTATTAATTACCATTTCAACTATATATATATATTTAGTAATGTGATTGATAATATATATTTTCTTTTTCTTTCCTGTATTTTAATTAAACTAGTAATTTCACTATTACATTAAAATACACTCTGCTCTTTAGACTATTGTTCTAATCTCCTTTAAAATATATATATATATATATATATATATATATATATATATATATATATGCGCGATAATCAAAACTTTTCGCATAAGCATAACGAACTCTCACGAGGATGAAACGCGGAATATTCTGTGTAGCTTAATTACCATATATATTTTCATAACTTACTACGTAGCTCTACCTATGCATTGAGCACTGCTGAAGTAAATACTGAAAATTAACGCATAAAATTATACCTTCGTATATTAATTCATATGATTAAATGAAATAGTCATATATTTATACACACATATATATTGATTGAAAATAAGAAATACGTATATAAATTTATATATATAAATTGATAATATAAATTGATAGGTTAATGTACAACGCTTCAACTGCAGACATTTGTAATGTTGTATAACATCGTTTATGAGTAAATAAATTTGTTTATTTAAAAAGATGTGTTGTCTTTAGTCTTCTAAGCGTATCCATTTATATACATAATATTATTTTCAATTTTCGATTAATATACAACGATTCAAGTGCAGGTAAAGAAAATTTTGTTTTCATTATTTCAATTTGGGCGGCTAACGCGATACCTCTGCTGATAACCATTTTTAAAAAAAATTTTATTTTTAAAACCGATCCGTTATAAACACTCACGGACTGACACACTCTCGCTCGCAGAATTCCGCACGCAGTTAAGGAAAATAAAGAAAAAACAGACTCTTCATTGATAAGGATGTATAACATCGAAATATAACTGATATAAGCAAATAAATTTGTTTATTAAAACAAGCGTTGTTTCTTTTAGCCTTCTAAACGTATCCATTCATATACGTAATTCTTATTTTCAATTTTCAATTAATATACAATACTTCAAGTGCAGGTAAAAAAAATTCTTTTATTATTTTTATTTTCGCAACTAACGGGATACTCCTTCTGTTGACTGTTTTTTTTAATTTTATTTTATTTTTCAAAATCGAGCCGTTATCAAGACCCACGGACTGACACACATTCGCTCGCAGAATTCTATCGCGCGGTCAAAGAAAAGAAAAAAAAACAGACTCTTCATTGATAAGGATGTATAACATCGAAATATATCTGATATAAGCAAATAAATTTGTTTATTTAAAAAATGCGTTTTTAGTCTTCTAAACGTATTCACTTATATACGTAATTCTTATTATATATATATATACATATATATATATATATATATATATATGTATATAGTAAGTTATGAATATATATATATATGTATAGTAAGTTATAAAAATATATATCACTACTTAATTGTTTAAGTTATAAAAATATATATGACTACATAATTTTATCACATAAATTAATATATGAAAATGTAATTTTATACATAAATTTCCAGTATTTACTTCAACAGTGCTCAATACATAGGTAGAGCTTGGTAGTAAGTTATATAAAAAATATATGGCAATTAAGCTAGACAGAATATTCTGCGTTTCATTCTCGTGAGAATTCGTCAGGCTTAAACATAAGCCTGACGAATTCTCACGAGAATGAAACGCGGAATATTGAGCCTGACGAATTCTCACAAGAATGAAACGCAGAAATATTCTGCGTAGCTTAATTGATATATATATATTTATAACTTACTACCAAGCTCTGCCTATGTATTGAGCACTGTTTAAGTAAATACTGAAAATTTACGCATAAAATCAAATTTTCATATATAAATTCATGTGATAAAATTAAGTAATCATATATATTGAAACTTTACGCATAAAATTACATTTTCATATATTAATTTATATGATAAAATTTAGTAGTCATATATATATATATATATATATATATATATATATATATATATATATACATATATATATATTAGAAGGGGCTACCACATATCAAGGCCCGAGGGCTACTCAAAGATAAGAGTTAATATGTGTATTGTACATTCACATATACATCCACATATCCGCGCGCACACGCGCGCACACACACACACACGCAAACATATACATATATTTACTATCTATTTACTGCTTTAGCGTGTCGTGTGCTGAATGTGTATACAGCGAAAGTATATATATATATATATATATATATATATATATATATATATATACTTATGTACTCAAAGATAAGAGTTAATATGTGTATTGTACATTCACATATACATCCACATATCCGCGCGCACACGCGCGCACACACACACACACACACACGCAAACATATACATATATTTACTATCTATTTACTGCTTTAGCGTGTCGTGTGCTGAATGTGTATACAGCGAAAGTATATATATATATATATATATATATATATATATATATATATATATATATATATATATATACTTATGTACATGTGATCGTCGAGTGATATTCCTTGCGCTTATCTGCAATTCGTTGTGGGTGTATATAAGTGTTAATGTACGCGAAAGTTTTAGTGTCTGTGATCGGCTGTGGTTTCTCTCTGTCGTGATCGTCGAGTTGATACGTGTTTAACCTGTGGTTAACAGGGCATATAAAAAAACATGGACAATACAAAGCGTAGCAAGTTTCATTAGTTGCTATAAAATACCCAGAATCGAAACTCGATCAAAAAAAAAACAAACAAATAAAATAAGTCTGCTAGTGACTTATATATAAAAATACTTTATTTTAAACACTAAAAACATTGTTATAAAAATATTTGTTTTAGAACCTGATTTTTGTGTTTTCCCCTTTTACCTCATTAAAATGTTTTGTGGCACAATGGAAAGCGCCCCTTTTGGGAGAGCTGGGAGAGGGCTTCTACATTAATGAACCTTGTGCCTAACTTGGTCTGTACTCGTGAGGTACAGATGTGTAAGCAGGTGTTTGTGATTTTGAAAATGTTCTGCTATGACTCGAGCCAAGAAAGACAGTTTGTTTATAATATTTGAACCAAGGCAAAATGATATGATACCTTAGAATTTGAAAGGTCAAACCCGAAAGGATACAAAACAAGACAATGTTTAAACGTTATGTATGAATGTCACCCCTCTCTCTCTCTCTTTCTTCCCCTTTCTCTCTCTCTCTGTTGCATTTTGGGGTCGGCAGATGCGACATAGCATGCGTCTGGTTTAAACTGGTCTTTATAAAAATATGCTCTTGGTTGTTAAATCTTAAATAAATTATATTTTTATAAAAATGCATTTGTTCGCTATTTTTGTACAAGTGTTCGATTTCAGCATGCTATTAATGCCTAAGATGGGAAGATACCGGAAAACGATAGTATCATAGTTTTACTGCGTGACAGAGTGGTAACGTGGTAGCCGCAGGGCTGTGCCGTCTGAAATTCTTATTCCTGGCAGAGGTTGTTTGATTGATTGTTTGTTTTACGGCATAGCAACCATTTTCAGATTATTTAATCCAGTGATTTTGAAGAAAAAAAAATTAATAGAATATTTTTTTACAAGTCGTTTTATATTTAACTCATAGTTGGGACCCTAACAGGTACTACCACTCCGGGTCAGAGTGGACCTAAGAGCAATGGCAACTCAAGGGTGGCTCCACAGTCCCCAAAGTCCGCAAGCTGGGGACTCACCATGGGATATAGTTTAAGGTCATATCCAAGACCACTTAGCAGAGAACAGTCGCAAATATGACACAGCTCTGACACGCAATCTAGATAACATAATTTTGGTGAAAATTTCAGGAGGCGTCGGCATCATGGATCTGTCATCCTCTGTCCCTCTCTGACTATTTGCATGGCTAGTAAGAACGTGTGAAATGTGGAACAGCAAAGCAGTGATGATTCATTAGTATGAAAGGTAGCTCTTTAAATGGAAAACTTTTGTATCATGAAAATGATTTTATATGGAGTCCCATCTGTTCTCAAATAGTTGTTTAACAAATCTTTCGTTTACCTCCCTTTGTAAACGAACATCGCCTTCTGGAGATTCTTTTCTAAAGACTGTGTCCGAAACATAAAAGAAACACGATCATTTGAAACCGAAGATGCGCAGAGAAATAAAAAAAAATAAAAAAATAAAATAAAAGCATATTTGCTTGTTGAATTTAGAAGAAGAAAAAAATAAAAAAGGAAAACCATCCTGCTGTTTCTTGCAAATCAGATCTGGAAGCCAGAGCCATCCTGGTGCAGCACTGCCTTCTGGGATTGCTGGAAGTTGACATAATCTTCAAGATAACGTGTTAATGAAAAAAGAAAAACACTCATTCTCCTTCCACATTCTAATCTTCTGTGCCCCCTCCTCTCTATCTCTCTCTTTCTCTTTTTCATATTCCCATTCCTCTATCTCTGTTTTTATATTTGTAAAGTTTCTCGCCACCTTAACTTTCTCCCCTGAAAAAATCCTTTTCCATCTTACCTTATATTCAGATTCTCTCCTTCCTTTCTACTCTTCTTCCCCAAGCTTCCATTCCACGCTTCCTTTTCACTATACTATTCCTGTCTTTTTCTAGCACTGACTGAACTTCCGGTTATCGGCTTCTGTCTGGCTAAAGCTGCGGGAGTCCAACCATATGACGTCGAATGTGTGGATGAAACCTCATCAACTGAAGTTTGAAACTTTCCAAATATTTTTTTTTTGTCTGATAAGTCAATATCAAATTTCTCAGATTCATCTTTCAACACTTTTCGAATATAAAAAGATGGAATGTAAATATTATACCACAGGGTAAGTAAAACGTAGACACTGGTTTTACTTTGAACAACCTCGTAAATCGCTTCCCTTATTTAGTCCCTTAGTCTTTACACTCCATGAGCAATGTTTCTGGCAAAGGGGGAAGGATTTCTGTTTCCTAGGTCGGAATATATACACATCACACTTATCCTTGGCTGGGTTTTGACCTTGAAATAGTATTATTTCATTTTTATTTATTTTCTTAGCTTCTCACATCAATTGGCTTCATGCCTTGTCCGAAACGATTTATATGGCAAAAATGATTACAATGAAATCAAACACATTCTGAAAATCAGCTCGTTTATCAAAATTTTCTTTTTTACAAAGGGGCTACCACCTACCAAGGCCAGGAGGCTACTCGAGGATAAGAGTTAATCTATGTATTGTAGTCATTGAGAAAGTAGTATAGTGATCGTGTATGGTGGAAGTTTGGTATAATCAGATTATTTACGATGACGGTTCAATAAGAACCTGTTTATGTTGGATTTGAAAATGATAATATTATAGTCAGCTGAAAAGCAGACCACCAGAACAGAGTTCCACAGACGGGCAGCTCTAGGAAAGAAGCTTTGTTGATGGAATCCACGTTTAGGTTTAGATATCGATAGAGAGTGAGAGAATTTATTGATAGTGATTTGAATGCTATTTTGAACTTAGAAAATGATGGAAGGACTATCTCTCTCTCTCTCTTTCTTTTATTCTATCCCTCTGCCCTCTCTCTCTCTGTCTTTTTTCTCACTTTGTCTTTGTCATCTTCCCTCTCTCTCACCCTCTCCCCCTCTCTCTCTCTCTCGCTTTCTCATCTCTTTCACTCTCATAGAGTGACTGACAAAACAAAAAGCTTTTTCAGTATTTATGCAGAATAGTGACCATCTTATCGCCAGATGTTTTTAAAAAGCAACTTAAGTAAAACGCCGGAAGGTGCAGAACGAATTTTTTTTTCCGAACGTAATGTTTTTTTTTTTTTTGCTCCAAACGTTGATCAAATTCTTGTAATGTAAAATATATATTATTTATGTAATTACGAAGGTAATTCAATTATAAATTAATTAAAAAAAGAAATAAAAGCAATATTTTTGTCGTTACAAACAAAATACAATGATTAATTTTTGCAAACATATGTAAATTTAAATATAAAAAAATAGATTCATTGTCATTGACTAAAGAATAATTTTTGTAAATAACAAAACAAATAATAGAAAGAAAAGAAACTTTTGATTCTTTTTATATATTTTTTCTTTTCTTACATATTTTGCTTGAAACGCTGAGATAATGAAGTCGCAGCAGACGACAGCATTTAAGAAAACATTTATGTGTTGTTATTGTTTCAGTATTTAATGAAATGAAAAATTATATTTTTCATTATCTCAGCGTTTCGGCAGTTCTCGGCGTTTTACGTAAACTACCAGGAAAATTCCGACGATAACTGTTGTGGCCTTATTTTAGGGGTTCACAATATCAAACAGGAGAGTCTGTAAAGTCATGTCAACGATTAGGCTGGCATGGAATCTCTGATTAGAGAGTCCAAAATGGCTGCCTTTCACAGCGATGGGAGAGTCCATGTGAAGACTGGAATAGGGGTGTCAGTTACCCCAGAACAATAACATAGTTCTTATTCAGCATGAGGCTAGACTCCTATCATTTTTCTTTTTGTGTGTATTGATATTCATATTTCAAACCTTTTTTTTCTTCTTTTTATTTAGGTATTTATTTGTTTCCTCACGAAAGCAAATTTGACACAAGCTCGTTTTTAATGTGTGTGTATAGGGGGGATCAGCTCCTCTAAAACAAGGAGAAAAAGGGAGCACTCTGGCAGTATCCCAAAATAGTAATTATCTCAGTATGAAGGGTCTCCCCTATATTGACCAAGGATCAATTAATTTAATATAAGCGAAGCATTAGAGCAGATACTACACTTTGATCCTGACCCGTAGGCCAATACCAATAGAAAAAAAGCCTATATTTTCTATTTATTTAAAAAGAAAATAAAACTTTGTTATATACGTGTCGTCGAATCGCATTCATCTGCAAAATATATAGCTAATTTGCATAATCTGTTAAACATTCATTTTAATTAATTCCCTATTAGTGTTTTCGTTTTTTGTTTTGTTTTTTTGAATGATCATCTTTAGTTAACTATTACGTGTAATTGTTTTTATGCAGATATTCTACATGGTTTATACTTGAGTAATATTTGTCTAAAAAGCTTCTAGTAAGCACAAACGTCTTTCTATATATATTTATGTTAAAAAAAATTGCATACCAAAATGTCATACTTTGGTCTACATACATTATACTTAATATATAGGGTATTCGAACCCCTGCGAAACTTTATTTTGGGGTTTAGCCTGAAAAATCGGTGCAAAAGTGTGAAATAAAAAAAAAATGGAATTTGCAAGGTGAGGGTCGAACGACGGCATTACGAATATGAATGCCTAACGGAATAGTTATTGGTTCAAGATTTAATTTTTAGCCTTGCAGCGAACATGTCTTCATAGCTCAGGCATTAAAGGAAAAAGTAAACCGTAAGCTAAACGTTTTGGTTTCGATTCTCAGTAGTGGCGCACGAGTAATTTTTTTAAACTATTTAAATCATTACTATATTGGGTTCAATATAATATAACAATATACACTAAATCTGTTTTAATCAAAATGTCATATTTAAGCGTATTTTACGACCGGGCAACGCTAGACGGCCTGCTAGTATATAGATATATATGAAATTTATTTATACAAACATTGATGGCTACACATGTGCATACATGTTTCTGTAATCACTCGCGTTGGGGGATTACGTCTTCAGGCCAAGAATTATCGTCGAGAACTGATATTTCAAACCCAATATATATATTGATGGGAATTGATCATTTTTTTCTGATTTGAATTACTTGGACTGCTATTCTAATCTTGATTGGTTATTGTTACAACGTTTCGGTCGATATAACCTTCTGCTTTCTTCCGGTACGTCTTTTTGAACCTGGAAACCTTTACGTCAAACTCAAGAATTCAACATAATTTCACAAGTTCGACAAGGCGCACCTGAAGATGATCAGAGGTTACATCGGCTGAAACATTTTGGAAATAAAAGCCAAGATGAGAATAGTAACCCGAAGAAGATACAAACTAAATGATACAAACTAAAATGCTGTTTCAAATTTAACCGTCAGTGACAGATCAACGGACAAAGTTTCTTTAATGTGCGGACGCATCTAAGATAAGATGCATCGTTTTAATCTACGCGTTTGGCACTGATAAACTGTTCCTATTTACTTGCCTCCCTACGAGGGCAGAGTTAGACACAAGGTCAGGTTTTAATGTAGCGAAATCTAGCTTCCCAAAAAGGGGCACTCTGGATAAGAACCCAAAAAAATTGTCTCAGTCATTAAGGATTTCTCATCCACTGACTAAAGACAGAAAAGGTAAAGTGTAGTATCAGAACAGATACTACCCTTTGTTTTTAGCCCAAAAACCGATTCAAATTGAAGCGTGACAGGAAAACGGACACCAGATGATGTTATTTTATGGTTATTTTTTTTTAATAAGAATCACACCAGACAAGGCGTGAAGCCATTAACAAGTATGAAAGATTCCATGAACAAAGCTTCTTTCTTAGAACTGCACGCCTGTTGAACTCTGTTCCGTCTGCCTGCTTCCCTCCAGATTACAACTTGGATGTCTTCAAGTCCAATGTTAACAAATTCCTAATGAACCGCCCCCTTAATTAAACATTTCATCAAATCTCCACACTAACGTAATGTACTTGCAATAACCCTTATCCCTGAGTGGCTTCCGGGCCTTGATAAGTGGTGATCACTGTGTAAAAAAAAAAAAAAAAAATGAAAGATAATTGTCGCAAAGACAGTAGATGCTCACTGAACTTAGTTTTTAAAAGACCAAAGCTGTAGGTAGGAGAGAAACAGCAGCCGCAAGACAGTTCCACGAGATTGCAGTTCTTGAAAAGAAGCTACTGGAATAAAAAGCTGTATTACAATTGTTGGGCATTTGGTAGGTTACCCAGTGAAAACAGTCATTCGATAAATTGCACGCACGCTCATAAATTCCGTTTGAGGAATGCGAGGCTTTCCGCCATTGTCTGAAAATGCTATCTATAATCTAAGTGTGACAAGCTATAGAAAATGCTATCTATTTTTACGTATGACTGACCATCAAAAATGCTATTTAAAAATTAAATATGACAGACCACCGAAACATCCTATTTATGATTTAAGTATGACAGACAAGCGAAAATGCTATTTATAATTTAAGTATCGCAAACTACAGAAAATGCAATTTGAAAATTAAGTATGGCAGACCAACGAAAATGTTATTTTTAATTAAAGTATGACTCACCACCGAAATACTATTCAAAACTTAAATATAGCAGACGATCGAAAATGCTATTCATAATTTAAACATAACAGACCACCGAAAATGCTATTTATAATTGAAGTATGACAAGCCACCGAAAATCCTATTTATACATTAAGTATGACAGACCACCGAAAATGCTATTTGAAACGTAAGTATAACTGATCACCAAAAATGCTCTGTATTACAGACCACGGAAAATGCTGTCTATAATTAAAGTATGACAAACCACCGAAAACGCTATTCATAACTTAAGTATGACAGACTACGGAAAACACTATTATAATTTAAGTATGCTTGCCTACTGCAAAATTAATCGAAATAATCTAAATTTCGATTGAAAATTAAGTATGACAGACTACCGAAAATTTTATTTAAAACTTATGTACGTAAGACTAGCAAAATGCTATTTAAAACTTAAGTATGGCAGACCAAAACTTGTATGAAAAACCAATGAAAATGTTGATTAAAACTTTAGTATCGCAGACCACCGAAAATGCAATTTATAATTTAAGTATGACAGACCACCGAAAATTCTATTTATAATCTAAGTATGACAGATAACCGAAAATGCTATTTATAATTTAAGTATGACAGACCACAGAAAATGCTACTCATAATTTAAGTATGACAAACCACTAAAATGCTATTTATAATTTATGTATGACAAACCACGGAAAATGCTTTCTATAATTTAAGAATGACAAACCACCGAAAACGCTATTTATAATTAAAGTATGACAGACCACCAAAAATGCTATTTATAACTTAAGTATGGCAGGCCACTGAAAATAGTATTTATAATTTAAATATGATATACCATTGAAAATGCTATTTAACTTTTAAGTATGTTAATATCTTAAACGTAAGTACTACAGACTGTCTAAATTTTGATTCAAAACTTAAGTATGACAGACTACCTAAAATTCTATTTAAAATTTATGTACGTAAGACTAGCAAAATGCTATTTAAAACTTAAACATGGCAGACAAAAACTTGTATGATAGACCAACGAAAATGTTGATTAAAACTTAAGTATGACAAACTGAAATTCTACTTGAAATTAAATATTACGAACAGACTAATTAAAATATTATTTTAAATTAATTTGTGACAAGAATGATATTTTCACTATTGATATTCATGACAGACCCTACGAAAATGCGAGTTGTAAGGGAAACGAAAATGCTTTTTAAAGCTTAAGCGTTTCAGTTCGAGCGAGCCTCTTAAACAGATGTACAGTCAAGTTTAAAATAAGATGCGTCTATGCAATCTACGTGTCTAACGATGGAAACGCTACTTCAAACATAAAGTGACAGACAGAGACTCATATAACAATTCGTGGACGCATTTTCAACCACGTCCGCAAATACCCCACCTCTTCTCAACCTAACGTCGTCTCGCCCATTACGAATAAAGTTATGCATTCGGGTGAATTTGATATTTGTTGTCGCAAGTTTTCTTTTTATAAAAATACCTCAACCGTAAATTGTATTTGAAATATGATTTCGGTTTTGCACAAACAAAGAAATACAATCAGTAAAAAAAAATTAAAAAAAAAAAATGGGCGAGTTCTTTGCGACACATTAGTCTCCACTCTCTGGGATTTTTCTCTGCTCTTCAATTAAAACAGATATTAATTACCAATTAAGCACTAAATTTACACAAAACAAGAAGAATGCCATCCCAAGGGAAGAAAAAAATAAAATGAATTCCCCGAATATTTTAGCAACCACATTTATCTCCCTTTACACAGACATAATGTTATTATCTCCCTGTACAAAGACATAATGTTATTATCTCCCTTTACAAAGACATAATGCTACCTTATGCATGCAATCCTTATTCCAATGTTGATAGGAGTTCATGACATGAAAACATTTATTAATAAGACAAATTACCCGTCAAGCAATGATATAGTAATAAAACTTTTACAATGCACTTGTAATGTAAGGCTGCATAACGTGTTACTTTTAGTCAGAATCACATGTTCATTCTTTAATGGGATTATCGAATGCCGATACTTCTCGAAGACATTCTCATACAAAACCTATCTAAAAACACTGCCAGGCCCACAAAGTAGCTTCATGTGAAATTTCATAAAAATTGGCCCAGCTGTTTTTTACATTTAAATTGATTATTAACGTTTTTAACATTTAAGTTAAGATAAAATATTACATATATAAATATAAACGTATATATATATATATATATATATATATATATATATATATATATATATATATATATATATATATATATATATGTATATATATATATATATATATATATATATAAGTCTAGTTAAATACGACATATTTCCTTTTTTCTGAGCTATCATTGTAAAATTTCCATTAACCGGGCATTTTTTTTTTCGTTTCAGCATGCAAGTTGTACGGAACAAAACCCAGTGATTTAATCGATCATATTCTTTTCTATTGTGCACATTATATACAAGTACTATTCAATATTTATATTCATCGATTGAGATTATTAATCCCTTTCTTTATTCATTAGACTAGTTGTGTTTAAAATAGATAATACGTTTAAAGCATAACATTACATTTAAAACGGGTGATTAAACTTTTAAAATAAGTAAAATTATTATGAGATGATTGATTAACGATTGAAAGTAGTAGTAAATAGAATATCTATGAGATGGTTAATTTACGATTAAAAAATTAAAAGTGACTTTCAGTTAACTATACTCATTTTTACTCAGTTTAGAATATGTATTTGCTTTTTTTAAGATACTCATGAAACCATTCAACGCTTAACTTACCTTTAGTTTAGAAAGTTACGTTTTGTATAAGTACAATGCATTATTTTATTTATATTACCTGACTACGAAAATATAAACCGTTTAACTCATTACATTTAAAACAAGTGATTAACGTTTAAAATCAATCAAATAAAATGAGATTATTAATTGATGATTGAAATAAGTAGTTAAAAATTTCGATGAGATGTTAAAAATTATCTATCTATCTATATATATATATATATATATATATATATATATATATATATATATATATATATATTAAGATAAAAAGGAGAAAATAAGGTACGTTGAAGTAAAAGTACTATGCATAATTTACATTTAAATCAATCTGGCTAAGATTATACGTCTCTTTCTATCTCATTACACTACCCATGTTTAAACTAAAAGAATCACGTTTAAAATGAATAGATTTAAGATGCGATAAATAATTAAAGATTAAGCTAGGTATTGAATAACTTTCAATTTAATGTACTCTTTTTACTCAAAATAGAAATATATGAGTTTCTCTCATTTAAATCAACAACTTATTTTTTACTTTAGTGGTATTTTAGACATTACATATTTTCGAAAAGTAAGCATTACAGTTACAATGCATTATTATATTTATATTATCAGTTTTTTTTAATTTCTTTAGTGTTTTATAATTTCTTTAGTGTATTAATTTGAAATGTTTACCAGAGATAGCTGTTTCTTGCTTGATATTTAAAAGTTTGTCACGATCTTTAAATTTAGTTATTTCCAGCTTTTCATGGAGGCATAGAAAACACGGTGCCTGTAATGAAAGGTATACATTAGCTCTTTTAATGATTTTCTATTCCAACCTAGGTGATTTTTCTCTTTAATCAATTTTCAATAGTATATTGATAATGAAGTATCTTTCTCATATTTTTGATTCATCATAGGACTTTTATGTCCATAGAATCTCTCCTTAAATGTCAATACTACCTATATAAAACTTTTCTTTATTTGGGGTTTCCTCTGGAAATATTTTTGCTTGGTATACTACTGAAAGCGTTAAGCATTTATTATTTAAGAGACAGTTATTAGGTATTTGACAGTTGCAGTTTTTAATAGATTTAGAATCATACACATTAACTTTAGAATCATTTACACTAGTTGTGTCGCTGTTATAATTTTAAATTATCTTATTATTATGTTTTTTATAATCCTTTTCCAAATTATCGCAACAGTTATAGCTTAATTTTAAGGTATTTCTATTAAAAATAGCATGAAGTATATTTCCCGGTGGAAAGTGCTTTTTTACAAGTAAAAACTTTTTACCGAGTTTCGTTTTTAGCGAGCTATTAAATGGAGGTGATACTAATACTTGTCCCTTAAATAATCTTCCCCCAAATTCTAATGACTCCATTTATTCTTTTAAAAACTGTAATAAAATTTTGTACCACAAAACGACCTTTTAAATATATATATATATATATATATATATATATATATATATATATATATCTGTGTGTGTGTTATTTATTTATTTATTTGGATTTAGACACTCTTATGAGCCGTAGACGACGAAACGCGTGTCAGTGGATAATTATATTTTAAATATATATATATACATATATATATATATATATATATACATATATATATATATACATATATATATCCCCACACACACATATATATATATATATATATATATATATATATATATATATATATATATATATATATATATGTGTGTGTGTGTGTGTGTGTGTGTGTGTGTGTGTGTGTGTGGCTGGAAAAAAGCAAGAATATGTCTTTGCTTCGATCTTACTTGATCTTGTCTTTTTAGTAAACCTTAAACCAGCCTTCCAAAACAACTTGGAAGGTGTAGATGTTGAGTATCGATCAAATGGCGGTTTATTCAACCGGAAACGCCTCCGAACCAAAACGCGGACTTTTGTGTGAGCTGTTTTTGATCTCCTTTTTGCTCCTGACACTGCTCTTGTTACATATAATCTTTAGGACATGCAGTACGTCCTCAATAACTTCTCCTGATTCATAAAAGGCCTTTGCTTCCACAATTAGCATAAAGAAGACTGAACTTATTCACCAGCCGAAACCAAACCCTTTCTTTCTCTTTCACAACCAGTGATCTATGTTAATGGTAAAGCTTTTGAAAACATATCTTCTTTTACATAACTCGGCTTTATTGTGTCTGATGATATAGAATTTGAAAAAAAAGAAGATATCTAAAATAAAATCAATAAAGCAAGTGAAGCGTTAGGGAGGTTGCGACACCGACTCTGGAGCATCCATGATGTGACTTTAACAGTAAATGTAAAAGTAGCAGTCTATGAATCGCTTGTTCTTTCTACGCTTCTACCTACTGTATGGTGCCGAAACATGGACCTTGTGTCACAAGCATATCAACCATCTTGAATCATTCAATATGAGATATCTGTGTTCTGTTTGCAATGTTAAATGGCAGGGTCCTGTTCGAAATAGTGAGTTATTGGAGAGGTGTGAGATCACTAATATTAAAACATTTTAGATTAAAGTTTACACGTGACAGTGTCGTTGGATGTAACAATAATGATGATGATGATGATGATGATGATGACGACGACGACGACGACGACGACGAAGACGACGACGAAGACGACGACGATGATGATGATGACGACGACGACGACAACGATGATGATGATGATGATGATGATGATGATGATGATGATGATGATGATGATGAAGAAGAAGGTAATGATGATGAGGGTGATGATGGTGGTGGTCATTTTGGTAGAAAGAAACAGTATTGTTAAAAAAAGGTTGTTATAATATCGACTTAATATGCACGCGATTATTTGTGGACGTAATTAATTGATAAAAAAAGAAATCTGTTTTCTTTCCTGATAATTTTGATGACACCCAACTGCCATCAAAAACACGCTAGCTGAAAAAGCTAGCATCTTGGATTATAAAATGTCTCCCGAAATTGTCAGAAATAGCGCCTGTCTCATTTCAATCTCATCCTTGTAAAGAATACAGTTAATTTTATTCTTTGGTGGTAGAATTTGTTTGAGGGGGTCACGCGAAATATAGGTAAGATGTTATGAGTTTCTTTGGATAGGAAAAAACAAGACAGCGGATACTAATTCAAGTAGATATTAATTATTGTTCGAGCCTTAGAAAGAAAGAAATTCGGTTATCTTAAAAGATAACAAATTTATTTACTTATTTATACAAAATGGCATTTGGGAAAACCATTGAATCTGTAAATTAAGCTAAAGTGGAGGAGATACCCTTCCAGGTGAGTAATGGTGAAAGGTAGAGACCTAATGGAAGGTGAAAGCAATGCGACACTCCTGTGGAACGTGGCAGTCAGAGATACATATTTGAGGAAAAAGAAGAAACGGAAATTTTTTTTATAGCTTGAGAATTTAAAAAAAAAAATGCCTGAGATTGGTTTACTGAGAATTGTGAAATAAATTTCTGTGAATCAGGAGGCGAGGTCAAACCCACCTGATTCTTAATATAACGAAAGGCAAAAATAGCCTCGAAGAAACACTTTGTCTTACTGCCGGAGGACCCAAACCAGTCTAACTTGGTTCCAAGCCACTGAACCCACACTACGAAGAGACAAGCCCCCAGATTTAAGGTTGACTGAGCCAACTTTACTAATAGAAGCCGCCAGTCTACAAACATTTGCATCTTGAGTAAGAAACTTATGTATTATCAGAGTTTTGTCATTTTCAGTGAATAATTATCTTGTTTTATATATATATATACAATAAGCTTAGTTATCGACTTTTGGTTTGAATTGACCTTTACTTTCCAGTGACGCCGACTTGAGAGACCAGAGTGAACGGATTATATAAAGTACTGTTGTCATATTTGGTCTGGTAAATCTTTCTCTCGTTTGGAGGTTCTTGATAAAGTGCAGAAAGTTATTTGTAATTTATTGTCCTCACCCTTTCTTCCTCACTGCAAGCTTTCTCTCATAGACGTACTCTTGCTAGTCTCAATCTTTTTATAAATGTGATCATGGCGTATGTTCTTCAGAATTGACTGCTCTATTATTTGCTTCAATTGTTCCAGGTTGTTTGATTCGTTGGTCTAGTGGTTTTTCAATTTATTTTTCTAATACCTTATTGTAAAACAATTTCTTATGCTAACAGCTTCTTTTCAAGAAATGAAAGTTTGTGGAACTCTCTTCCTGCTCACTGTTTTCTTCCTGTATAGCCTTTTTTTTCAAGAGAAAGGTTAATAGGCATTTCCTGTTTTTGTGATAAGCATTATTCGTTCTTGTTAAGTTTTTACATTAAGATGTTTCATGTTTTATCGCAAGCGATTTACATAAAAATAATTTACCGGTCCATCCTCCTTTTGTCGGGCGACCAATAACCCCTTACTTGAGCAACGGAGAATGCGAGGAGACGGGGTTTTGGAGTAAAACGTCAACCAGAATTGAACTATTCTTTTCGTGTTTGTTTCTGAAAAGCAGTTTAGTTCCCGAGATTCTCTTAGTGGCAAACTTGGTTATATTATTATGGTCATATTAATTATCGAGAAGGTTTTCACCCACAGACCAATGTTGCCAACTTTATATTATTTTTTATGAAAGAAAAACAAAATGCAATCATAAAGAAACTTATAATTGACAAGCAAAGGAATTATTTAAAATTTTTTGAAGCAGAAACAACCAAAAAACAAACAAACAAAAACAAAACAATTAAAGCATGCATGGTCCCCCGTCATTGCACAGTGAACGAGCCATAAAAAATGACTAAGTTCAGCATTTGCCTCCCTCCCTCATTATTCCCCCCCCAAATCCCCAGGCGACGTCAAATCCTGGCGAAAATGAACAATGTTTAGGCCTTAACACATGTAAACTTGAATTCTGCACCATGCAAAAAAAAAAAAAAAAGAAATCACAAAGTCCATCATTGCCCCACCCTCTATTTAGCTCCAAAAGTCCCCAAGGCCATAACATATTTAAATTTGAGTTCAACACCATGCAAAACTGCTAAATAGACACACAGAGAAAATTTTGGACAGATATGGTAAAAATGAAGTGTTTTTATTAACCCTAAAAGAGGCCTGCGGCACACCCAAGAGTTATCGTGAACTATAAGCTAACAAAATTATATAGAAATCAGTTAGTTACAACTTTTCAGAAAGTTTTATAAAAATCCAAGGCATCAATTTCTTTTAGTAAGCACAAAAGTGTCAATTTCAGTCATTGTAGCCCGAAAAGCACCACTAGGGGCGCTACCGGAGTTTCCCCGGAAAATCCGTTTTGCTATTTTTTACTCATATCATGTTTGTGCAAAATTTTTAAAAAATCCAAAACAGAAAAAAGTGCGGACAGACAAACGGACGAACGGCCAAGAGTGAATTTACAGGTCCACCTTCTTTTTGTTGGGGGATCAATAAACCCTTAGTTGAACAACGGAGAATGCGGGGGACGGGGTTTTGAAGTAAAATATCAACCAGAATTTAACTATACTTTTCGAGTTGGTTTCTGGAAATTAGTTTACTTCCCGAGATTCTCTAGACGTGGTTATATTAATTATCGAGAAGGTTTTCACCCTCAGACCAATGCTTCCAATTTTCAATTATTTTTTCTGAAAAAAAAAACGAAGAAGACAAAATGAAATCATAAAAAAAAAATTATAATTGGCAAGCAAAGAAATTATTTAGAACTTTTGAAGCAGAAACAAAAAAGAAACAAAAAATAATTCCATTTTTTTCCACCTTGTGGAGAAACGGAGCTGATTAAATTATTTACGTTTTTGTTTTTGTGTTTTTGATGCATGTATGCTTTGCAGGTGGTTGAAAAATGGCGCGAATGCAGATGTGTCCAGTCCAATGTGTTTACTACGAAAAGAAAAAGGAAGGCCGCTATCGGCTTCACTTAATAGATAAGTTTGAAAACTAAGATTTATGCTATGGTTCTAATTTATTTGTGGTTCCACTTCACAGTACCCCCCACCTCGAGAGTATAACGGATGTCATCCTTTTCTGATACAAGTATATGCACTGCTAGAAAGATTTTTCTTATTTATCCGTCTCTATAAATTACCTCTCCACGAGGGCATATTTATACACAAATGATTTTATTATTGAGAAAAATCCAGAGCTGCCTCAAAAGAAGAGCTCTGGATTAAAGACAAAGTTAAACGACATCAGTCTGGAAGAATTTATATTTCATAGGCCGAAGCGGAAAGGCGATAACATTAAACGTGCTTCTAGTGTTTGCTTTGGTTGTTTTGTTTTACGACATGTTATTTAATGCAGAATCTGGCAAAAAAAAATAAAATAAAAAAAGTTTCTATGCTTTAAGTTGTTTATATTTTCAAATTATTGAGAATTTTTCTCCGTGATAGAGATGTTGTTTAATTTAAATTAAAAATGTAAAATTAAAAAGCCAATTCAACGCAGATATTAAAAAAACCAAAAACCAAAAACAAACAGTTCTCCCAATTTATATATATATATATATATATAGGAAATTTATTACTGTGAGTCCAGAATGAGTTTACATATTGTTTTAGCTAGAGGAAGATTCTCAAAGAGAGGAAATATCCAACTTGTTTCAACTAGAGGAAGATCCTCAAAGAGAGGAAATATCCAACTAGCATCGTCAGAATTCATATCCAACTAGCATCGTCAGAATTCATAGATGGACTGTTACGTCCATCTATAAATTCTGACGATGCTAGTTGGATATTTCCTCTCTTTGAGGATCTTCCTCTAGCTGAAACAATATGTAAACTCATTCTGGACTCACAGTAATAAATTTCCTATACACTGCTCTGGTTACACATTGACCACTCTAGTCCGGTTTTTTCACCACTGGTAAATATATATATATATATATATATATATATATATATATATATAATTTGTTATATCCTTACTTTAAATAAGAATACAGCAAGAAACACGGGATTATGGATGAAAGACAAAAGGGTTTATTTACAAGGGAATACAGGTGACATAAGAGTTACTCGACATCTTTTCTTATTCGTTTCATGTCTTTTTTTCCATTCTCTCTCTCAGACACGTGAGAGGCTATAAGTCATTTCATCTATGAAGGGATGTTAGGTTATTCCATTACATCACCTTCCAAGCTAAATTCTTCCATAGAATTTTGCTTCTACCATTTTTTCATTTTTAAACTTTGTCCCCAAAATTCGGCCCTTTTCCTTTCAATTTTCCTATCCATTTGTGTTTGCCGATTTTTTACTTTTGGGGAGTGACTGGATTTCTGAGTTACTGGTACTTCCTTGTTTGGAGGTTGTATATGGAAAGTATCATATAGCACCTCCATTGGTAACTCTTGGTTTCTGACTGTTTCTATGTATCGGAGTCTCAGTTTGTTAATACGTGCTTTGTGGAAGAAATTCTGCCCTTTCTCCCAATTCCTCTTGAGATTATGCCTTCTTCCCAACAACTCTTCCCTGCCCGATATTTTTTTGAAGAAAACTTTATCCCCGTCATTGTAAGTCTTGTACCTTACATTATCCTTGATACATTTTTTACTTTTTCTCTTGAGATTAACCGGTCGAACACTGAACGTAGCTTCCTGGCAAACATAATTTCAGCTGGGGATAATTTAGCATTTGTATTTGGTGTCATCCTATATATTGCTAAGAATTTTTTAATGCTTCTTTCTTCCGTGTCGATGTAATTATTCTTTTTTAAAGCTCGTTTAAAAGTATCGACAAATCTTTCCGCTTGTCCGTTTGATCGAGGATTAAAAGTTGGTGTTGTAATATGTTCGATGGCCAGTGCCTCACAGTAGTGCTTGAATTCTTGACCTGTGAACATAGTGCCGTTATCACTAACAATTGTGTTCGGAACTCCGAACCGACTAAATACCTCGTCCAGCGCTTTTATTGTGTTTGCCGCTGTAGTGTGTTTGTATTTAAAAATTTCTGGCCATTTTGACATACTATCTACGATTACTAGGTAATAATATCCCTTCAGAGAGCCTGCGTAATCGATATGGATGCGTGTCCGGGGTACGCCTGTTTTAGGCCAAGGTTGCGGCTAGTTGGCAACCTTTTTTTTTTTTTACACAGTGATCACCACTTATCAAGGCCCGGAAGCCACTCAGGGATAAGGGTTATTGTAAGTACATCACGTGAGGAGATTTTATGAAGTGTTTAATTAGGGGGGCGGCTCATTAGGAATTTGTTAACATTAGACTTGAAGACATCCAAGTTGTAGTCCGGAGGGAAGCAGGCAGACGGAACAGAGTTCCACAGGCGTGCAGTTCTAAGAAAGAAGCTTTGCTCATGAAATCCGCGTTTTGATTTAGGCACAGATATAGAGTGGGGGAAATTTTTCACAGTGGATTCAGCTAGACGGGTGTTTTTCATGAAAGATTGGCGAGGGGGGACCAGGGATTGGAGTTCAGACGAGCACCTGCCATGAAAATAACGATAAAACAAGGATAGGCTCGCAACGTCTCTTCTGTGGGAGAGGGGTTGCAGGGTAGAGAAAAGGGCATCCCCCACTAAACCACGAAGTCTATTTTGTACTCTGTCAAGGCATGATAGGCTGTTTTTGGCAGCTCCTGCCCAGATATGGCAACAGTATTCCATCCTTGGCCGTACTTGGCTTTTATATAGATAGAGAATTGCATCAGTAGTGAGATATCTTCTGGAGCGGTAGAAGGATCCCACCATCTTTCCTGCGACCTTGGCAACAGACTTGATGTACGTGTTCCATTTCAGATCAGGAGTAAAGGTCAAACCCAGAAGCTTGTCAAAACACGGGGCCTCACCCAGACGAGAGCCATCCATCACAATTGATGCCAGCTGGGGATCAGAGCGTTGATGATGTAAGGATAGGAGTTTGGTTTTGGATGCATTAAAGGTAACTAGCCACATCTTCTCCCACTGAACCACGCGCTCGAGATCAGAGGAGAGAGAATCCGAGAGAACTTCGTCATTTACAGCCTTTGATGTGTTGCCGTAGATGGTCGTGTCATCAGCATAGATGTCAACGAATGATTTAAGTATGTGTTTAGGGAGGTCATTGATGTAGATCAGGAAGAGAGTTGGGCCCAGGATTGACCCCTGAGGGACTCCAGCATTTATATTGCAGGCCTCCGATTTTTGTCCATCTACCACTACTCTTATGAGCCTATCAGAGAGAAATGATTTAATGATTGAGAAAACATTTCCAGTTATACCGTAGCTGGAAATCTTGTGAAGTAGACCCTTATGCCATACTTTGTCAAAGGCCTTTGATATGTCGAGAGCAATTGCCCTAGAAAGGAAGCCTTTGTCAAGAGATTCACTAATCCTGTGGGATATAACCGTCAGCACATCTGCGGTAGATCTTGCAGAGCGGAAACCATATTGTGTGTCACTAAGAAGGTTATTCCTGCTGAGATGGTTTACTATTTCTCTATTTAATATTGATTCCAGTAACTTACTCATAACACAGAGAAGACTTATTGGTCTGTATTGAGAGGGAGATGACTTATCACCTGAATTCTTAAATACAGGGCAAACTGAGGAGGTCTTCCAGGGGGTCGGAAAGCACTTCTCCTTAAGGCAGCGCTTTACCTTTACATAATTTCACCATTTTCTCAATGTCCTGATCCATTCCAGGCCAGTATGTGAACCCTCTCATTAGGACCTTCATTCTGAAGATTCCAGGATGTCCCATGTGGAATTATTTTATGATTTTCTTTTGTAATACTTGCGGTATTACCACCCTGTCTGGGTACATCAGAGTTTCATGACACATAGAAAATGGAAACACTTTTAATCCTTTTCTATGCGTTTCGTCTTGGCCCACATTTTTTTTATCTTGTTAATATATTTATCTGTTTTCGCTGCTTTCTTTATTTCCTCAAGTGTAACAGTAAGTTCCCTAACAATATTTATTAATATATATGTTAGTTCATTTTCTATAACAGTTTCTTCAAATTCAGTTTTACTCGGGATCAATCTCGACAAACCATCTGCATGTGCAATTTTACTAGATGCTAGGTGTTTCATTTTGAAATCGTAATTGAGCAAAATAATACTCCATCTCTGTAATCCATTTGCTGTATGAGTAGGAATCTCTTTTTTCGAACCAAAAATCGATAGTAATGGTTTATAGTCTGTTTCCAAGGTGAAAGATCTTCATGAATGAATCTATGAAACTTTCTCATGGCATACAAAATCGCCAGATCCTCTTTTCGATCTGACTATAATTGCTTTCAGCGGGTAATAAAACCCTCGAGGCGTGAAAAATTGGTTTAGTAAATCCATCTTCTGTGTAGAAGCACCGCTCCTAAACCGTATTCGCTCTCATCTGCCGCTACAATTAGATCCTTTTTCTGATCGTGATGTGCTAACGCTAGATCCGATAACAAACATCTCTTAATTTTTTGGAATGCTTCCTCACATTCTTTTGTCCAGAGCCAATTTTTATTCTTCTTCAATAATTCATTTAATGGTGCTCTTAGTTCGTGTATATTTGGGATATAAAAATTATAGTAGTTTGCTAGACCCAGGAATGACTGTAACTTCACTACATTGTCTAATCTAGGCATGTCTCTAATTGCTTCTGTCCTATTTGGGTTAGGTCTTCTACCTTTTCAATCAATTCAATCTTTTCCACATCAAAATTACATTTTTCGAGAGCCACTTTAAATCTGTAGTCTTCTATTTTCTCGAATACCTTCCAAATATGGTTTTTATGTTTTTCAACATTTTTTCTTCTTATCAAATGTCGGCATAAAGGATAATATCCTAGCACGAATCTCTTTATTCTTCGAGGATGTTAACCCTTGCACAAACATCAAGCATTTAAACATGTCCTCTTTTAGGTTTTTCAACTTAAATAACTCGCATTGGGCATTTACTCTCCCAGCATAGGCGATAAAGTATTCATCATCTTGTTTCAAGATATTTAAACATCTAGTATAAATATATATTATTCCTTAATTGAAATTCATTTTTGAGATGAGCATTATATATATTAATTTATTTTTATTTCGGACTATTATTCTCATCTTTATTAGTTGTTATTTATTCACAACGTTTCGGCCAACTATTCCTCTGGCCTTCGTCAGGTGGTAACCGCGACGAATAGGAACTTCGAATCTCCTAACTGCATTCTCAGCCATCACTGCCATCCGTAGTTGTTGTCGTCTCACCACATTTTGACCAATTAACCTCTGGCACGCTTTGGGTGGGATTGAAACCGTTATCTTCAGAAAATGTTCATCTGGAACTGTAGAGATTCAACGTATCTATCAACTGCGCCACGGGCCCCGAAGGGCGATCAAGGTTGGATTCTTTGATCTTATAAATCCACGTTTATTCATTATCTGATCTTCCATAGTCGGGTCCGTACCGATTGGTATATATATATATATATATATATATATATATATATATATATATATATATATATATATATATATATATATATATTATTCCTTAATTGGAATTCATTTTTGAGATGAGCATTATATATTAATTTATTTTTATTTCGGACTATTATTCTCATCTTTATTAGTTGTTGTTTTTTTATCTTTTATTAGTTTTTGTTTATTCACCACGTTTCGGCCAACTATTCCTCTGGCCTTCGTCAGGTGGTAACCGCGACGGATAGGAACTTCGAATTTCCTAACTGCATTCTCAGCCATCACTGCCATCCGTAGTTGTTGTCGTCTCACCACATTTTGACCAATTAACCTCTGGCACGCTTTGTGAATAAACAAAAACCAATAAAAGATAAAAAAAAACAACTAATAAAGATGAAAATAATAGTCCGAAATAAAAATAAATTAATACCTAGTATAAAATAAGCTATCCTGTTCCCCGAAAATGTTCGATAAAATTTCTATAGTCTCTTTAAAATAAATATCTTCGGGTTTCCTTGGGAGTATAAACCCAGTTTTTGCAACAGTAAAATATTTTTTTCTTCATCCAACCAGGCCTGACATCGTTTGGAAAAATATTTTTGTATCTACGATAATATGCTGGAAACGTTAAGCCATTAGTTGGTTCATATAATAATTCTGTCAGCGAATTTGCAATTCCTTCCGGAGTGAATCGACAATCTTTTTTCTTCTTGTTTCATTAATATTGTTTTTAATACGTCATTTTGTTTTAACTGTTCTTTTTGTAAAAATTCCACCTGACTTTGTTGAGCTGCTAGTACTAATTGTATTGTTTTTTGTAAACTCGGCTAATTATTCTATGTTGAAGAATTTTTTTAAACACAGTAATAAAACAAAAGGTTTACAATACCTACACAAAGCATAAATACATTCACTGAATAGTGTATTTTACCACAAAACATTTTTTGTAAACAAGGTTTTTGCAACACACACGAAATTGACATTGAAACACAGCCTACACGAGTCCGTTCCCGTCGTATATTTTGTCTTCTTATGAAACAAAAGAAATTTGAAATGGTCAAGTTTCAAAAATTGCTTTTTTCAATGCTTCGTGAAATGTCAATTTCTCTTTTTTTTCAGTAGGACCGTAACAGACTGAATTTTTAAAAATATAACTTACTTTTTGTGTGGTCTTAGCCTTTTTTTCAGTAGTTCAATTTATCCGTGCAGTATTTTTTCTCTTCGTTTTCCAGTATGTTTTTGGCTTAAAGTTCCATTTTTGTGAATATTTCATCCTCGTCGCCATTTGTTATATCCTTATTTTTAATAAGAATACAACAAGAAATACGGGGTTATGGGTGAAAGATAAAGGGATTTATTTACAAGGGAATACAGGTGACATAAGAGTTACTAGACATCTTGTCTTATTCTCTTCCTGTCTCTTTTCCTTCTCTCTCATTCACGTAAGAGGATATAGTTCATTTCATCTATGAAGGGATGTTAGGTTATTACATTACATCAGTATATATATATATATATATATATATATATATAATTAACTCATTCTTCCCCTCTGATTTTGACTTTAATAGGATTAAAAATCATGACATTTCATGCAAATGCATTACGCACAAACTGTAGCACAATATCTGAGGTGTGTTATAGGCCTATTACCTATCCACTTATCTGCTGAGAGTTCACGGCCCAAATCGGTTTAGATCAATAGAAGTGGTAAAATCTTTTCTCTCTAATAAATTCCCCCTTCCCCCGCCCCCACTTAACACCGTTGCAGGATCGTCCACAAGAGACAGTTACGAAGGAACACCGGCTGTGGTTTTCTTTACTTCGTAGTTGCTTAAAAAAACTGGAATGCAATTTTAATTTTCCTGGGTAGCACGCACCATGCAGTTAACCAAATCGAATGGTTAGTTATGCTATTTGTTTTACGCTTCATTTCGTGTTGTAGTTGTTTAAAAAAAACTGGAATGGACTGGGTGAAATGCACCATGAAGTTAACCGAATCGAAGTGTTATTAATGCCATTTTATTTTCGCTTTTCGCTGTGTTTTTTTTGTTTTTTTCCGAATACCTGCATCATTTTTTCCCCGATTTATGCTTTCTGTTTTTCCGATTCCTTTTTAAAGAAGTTTTACGTTTGTTCACTGTTTTTTTTTTTGGGTTTTCCGATTTTTTACAGAAGTTTAACATCGTTTTTATTTTTATTTTTATATTTAAACAGGGTAATTCTTTACTTTACCCCCCCCCTTACAAACACACCTCCAAAAAACTGGGCAACGCCGGGTGCCCCCGCTAGTTTGTTTAGAAATGAAACTTTTCAACCTCAGCACCATTTAAAACATCACCGTTGAAGAAAACCATGCAGATCTCATTTTTATTTGTGGCACCATGCCACGAAAAAAGGAAGAAAAAGAAACTGTTTTAATCCTGACGAAGGCACTATGACTGCGAAAATTTTGATTTATAAACGAATAAATGTATATTTATTTGTAAAATATCTGCGTTGAATTGGTTTCTTAAACTTACATTTTCAATTTATATTTTCAAGTATTTATTCATGGAGGAAATTGATTTTGTTTTTGACTTTGCAGAACATGATTGAATTCTGCAAAGGGAAATGAAAAACAATAACATCAATGTTAGCTGCATTTTAGATCAGGAAGTCAGTATCTTCAGATAGCCTGATCTGACAGGACGAGATAGCTCACACAAACTCAATACATATAAATGCACAAAAATGAACAACTTAGAACAAGATTGCTTTTGAAAATAGACCAATAACTCATACGCAACGAAAAGTCAAAATTTTTTTTTTGGGGGGGGGCGGTAATTGCAAAATCTTATAAACTACTTATGGTTATTTTTATTGCCCTGTGCTGAGGGTTTATTATTCTCTCAGCGCTCGTTAAGCTGTGTTCGCGCCGGAAAAAGAAAAATAGAAAAATGGTTAACAAGAACATTTAAGGTTAGTATAAAACTTATCAGCTTAAATTGATAACACCGACGACAATTGAAAGAAGGATTACAGACATATAGCATTAAACCTAAGTATGGCGGCTGTATGCAAATGCCGAGTCGCGTGCGAAGTGACGTCACGGCAGTGAAAAAGAAAAAAGACTATAAAAAGAACGTATAAACAGACCGAATAGCATCTTAAAGAAGACGATCACGTTTGAGGCATAGGTGACGTCACAGTTGTAACAAGAAGTCACGCGTTGTGGGAGAATGAGAAATAAAGTTTTTTTCTTAAATCTGAAACAGCGAGCTTAAGTTCTTTTTTTTCTATTCTTTGTCTCTTTTGCGACTAAGTCTACAACGTATTGTGTCCCGAACCTCTCCATGTTATGTATATGAACGTGTGTACTGCGTTATAATACATGAAACGATACAAGTTAAATAATTCGGAGAAATGTTTTTTTTTAAACTATCACTATGAATTTTAATTTATTAAAGTTTAAGCTTAAGAAAGAGAAAAATATATGTGCTTCAAAAATTATTTACATACGATATGTAAAAGACGAAGCAAGCTTTCGATCTGACCAGATTATTTTTATTAATCATTTTCCTTTTGCTTAGAGATATACAAATATCTCAGGAACAGTAGTCCGTTGAGATGTTAAATAAACTGTTAGCAAGCTGAAATCATGCAATTATTTTTTCTGAAGGGGGATGGGGAGAAAGAACTCATAAACAAACGTATAATTGGCAAGCAAAGAATTATTTAGAACTTTTGAAGCAGAAACAAAAAATAATTTCATTTTTTTTTCACCTTGTGGAGAAACGGAGCTGATTAAGTTATTTACTTTTGTTTTTGTTTTTTTTTTGTTTTTGTTTTTAATACATTATTTGCAGGTGCTTGAAATACGGCGCGAATGTGTCCAGTTCAGTGCGTATTAGTACGAAAAAAAGATGGCCGTTATCGACCACAACAAATATGAAAGTCGTTTTACATAATATATGAGTTTGAAAACTTACAGGACTTTATCCCTCTTTCCATGGCTCCAATCTCTGGCCCCTTTGTAAGTCATTCACAGCAAGAACTCATTTCTTCACTATCACTGCTAAGAATTTTTCCCTCTTCCTCCGTATTGTTAAAGGCAAAAGGTATTTCCATAAGTTTCCTTCTAAGAATTGATTTATGAAACATGTTGTAGCAAGACTTCAAGCTACAACATGATCGCCTTCAAGTCTAATGCTAACAAATACTTGTCTAGTTGTCTTCTTTAATAATCAAAGTTTGTTCGTTCTATTCATAGTTTTACATCCTTCCTAAGTAATCACATGCTCACTATTCTGGAAATAGCATTATCCCCTATCCTCAGGTGGCTTTTAGCCTTGGTAAGTGGTAACTCAATGATCTAAAACATCATTTAAGATAAAAAAAAATAAAGATTTCTTTGCATTTATGAGATTGCGTTAAGTGTTAAAAGACTTACGTCATAAACTATTTATTTCAATTCGAATCGGTATGGCCGTTTTCGGGTGCGGTGTGGGCAGGTTCTTGACAAGCTGTTCCTCTAAAATAATTCGAATTACCCAATTTACACTTCTAACGATTACTATGATGTGTTCCTTTTGACCACCGTACACTCTTTAGCCCTTGTCCTCAAGTGGCCTCTGGGCCTTGGTAAGTGGCGGTTCCTTTGTTAAAAAAGCGACAAACCACATAGTGCTGCTTCACAATAATCTTCCCTCCAGAGTATAAAAAACTTACCCATCTTTCTCTGCCGCTATCTAATGCACTGCTAGAAGGGTTATTCTAAAATGTTTGTCGCTATTTAATTTCTGCTCTAGGAGGCAGAATAAGACACAAGTTCGATTTCTAATGTAGGAGAAAATCCAACTCACCTAAAAAGACGAACTCCAGATTAAGTTAAATGTTATCAGTCTGAAAGAATTAGTCTTTTATTGGCCCAGGACAGAAAAGTTGCAGTGTAGTATAAGAATGAATATTGGATCTTGCTCCTAGCCAAACGGCCAAGGAAGCTGTCAATTCTTCCGTTCCATCCTTGCTGGTGGCCTGTAAGTTTTTGAAATGTTACCTTCGGTTTGAGGAAAAGAAAATGTCACACGAATCAAATCAGATGAATAAGGAGGCCGTTTCAATACGATCACGCCTTTTTAATTTATTGTGTGATGTTTTTCGGTGCTCATAACTCAACGGCCTGAAAATTATAAAGATATTCAGAGAGGTGAAGCTCAGAGCACCGCTTTCTGCCTTGACAGAGTACAAAACGGACTTCGAAATCTAGTAGATCATGACCTTTTGCCCACCATACAGTCTGTTTCTTTCATAAGAGAAGTTGTTAGTATTATTTTATGTTTATCGTTATTTTTATGACAGGTGCTCGACTTAGCTTCAAGCACGTAACTAAAACTGTCATCCTTGCAGAAATTTAAGCTTACATTTATAGACTATCAGGATTTCATTATATATGATAACCCAATCCACTAAACCCTATGTTCCCTAAGGCTAACGTACATACAAATACACAATGCGGAACAACTCACAACAATCTATGGTCCTGGATTTGACCTTAAACTATATCCAGTGGTGAGACCCCAGCTTGCGGGGTTTGGGGAGTGTGGAGCCACCCTTTAATTGCCACTGCTCCCAGGTCCACTCTGACCTGAAATGGTAGTACCTGTTAGGGTCCCAAGTATGGGTTAAATAGAAACCGACTTGAAAACAACAAATATATTCTATTAAACAATTTTTCTTCTGAATCTTTGGATTCGCCATTAAATAACAATAACCCTACACGTCGCGGATCACCCAACCATAAAGCGATAATAGACGCGGTTAGCCAATACAGAGCTGAGCAGATGACTTTTGATGCATTGGAAATAAAAAAGTTAAATTCTTTAATTTAATCAGTTACACCAATGGAGTACACGACAATGGATTTAACCAGCCTATATATAATATTACAGACGTCGGAGCAAGTTCGACACCCTAAACCCTAACCCTAACCCAAAATTTAAGCCCTAACCCTAACCTCTTATCTAATCTAAAAACAAAACTCTAACACCTAACCGTAAGCCAAAATCACAACCTTAACTCTTAACCCTAACCCAAAAGACAAAACCATAAGCTCTAATCCTGAACCCACCCAAAAAATAACCTGTGTGTAAAGTGAAATAATACCTTACTTTTTAATAATGCGAAAATATGTTTTTATTTATTTACATAAAAACGTATTTTCTTTTCGGGAGGCTTCAAATTCTTATAACAACAATATGAAGAAAAAAAAACTTAATCGCACTGACCTCTCCTTTATAAAGTCAGGTTATTGGCAAAATTTCGGACTTTAACGACAACAACAACAACAACAATAACAACAACGACAATAACAATAACAACAACAACATTAAATAAAAATTATTTTATCATTTCACAACATTTTCAGGCTTTCAAATTTTCTCATTTAAATTCATAAAAATAAATGTTTTCTAAAATGCGTGACTTTCCATTTCTTAAAACACTATTCATGAAATTTACGGTAGGTTGATAGCTATATTTAGTTTATTAGTTTTCCATTTTGTTGCTGTATTTTTTAAATTGTAATTAGTATCAAATAAATATTATTTTCTGTTTCGCAGCATTTTGTAATTTGATAGGGTGTCCTAGCGTTTTTAAGATTTGATCGGCACTCGGCATATTCCGGCGATTGATGCCAAGCGCCGGTTGAGCCCGATTGGACATCTACAAGAATCCAGTTCGTAATATGCACCAGGACAGACTTCCGGTTCGTAAAATGCACTAGCATAACGTATTTGATATTTATCTCTGCATTTTTGATTGCCCGTCAAGTTTTGTACGTGATGGAAAAAAAAAAAGAAATAAAGAGATTAGTAGTTAGCAAGAACATTTAAAGTTCATATGCAGCTTTGTAGCATGTATTAGCAATGCCGACGATACTTTGAAGAAAGGTTGTTCATATAAAGGACTGAGTGAAATCCAATGCAAAACAATGCAAAGCACTATGCGTACTGAGATAAAAAAAAACAAAAAAACTAAGAGATCACTATGCATTGGCATCTCTTAATGTACAGACTGAATAGACGTGTCTTACTAATGCTCATTTTTTTTAAGAAGCAGCCAAAAACATTAGTAAGAAAATCTATCGTTTCTGTGGTATGTAGGTTGGATCTGTCACAAGGCAGTTTCATGCTAAGTTTAATCTTGTAATTGGGAGGTGACAGTGGTTCAGTTGTTAATGATATGGACTGAAGACCTGGGTTTCTCAAGTTCGAACCCAGTTTCCATAAGATATCACTTGTTGTGGAACTCAGTGGAAGCATACTGGGCCCATAATCTTTTGAATTGAAAGCCATATTTAATTTTAGAAAAGTTTCCGATGGGTAATTAATCTGTAGAAGTCCTGAGATTAAAATAAATAGAGTCTTCGGTGAGTAGCTAATCTGTATAAAACTTGAACTGTAACAGTTTGCAGATAAAGAGCGACATTTCTTTTCGTGTAGACACGAAAAAGTATATGTGGGAATTCTAAATTATCCAGTATGTTTTTACACAGAAAGACTTTCAGTTAAGGATGTTGGCAAACTTCATGCGACCCCTCCCGTAAGTATCCGGTGTCTTTCTAAAGCCAACTTTCGCAAATTTTGCCGTTTTTTTTTTAAAGCAGTTTGGCCTTTCAAAGATTGTATTTGACCCTTTACAAATCGTAACGTCCGGACTAACTATGGAAATGAGCAAGCAAAATTTCATATAGATTAACGAAGATACGATTATAAAATATAACATGAACCGTTCGAATGGGGCTTTTACTCTGCATATACAAACATCTCACACCTGAGGCTATTCTCTACTTCCACAAATCTACTATCAGACGGTGTATGAAGCACTGTTGTCATATCTGGGTGGGTGTTTCCGTCTCATTTAGAAGACTCCTGATAATGTGCAGAAATGTATCTGTAATTTATTGTCACCACCCTTTCTTCTCCTCTGCAACCCCCCTCTCTGTCTCTCTCTGAAAGAGCTGATATTGCTAGTCTCAGTCTTTTCTATAAATGCTCTTATGATATGCGTTTTTTTAGAATTGTCTGATCTATTCACTGCTTCCTTTGTGCCAGCTCGTTTGACTCGTTGATCTAGTGGTCTTCATCAATTCTCCGTTTTGATATCTTATTGTAAAACAGCTTCCTTTTCCTGCAGCTTCCTATTCCAAGAACCACACACTTGTGGAACTCTCTTCCTGCTGACTGTTTTCCTCCTATTTATACATTGGTCTTTGCAAGATGAAGGTGAATAAGTAAAACATCTTCTGTTTTGCGACAATTATCATCAGACAAAGGTGATGGTACACAACGCCATAGTTGTCTCCACCGTATTGTATGCGTGCAAGACCTGGACCATCTACAGTAAAGACCTTCAAAAAATCGAACCGTTTAACCAGAACAAAACTGCAAACCATCATGCAGATTAAGTAGGATTATTATGTGTCCAACATAACTGTCTTCAAGAGAGCCAAGGTCACTAGCATCGAGGCCTTGGTTATGAAACACCGTCTGAGATGGTCTAGCTATGTGATTCGCTTGGAGGACACTAGACTGCTGAAACAAGTGCTCTTCAGTCAACTAAATGCAAGAAATCGACCCTGAGGCCGCCCGTTACTTAGATTCAAAGACCAGTTGAAGAAATCTTTAGGTGAGGCCTATATAGATCCAAGCACCTTTGAAGCCTCATCGAACAGCAGACATGAATGGAGGAACAGAGGGAAAGTCGGTAAAAGCCAATTCGAAGAAAATATAAGAGCCAATGGAATAACCAAACGGCAACAAAGGGCTCTTAGAGCCAACCCACCACAATACAATGTGATCAATGCCCCCGGCTATTCAGAGCCCAAATTGGTTTTTCCAATCACAAAAGGACTCGTCATCCCGACAATGACTAAAATTCTTACGAAACTCATAAAGCTTTCTCTTCTGCTTCTTTTCTGTATTTAACTTGGTAACTATGATATTCAGACACAAATGCATGCTAACGTCGATTTTTAATTTTCGGTAGCTCCTTACATCAAGTTGCTTCACACCTCATCTGGATCGATTTTAATTTTTTAAAAAATGCCCCCAAAATAACTTCATCTAGTATACAGATTCTATAAACGCAACTTAAGTTAGATGTCTTCTGGGGTTTCTGACGAGCGTTTTTATGTTGTGCTTTAGCTTTAAATAAGACTTTATCATTTCCAAACGTGTAGATTGAAAGGACGCATCTAGATAAGATGTGTCCACACATTTATTTAAGAGTCTCTGTCCGTCGGTCTTTCACTCACGGTTGAGTTTGAAATAGCATTTTGTTTTGCATTGTTTGATTATTCAGACTACTATTCTCATCTTAGCTTTTATTTACGAAACGTTTCAGCCGATATAACCTCCGAGCATCTTCAGGTGCGTCTTATCAAAATTGGGAAACAATGTGGAATTCTTGAGTTTTACATAAATGTTTCCAGATTCGAAAAAATGCACCTGCAGAAAGTCGGAGTTTATATCGGCCGAAACGTTGTGAGAATAATGATCAATATTAGAATAGCAGTTCAAAAAATCCAAATAAGAAAAACTTATCAATCTCATTAAAAAAAACCCTCATATGCAGAGTAAGAACCGTTCTATCGTCGGGATTTCTCGGATAGTTTAAATAAAACACCGAAAGGTGCTGAAACACGGAGCCAATGAAATTACGACAGTCAACATTTATTTGCCATCATCCTATAATTGGTTTATTAGGGAGTGACGGTGGTTCAGTGTTTAACGACACGGACTGACAACATAAGTGTCGCAATCCAGTTTTACAAAAATCGTTTTTACTTAGGATATTAGCAACCTTCACGTAATCCCTCCCGTAAGTACATGGCGTCTTTCTGGAATTAATTCTGACAATGGGAAAACCAATGCCAATAATAGAATCTTTGGATTTATGTGATATGATGATTGGTTTATTAAAAAAAAGAATATGCTTATCAAGTGGCTTTAAGTTTTGTCTGGTGCAATTTCCCTAAAAAAAAAAAAATGGGCGCATCTGGAGAATATCGTTTCTTTATATTTCTCCTTATTAAAATACTAAGGATTTCTCCAAGACACATTCTCTCTTCGCTAACAAATATTATTTAATCACTTTTTATTTACTTTTTTAAAAGAAAGTATTCAGGCGTGATGCTTATCACGCTTGGGTGATTTCTGAAAAGAAACGAGGAAGAATACCTGCCGTGCTTCCTCTTCTTCGCCGTCCGGTTTCCGCTTACACGCATCCTTCCTCGTCTATCCACGCTAAACTGATACAATGTGTTGTGGGTATCTGTAACATTTACATGATAAAATAACATTGTATCTATATGAAGGTTAGAGGTGCTGTTCGCAAAGAAAAAAAACTTGAAAACTTAAGGAACAATTAGGTTCCAGTACCCCACAAAAAGTCAATCAAAATATGATATGAGTATTAAAATGTAAAGTGATTATCCATCTTTAAAAGAAAAATATGCTCATGTTTATGATGTCAATCAATCAAGTGATGTCTTCCCTATGGCTCTCCATCCATCTCTCTCCTTCGAGGTATTCATGAATTCATTGTTGCTCATCATTTTTTACCCTGCCCAGGGGTTTAGACTGTCAACATATATTTCTCACTGTCGTAGAGTAGTTTGATGACGACCAGGCGCCACCTGTCTATAATGGCAATCCTTACCGTATTCACGCTGTTTCTCGAATAAAGTGTGTGATTTATTGCCATAGTTCTCTTTGCAGTTGTACAGACAGTAAATTGCAGTTTCTTTCTGTCCGAGCATAGCCCATACTGGGCGATTTTCCTGACCATTGTTCCCAGAGGTACCTTCTGATCAGCACAACGAAATACGAAACCATGAACAGAATTATTTCTGTTTGCTTCCGCAACCTGCTTTCCATGACCTTACGTTACGCTGCTCGTGGAGTGGGAGGGGGGGGCTAAGTGGGTTCTCGACCATGCCCAAGGGTCTCCCACAGACTAGCAGAGGAAGAGGGCGCTTTACTTTTCCTTTTACATTAGTGCTCTGTTGCTACCCATATTTATGATGTAATGAATATTAATACACCCGAGTTCCTTCTCACAGCAATATGATTATCTGCCCAAGTTATAAATACGGACTAGTAGAGCAACTTTGGAGAGACATCGAAAGATACACTGAAAACCTAACGCTTATGGATATTATCAGCTCCAACCACGGACACGCGTTCAATATTTTGACTTACTTGATTATTACTGGAATATTGTACCTATTTACTATGCCTCCCCACGGGACAGAGTTAGACACCAGGGTCATTATTTAACGTGGAGAAAAGGTACAGAAATAAAAATTGTCTCAGTCGTGAAGGATTTCTCCTCCACCGAAAGAGAACAAGAAATAGAAGTGCAGCATCTGAAGAACAGATACTACACTTTGAGGTATTTATTTGCTCCCCCACTGAGCAAATTAAGCACAAGGCCGATTTTTAATGTGAGGAGTGAAGGGGAAATGGGGACCAACTCCCCGGGGAGTAGGGGAGCTGGATAGTGACAATTGGTATGAAGGGTTTCCCCTACATGACCAAGGTCTTATATGTGAGGTTGCAGTATCTGCCGGAACAGATGGTATTTATTTGCTCCCCCACTGAGCAAATTAGGCACAAGGCCGTTTTTAATGTGAGGTAAAAACCAGCTCCCCTAAAAGGGGTCACTCTGGTTACCAAAAATAATAATTGTCCCAGTATAGAGGGTTTCCCCTCCATTGACTGGTACAAATTATCTTAAGTGCAGCATCTGCCGGAACAGATGCTACACTTTGATCTTGTCCCGAAGGCCAAGAAATATTACTGGGATATTGTAGCCAAGACGGTTCAACTACATCAAACAAATACATTTCTTTCGCGGGAAATATGTAACATATAGCGCGCGTATTAAAAAATCAGCAGCAGCCGTAGGATAGCTGACTAGCGAAAATGACAGTAGCAGCAGCAGCAGCTGTCTTACCACACATGCAAATTAAGCAAGTGTGCATGCGCTGACATCACGGAAAGAGAATAAAGGCAGAAAAAAGTCAGCACGTAGGCAAAGGAAGCGATCGGACGTGTTTTGTATGCGTCGAGAGAAAAAATTAATCGCAAAGTCTAAAAGCGGAAAGGCAGGCGACGAAAAAGACATGTGCGTGTAAGTGAGTCTTAACAGACATGTTTTTGTTTGCATAGAAATCACCACCTATCAAGGCCCAGACGCCACTCGAGGATAAGGGTTAAAGATTGTACAATAGGACAATTGGACAATATAGTAATCGTTAGTAATGGAAATTCGGTAAATTTGTTAACTTAAGTGGAACGGCTCATCAAGAACTTGTTTACGTTGGACTTGAAGACAACCATATTATAGTCAGCAGGAAAGCAGGCAAACGGAGGACAGTTCCACAGGTGTGCAGTTCTAAGAAAGAAACTTTGTACATGGAATCTACGTTTAGGTTTAGGCACAGATAAAGAGTGGGGGAAATTATTGAAAGTGTTTTCAGCTAGACGAGTGAAAGTTTGGCGAGGGGGGCAATAGATTCGAGCTCAGACGAGCACTTGCCATGAAAATAACGAAAAAGCAGAGATAGACTCGCAACATCTTTTCTGTGAGAAAGAGGTGGCAGGGAAAAGGACACCCCGTACAAGGCTACGAAGTATATTCTGAATCTATCAAGGTAGGATATGTCTTTTCTAGCAGCTCCTGCCCAAATGTGGCAACAATATTCCATCCTTGGACGTACTTGGCTCTTATATAGGTAGATAATTGCATCAGCAGTGAGATATCTATTGGATCGACAGAAAGATCCCACCATTTTTCCAGCGTCCTTGGCAACGAATTTGATGTATGATGAATTTGATCAGGAGTAAAGGTCAGCCTAGAAAGTTATTAAAATATTCCATTTAACCCCTAAAGTCCCCGGGGCATGTCAAATCCTGGTGAAAATGAGCAAACGGTTCAGTTTTAGGCCTTAACAAATATAAAGTTGAGTTCTGCACCATGCAAAAAAAGAAATGACTAAGTCCATATTTTTCCTCCCCACCTCACCCCATTTAGTCCCAAAAGTCCCCAATGCCTTAACATATTTAAATTTGAGTTCAACACCATGCAAAACTACTAATAAATAGTCACCCGCAGAAAATTTTGGACAAATATGGTAAAATAGTTTTTAAAAAATGGAGTGTTTTATTAGCCCTAAAAGAGCCTCTGGGGCACACCCAAGAGTTATCGTGAAGTTAAAAAAACAAAATTATATAGAAATCAGTTACAAATTTTCAAAAAGTTTTATAAAAATCCAAGACATCAATTTTTTTTTTTAATAAGCACAAAATGTCAATTTTAGCCATTTTAACCCGAAAGGCAACCTTAGGGAGGCAACCGGATTTTTCCAGTAAAATCCGTTCTGTTACGTTTTATTTACTTGTGCAAAATTTCCAAAAATTCCAAGGCGTAGTTATTGAGAAAAGTGCGAACAGACGAACGGACGAACGGGCGAACGGACGAACGGGCGAACGGACAAGGGTGAATTTACAGGTTCAACCTCCTTTTATCTTGGTGATAAGTTTAAGTAATAACAAATTTGTTAAAATAATTTGTTGCCAATAATGATTACTAGTAAATGTTTAACTTGTAATTGGTTTTTATGTGAGAAGCAAATAAAAAGTACAAATGTTCTATATAGCGATAAAATACCTCTGATGATTTCAGCAGCCTTCATCTCCTCACTGGCGCAAAGGTGACCATTGCTTAGCCAAATATTGGGAAGACAAGAAGGTAAGATATATGTTGTATCTTTTTTTTTTTTACTTGCATAAACCCCCAAATATCAAGATTTTATAAATTCAACTATGATGATGATCGCTATTATCATTATTTTTTTAATGTCTGTGTTACGTGTGTCAAATGGTGGGATCCTTCTATCGATCCAGTAGATATCTCACTGCTGATGCAATTCTCTATGTATATAAGAGCCAGGTACGTCCAAGGATGGAGTACTGTTGCCACATCTGGGTAGGAGCTGCTAGAAAGGACTTATCCTGCCTTGATATAGTTCAAAATAGACTTTGTAGCCTCGTAGGGGATGTCCTTTTCTCTTCCCTGCAACCTCTTTCTCACAGAAGAGATGTTGCGAGTTTGTCTCTGCTTTATCCTTATTTTCATGGCAAGTGCTCGACTGAGCTTCAATCTATGGTCCCCCCTCGCCAAACTTTCACAAGAAACACTCGTCTAGCTGAAAACACTATCAATAATCCTCCCACTCTTTATCTGTGCCTAAACCTAAACGTAGATTCCATGAACAAAGTTTCTTTCTCAGAACTGCACGCCTGTGGAACTGCTTTCCGTTTTCCTGCTTACCAGCTGACTACAATATGGTTGTATTCAAGTCCAACGTAAACAAGTTCTTGATGAGCCGTTCCACTTAAGTTAAGAAATTTACTGAATTTCCATTACTAACGATTACTATATTGTCCAATTGACTACTGTACACTCTTAACCCTTATCATCGAGTGGTCTCTGGACCTTGATAAGTGGTGATTCCTATGTAAAAAAACAAAAAAAAACACCAATATTACAATGCTTTAAAATGTTCTTTCTATAAACCGACATAAAATTTTGCACCGAGTTGATATTATATCCAGCGTAAAACGCGTAAGTCCTGTAGATGAATTTTAAACATATCTTTTTTGTTTCTGTTTTTTTTTTTTTTTTTTTTTTTAAATATTTGTCTTTAAATTATTCCACAGATTTTATTCGGATTCAAAATCCCAAATGTTTCCAAGTTTCATTTAAAAAGCCATTTCGAGAAAATGTAGTTATTTTCTGTGGAAACTGCTACTATTGGAATTCCAAATGGCGTTTTTGCATGATCTGATGGAAAATACTGGGGCAATTACATCAGGCATTTGCGTGTGAAGCTAGCTGTCTGATTAAATGTGTGTGAGTGTGTATGTGTATGCGTGTGTGTGAGTGTGCATCAGTGTATGTGTCTACGTGTACGTATGTGTGTGAGTGTATGAGAGTGTGTGTGCGTGAATGAGTGTACGTGTGCATACGTGTCTGTGCGCGTGTGTGAGTGAGTGTGTGTGTATCAGTGCGTGTACGTGTGTGTATGTGTGTGAATGTGTGTGCGTGAGTTTGAGTGTGTGTGCGTGTGTAAATGATTTTGCTCACAGATATTGAAGCGACATAATTTGGACGTTTGCATGTCTCGGTTTTGCACCCGGAAATAAACACACCACAATGCGCAAATACCAAAATAAAAATTGAAATGGATATGGCGAAATACATTTACAAAAAAAAAAAAATCCCCTTCCCAAAATTCATGTGCAGTGAGAGACAGACATTTATAACGCACACATAGTAGAACAAACATAATGCAACACATTCACAGAAAAAAAAATACATATCGAAACATATACCGGCAACCGTACCGAAACACATATAACCCAAAAACATATACGAAAATATATAATTGTAAAAAACACATACCGAAACATATACAGAAAACATACCGAAACATATATATGTATATATATATATATATATATATAAAAAAGAAAACACATACCAAAACATAAAATTATATAAAAAACACATACCGAAACATATACCAAAAAACATACCGAAATACATAAACACAAAGCACACACCAGAACATATAATAAAAAGCACATCACAAAAATAACATATATATTTATATGTATATATATATATTTATATGTATATATATTTATATGTATATATATATATATATTTATATGTATATATATATGCGCCGATCATCATATAATGATTAGATCACTCTGACTGACGTAAAAAACCATTTAAAAATGAAATGCTTTAATTTTAACGATATTTCACGCGGTTAACGTAGCCGAGTGGATACGTCCTTGCTAATGAAGTCAGAGATTGCTTCTGCCGCCGGGTTCGAATCTATCGACTGGTGTTAATCGTGACACCCTGCACTGAAGATTCCCCAAAGGATGAAACACTAGAGTGTCTGTATGTATTTTATAATTATTACAGTAAATAATTATTTCAGCCCCTTTAAGAAACTGGTGTCTTATTGTTGCGCACTTTCAGTTGAATTGGGTCGATCAATTTAGGTTTTATGCGCCGATCATCATATAATGATTAGATCACTCTGACTGACGTAAAAAAACATTTAAAAATGAAATGTTTAAATTTGAACGTTATTTCACGCGGTTAACGTAGCCGAGTGGATACGGTCCTTGCTAATGAAGCCAGAGATGGCTTCTGTCGCCGGGTTCGAATCTATCGACTCGTGTTAATCGTGGCACCTTGCACTGAAGATCCCCGAAAGGATTAAACACTAGAGTGTCTGTAGGTATTTAATAATTAATCATTAATTAATATTTAATTATTTAATAATTTAATAATTATTATAATAAATAATTATATATATATATTGTATATATATAATTATTTACTATAATAACATTAATTATAATATATATATATATATATATATAATTAATAATTTTTATAATAAATAATTATATATATAGTGTATATATATATAATTATTTACTATAATAATATTAATTATAATACATATATATATATATATATATATATATATATATATATATATATATATATATATATATATATATCCAAACACATAATCTGAAAATACACATTCCCAGAAAAACATAAAACAAATCAAATATACTAAAACCCGAAAAATACACGAACACAACCCGTAAAAATTATTAAATCTAAAAACACATACCAAAACATATCCACAGAAAGAAGAGGATAGAACTTGAATGCCTACTGAACACCATCCTCGAGTGTCTAAGATTTTTCTGTACAGGAGTTTGTCAGGACAACCTGGTATATGGATACTTTTTCCTACAAGTAAATAATCAAATTTACATAGTATTCGCAGCCTAAATAAGATCTCAGTATGGCTAACCCACACTAGTTTTTTTTTTGGGAATAATGAACATTCTTTAATAATGTTACCTCAAGTAACAGCACGAAGCTGGATACTCCACTAGGCTTGATGAGTGCTTGTCCTGGAATCCGGTGCAACTAAGAGATTACAAGAAAGATGTACTATAACATAAAATTGGGGAGGGGACTTCTTTACTAAATCAATGTTTGAGAGGTAAAGAACTTTAATGGAACATTCGAATATCTACGTATCTCATATAGGGATCAGGTAGTAGCCCTCTTAGGAAAGGGACACCTTGATTCCTGAGAACTTCAACTGAAGTTAGCTGAAAAAAAAACAAACAAAACAAACACTTACTACTGAAAACCAACAGGTAAACACGTTGAGGATGTAAACCCTGACCTACCATTTAAATAGAAAATGTCAGAACGTCTCTCAGAATAAAATCCACTCCTTCTGTTGGATATTGAACCGGAATACCGAATTTTCACCACTAACAATGACTACACTGTTGTCAAGGTGACTACCGTGCACTTATTAACCCTTATGCTCGAGTGGCTTTCGGGCCTTCATAAGTGGTGACTTCCTTGAACAAAAAAAAACTTAACAGCAAGAGTAGGGATTGAGGAGGACGCACTGTTGGGATCTAAGGTCGCTGAGAAAGTTGAATCATTCTACCTCTTCAGAATATACCTCCTTCTCGACGTATTCCTCTACCCATATATAGCCCTGGGTATGACCTTAAACTATATCCGATGGTGAGGCCCCAGCTTGTAGGATTTGGGGAGTGTGGAGCCACCCCTTCATTGCCATTGCTCCCAGGTACAGTCTGACCCAGAATGGTAGTACCTGTTAGGGTCCCAACTATGGGTTAAGTAGAAGCCGACTTGGAAAAACAGAAACAAATATATTCTATTAAAAAAATGTTCTTCAAAATCACTGGATTCGGCATTAAATAACCTGAAAAGTATTGATATGCCGTAAAACAAAAACAACCAACCAACATCTATCGGCATAAGAGCCAAATACGCCCTAAGATGGAGTACTGTTGCCATATGTAGGGAGGAGCTTCCCAGAGCACTCTTTTCTGTCTTGACAGGATTCAAAACAGACTTCGCAATCTAGTTGGTGATGTACTTTTCTTATACAACCTCTTTCCTACAAAAGAAACGTGGCGAGGCTATATCGTTATTTTCCTGATAGGTGCTCGGCAACGTCAATTTATGCAAAACTTTTTCCACCGTCAAGAGGTTTCCCTTATTGTTGTTATTATTTAGAAACCCATTCTTAATGTGGGGAGAGATGTGTGTTTTTTTCAAATATTCTATAATTTCACCAAACAATTTGATACACAAACAAATATCGTAAAACTTCAATTTAACTTAAATATATTATTTAAAAATAGCACCGTACCTTATCTGCATAAACACAATTATTTATTAAAAAAATGGTTTAGTGAATGAAAAGTTTAAGAGCAATGTCAAAAATGTCACTGAAAATTGAAGGGTTTTTATCTATTTGGTGTGAATAAGCTTTCTTGAAAAGAAAACGGTGCTTATATCTCGTCCTTTCCATTTTGTTTGATATCTCATTTTATGTTTTAAACCCCTCGTGTATGTAATATATATATATATATATATATATATATATATATATATATATATGTGTGTGTGTGTGTGTCTGTGTGTGTGTGTTTGTTTGCTTCGTAAACAAGAAGCAGTAACATATATACATACATATATATATATGTATATATAAGTTACTGCTTCTTGTTTACGAAGCAAACAAAAACAAGCTGTCGGCTGAAATCTGACACTCCTGGAAACACACCACGACAACGTGTGCTAGAAATAGCAACGACCGTTTTCAAACAATAAAGAGAAATAAAAAAAAAACTTCCCCTTGCTCAAATTAAACAAAAACTAGTTTAAAATAAATACAGTTAATAAACACGGAAGACACTTTTAACTGTAAGTAATATGGTTTAAAATTAATTATAATCATTCGTTGTTTAGCGACACCATCACTGGTCGTAGAGCCTGTATTAGGAACGTCTCTATAAAGCAAGCAGCTCCACAGCAAATCTCCTGTCAACCGGGAGCTAAGAGCATTCATATCTCGGCTAGACGAATATCAAGTCGGTGGACCCAGTTACTGTGGGGAGCAAGCACAGCACCAGTACTCAAAGAGCGATTTTCAAGGCTACTCAACAAACTAATAATGCGTGTCAAAAACTACCTATGTACGATACATATTCAACTCTCTACAGCTGCCTTTCTCCTGGAACTCCCCTTACAGACTGCCACACCAGGTTTTGTAACTTTCAACGTGTTCAGCTCACTCCTGCAGGTTCCAGCGATCCCAGCTTACCCCTGCAGCGCCTCCAGCTCACCTCTGCAGCTTCCAGCGACCCCAGATTACTCCTGCAGCACCTCCAGCTAACGCCTGCAGATTCTAGCGACCCTAGCGTACCCCTGCAGCGCCTCCAGCTAAATCCTACAGCTTCCAGCGACCCCAGCTTATACATGCAGCGCTGCCAGCTCACTCCCGCAGTTTCCAGCAACCCCAGCGTACCCTGCAGCGCGTCCAGCGCACTCCTGCAGCTTCCACCGACTCCAGCTTACCCCTGCAGCGCCTCTAGCGCCTCCAGCTCTTTTCTGCAGCTTCCAGCTTACTCCTGCAACGCCTTCAGCTTACTCCTGCAACACCCAGCGACCCCAGCCTGACCCTGCAACGCCTCCAGCGCACTCCTGCAGCTTCCACCGACTCCAGCTTACCCCTGCAGCGCCGCCAGCTCACTCCTACAGCTTCCAGCGACCCCAGCTTATACATGCAGCGCCGCCAGCTCACTCCCGCAGTTTCCAGCGACTCCAGCTTACCCTGAAGCGCCTCCAGCGCACTCCTGCAGCTTCCACCGACTCCAGCTTACCCCTGCAGCGCCGCCAGCTAACTCCTGCACCTGCAGCGACACCAGCTTACGCCTCCAGCGCCTCCAGCGCCTCCAGCGCCTGCAGCGCCGCCAGCTCACTCCTGCACCTTCCAGCGACCCCAGCTTACTCCTGCAGCGCCTTCAGCTTACTCCTGCAACACCCAGCGACCCCAGCTTGACCCTGAAACGCCTCCAGCTTACTCCTGCAGCTTCCACCGATTCCAGCTTACCCCTGCAGCGCCGCCAGCTCACTCCAGCACCTTCCAGCGACACCAGCTTACGCCTGCAGCGCCTCCAGCTTTTTTCTGCAGCTTCCAGCTTACTCCTGCAGCGCACTTCAGCTTACTCCTGCAACACCCAGCGACCCCAGCCTGAACCTGCAACGCCTCCAGCGCACTCCTGCACCTTCCACTGACTCCAGCTTAACCCTGCATCGCCTCCAGCTCACTCCTACAGTTTCCAGCGACCCCGGCTTACCCCTGCAGCGCTTCCAGCTTCCAGCGATCCCAACTTAATCCTGCAGCGCCTTTAGCTCACTCCTGCAGCGCCTCCAGCGATCCCGGCTTACCCCTGCAGCGCCTCCTGCTCACTCCTGCAGCTTTCGGCGACCTCAGCTTACGCTTGCATGTCTTCCAACTCACTCCTGCATTTTCCAGCGACCGCAGCTTACCTCTGCAGCGCCTCCAGCTCATATATATATATGGCAAATTCTTTTAGTAGAAAGAAACAAACGTAGTAGTTTGACACTATTTCATATATATACACACAAATACTTATATATTTACAGAATATTACGGTTTGTTCTTAAAATGAAAACGGCATTTTTATGTGAACAAAACATTTAACGTCTAAAATGAGAGTTCGATAGAATAGTTCATTTAACGTCTATTTTATTAATACAAAAGCGTAAACAAAATTTATTAGTTCGTTTTAAGACAAAAGTCGTGGTTATAAGATTGAGTGAAATAATTAAAAATATTAAATGTATTTTTTATTATATTTATAAAATTATTTTATAAAATTCGAGGAAAGATTGACTTTTATAAAAAGAAGAGATAGAAAGACGACCATAAATGTGATTACATTAGTAGTAGTTAAAAATCTGTAAAAAAAAAAAGGTAAAAATCTTATATTAGCAATAGTCTGATTGCTCAACAGATCTTGCTTTCTAGGACTTCAGACATGACATCATTTTTCAGTGCAAGGGCTTGAATTTATATTCAAGTACGTTGTGGTTTCGAATCATTCGTTTTTCGTTGATTAAACAAATCATAGTCATTCTCGAATTCCATTACGTTTGCAGTATTTCTCTGCAAATATTTATTGTTTAAGCCTCCACGTGGTGGCCTTGTGTCTTTCCCGAAAGTTCAGCATTCCATTTTAACCTCTCTAAGGATATCCATCTATTTGCACAGCGGCCATTCAGTATGGCTGCCACTCGAAAAACCTGTCAAAAGATAACACGTTTGTCTTTGTTTTTGAAAGACTATATCCCCCACCCCACACACACAACTATGCCCTGGCTTTTCTGGACTTTACTTTATCAGTACGTGTTTTTGAAAGTTTAATGTTTGCTTCGAATGTATTTAAACAGCTTATCTAAGCAAGAGTAGCTTTGTACAGGGACCAACGTTTTATTAATTAGTAAAGGGGAAAAGTGTTATTATATCGGTGAATGACTCCAGGTTGAACCTTGTAAAGGCTGAAATCACGATCCACCTACCCACATTGAAGAGATATCTCAAATTTAGTCTTCTCCAGTGGGGGGGGGGACAAAGAAATTTAGAAAATTGAAAAGGCAGTAAAATGATAATAATTCAGTTCTACACTAGGTAGATCATGTACACACACACACACACACACACACACACACACACACACACACACACACATATATATATATACACACACATACGCACACAACACAAACACGCACACACAACACACACACAACACACTAGGTAGATCATGTACACACACACACATAAAACACACACACACCACACACAACGCACACACATACACACACGTACACACATACGCACACGTACACACATACACACACAACACACACAGCGCACACACATACACAGACGTACACACACATACGCACACATACACACATACACACACATGCACACACAACACACACATAAACACACATAAACACAAACACACACACACACACACACACACACACACACACACATATATATATATATATATATATATATATATATATATATATATATATATATAAAATGAAAACGTTTTAAGTATGTACTGCGCCGAGACGTAGAAATTTCCATGTTGGTATCTGTGGGCGCGTTTAATGCTCTGAAATAGATGCACCCCTGTCTTCGTTGAGACATTTATCAAGGAGAAGGGAAAACTCTGATGTAAAATCTAATTTCTGCGATCTGCTCTGTCCTGTGGCAGTCATTGCATCGACAAAGATTATCAGTTGTATGAAAAAGTGTGGTTGGTTCTGCACACAGCCTTTACCAATATAAACAAATCATCCGCGTGGATTTCTGGACTACTTATTTGTTGTGGCGGCGCTCATCGATGGGACGGTCCATCATGTCAAATGAAATTTTGAAGTCATTTAGGATTACATATAGTACAACATGAAACTTCAAAGAACTCAGGCTATAATGAACATTAAAAAAACATAATTCAGTCTGGAATATGCCAGTAGTTTTTGCTTTGGATTTTACAACTGTTCCTGTATCTTCAATCATTCAACCATGGGATATCCTTTTCATGCAATCATTTTAGATTTTATTTTTAATTCATGTGCTAATAAGCAAAATTTACAATTACCTATGTTCATTTTGCTGACAATCCATTTCCTTCGATGAGATGAGCCATTTATTAAATATCCAGAGAATAAGGAAAACATTTTAATTTTTGATATCTTAATCAAGCAATAAATTTGTTGTAAATGTTACATTTACATAATTTAATTCCACATTTCATATGCACACACACACACACACACATATATGTATATATATGCATACATACATACATACATATATATGTATATATGCATATATATATGTATATATATACATACATATATATATATGTATATACATATATATATACATATATATATTTATATATACATACGTATATATATGTATATATATATACATACATACATACATATATATATGTATATATATACATATACATATATATATATACATACATACACATATATATGTATATATGTATATATATACACATATATATGTATATATATATATGTGTATATATATATATATATATATATATATATAAGAACAAGTATTTAATAAAACATGTTAAAAACACTTTGAAAAAGAGTTAAAAATATATTTAATTTTAAAAAGGAAACACTAAATAAATGGATAGTCCTTAATCCGCGAAGTTTCGAAGAAATACTTTTCTTGTCATCAGAGGGTAGGAGTTAGCAAAATTCGGAATCGGATTTTGCTTGCAAAAGTATTAAATGAAACTACAAGTAAGTTATAGATCTTACTTGAAAACAAAAAGTGAAGCAGATGGAATAAGGTGAAGAAAAAGGTGATTTCATGTGAATGGATAGTCAGGTGAAGGGTAAAATTTCCAATGACGGTAAAATTCAAAGATGCAGAATCCATAGATGCAGAATATATATATATATATATATATATATATATATATATATATATATATACACATATATATATATAATTATTTACTATAATAATTATTATATCGGGCGAGCCAAAAGTAAGTTGACAGCATTGACTTATTACATATAGTTGTACGTATATGGGATCTCAACATTTATTTAGTGATTTGTTTAAAAAAACTTTTCTTGCTTTGAAGATTGTAATACTGGATATGGGGCAGCCAAACCTCCTTTTTATTGAAACCAACCGAGAGCTCTTATTAGTATCCCCGTTGTTCCCTTAAGTGCAATTGTCTGGATCTCTTTTAAACTTGTTTACCAGGAATATTAGTTAGGTAGGACTTCAGGTTCTTCTTCATAAGCCATGTGGCACCTATAATAACTGGTATGATTGATATCTCTAATGTCAGTTTCTTTTCACATCATACATGAGATGTTCATATTTGGTTCCTTTCTCCCTTTCAGCTCTGTTCAGACCTCCATCATTAGTGACACTCAATTCAACCAAGGTTGCAACTCTTTCTGACTTATTCCATATAACTACAGCAACATTTTCAAAGTAAGTGGCTGTAGGGATTACCTGGTCGTAATGTATGGTATATAAGTCATTTCCAACTGGTCTTTCAAGTTGATGTTCCCAGGATTTGCTGCTACATTGGATGTTTAATTTTTTACAGATGGTCTAGCGGAGGTACTTACATACTCCATCATATCTCGCTGTGTAGTATCCATCCCCAAAAGAAGCTTACAACTTGATACTGGATGCCTTACACTTTTATAGTTTATAAGACGTGCTCTCCTTCTGTGTACACAACTTTTCAGACATTCGTTCCGAACATTTAAACAGCTTTTTCCTGGATCATGAATTAACCGTAGAATATGGTACTTCTCAGCATTGCAAAGTGAGCATACAACGGTTTGTGCTCAATTTCCCTCCATTTAATGGTAAAAGGTGTATCCTTTTCTTTTAGCTCGCACGGGCGGGTTGCTAAGGCTGTTTTAATCCTTGTTTTCGCTCTAAAGGAGCTCATATGTGAATAAAATCTTTGTTTAAACGAACCTTTCGTCATTCAATGTATGTTTCAGGCATGTTTGTAGATTCAGCCTTACAATTGTCTTCTTATGAATACTTATTTTTGGTTCTCTAGAGATGATGGACTTAATCGATAATGTTGTCGAGTAACTAACTTCCACAGTGTTCCTATTTGAAATTACATGTAGTCTGTATTTTTATGGGAAATGTTTATCCAGAAGCCTAAGGAAAAATGCCTTAGTCTAATTTTAGTATTAAGTGAGAACGGAGTTAAAAACCAAATTATATTTCGCCTTTTTTGTCTTTTTTATTTCCTTGCTGATTATGAGTCTGTTGGAATTTTATGTTCTCGCTAAATCTACTTTTATGGAATGCTTCGTTATAATATGGCGCTGTCTGTTCGAACACCTCTGCATTAAAAATGCTCTTGATATTCTTTTGTTGAGATTAGCTACTATATTTTTTAACACTTTGCGTGGATGGCATGAATCTTTATCTATGTATTTGAGTTTTTCATTGGTTTATGGAAAAGTCTCCATATTTTTTTTCAAGATTTAATGTTGCACTTAAGAAGTCTACTTAATATAAATTAGTTGTTATTGTTATCTTAAAACCTAGCTCCTTGAAAAAACTTAAATCTTTCCTTAGTTCGTCTAATATGCATACTTCATCATCTCTATACAAACCGAAAGGATGGTCTGGGAATTTGTTTTTCATGGTGTCTAGTAAGAAAAGTGTAACTAGATCACAGACGTACGCACTGTCATATACTTCACTCGCAACATCAAATGGATTTGATTTTTTTACCCATGTTTTACCTTAATAAAAAAAACAGCTTGCATAATTGTTTCCATATCTAGATAACTTATCTTTTATATGTTTATGCGATATATAATGTTTTTTTTATTTCCAAAATTACCTTAGTAATGGAGGGGTAAAAATCCACAATGCCCCAGTTGGTTGAATCTGCATCTGTGTGGTCGGTTATGCTTTTGAACCAGTCCAGGACTGAGCTTGTATTTTCCCACAAAATAACACTTTTATAGTTAAATATTTAGAGAGTTATAAAGAATCGGAATCGGAATCGGGAATTGTATCGGAATCGGAAATTTAGTACGGAATCGGTAATCATATCGGAATCGGGAAAAATATTGGAAACGTCCCATCATTAATATATATATATATATATATATATATATATATATATATATATATATATATATATATATATTCTTTTTTAAAAGATGCCGCATTAATAGGAATAGATACGCAAGTATCTAACCATTTTCAGAAAGTTTTTATTTTATTGGTCACAACATTCCCAGTTGTTAAGATAGCAATAAAAAAAGACTTTGTGAAAATGAGTAAATACTTGTGCGTTTATCCTATTAACGTGATTGGTACTGTCGGTTTCAAACCTGATAATAGGGAACCGTTTTTGCAACCCATATCAAGCTCTCTCATCTATACATAGAGATGATTATCGGCTGGAGAGAGCTTGATATAGGTAGAAAAAACAGACCCCTATTATCAGGTTTAAAACCGACGGTACTGATGACTTATCACATCTAAACTTTTCTGAAAATGAAAAATATAAATAATACGGTCCTTTTTTCGGAATCTTTTACTCATAATAGAGCACCTTGCTAGAATCATTTTTTCCAAAAATGTAACTCTCTTTCTTTCTCTCTTTCTCTCTCTCTCTCTCTCTCTCTCTCTCTCTCTCTCTCTATATATATATATATATATATATATATATATAAATGAATATATATATACATATATATATATATATATATATATATACATATATACTAGCAGTTCAGCCCGGCTTTGCTCGGGTCACATGTACTGTTCATAACTTTATGTGTATATATATATATATATATATATATATATATATATATATATATATATATATATATGTATATATATATATATATGAAATAAAATGGAGGTGGAAGGACCTGGATACTCAACGTTTCGCCCGATCTATGCGGGCTTCTTCAAGAGGGATGGTCATTGACGAGAGAGTCGGAGGATTGGGGCTATATATAATGATGGGGGAGAGCAGCGTGTTTTCCTTATGTAAATTAGATGTCATATATACATGTATATACATTTTATGAGAGAAGAACTAATTAGAGTAAACTAGTGTAGTGGATTACGTCTAAAAGATAAAATATTGTAGAGATTAAAAATTGTGTTTGGAAATATAGCGGTGATAGATTAAATAAATAAAATGACACGAGATTACGAAAGAATTTTTTTTTTTTTTTTTTTTTTTTTTTAATTAGAAATAATTGAATTGGGATAAAATAGCGCAGTAACTTAAAAGATGGTATCTAAAAATAAGAATAGGAGGTTATAAAATGGAGTCTAAAAATAGATAATGATAAAATACAGTAAATAAGTAAAATAAAAATAAAATTAAGTGAAATTACGAATTTTTTTTTTTTTTTTTTTCGCGTTTAACCGGACTCTGCTACAAACAAAAATTTGGACTGCCCATGGGTAACCCTCTAAGTGGGGTTTTGGCATGTCTATTTGTAGAATTCATCGAAACCGGACCCATGAAATATAAATTGCCCAAGGGTACCCCCTACTATAGATATATTGATGATATTTTAATTTTTCTCCCTATATCTTCCAAAATAGAGAATATCACTGATAAATTAAACAAGATTGAACCCACTATTAATTATACGTATGAAAGAGAAAATAACAACTCCATACCTTTTCTGGACATCAACATCATAAATAACAATGATCATCTAAGTTTTAAAGTCCATCGGAAAGTCACGAATAAAAATGATTACATACACTTTTACTCTCATCACGATGATAAAGTAAAAAGAGGTATTCTAATAGGATTTTTTCTTAGGGCCCTGAGAATATGTAGTGAAGAATACATCGTGGAAGAATTTGAGTATATCGAACGTACATTCATGAACTTGCAATACCCTCAACATTTTTTGGCAAATACAAAAAGAAAAGCACTAAAAATTTACCATAACCGAAACCGAGACCATTCCTTAAATAGCCAGATACACAACAGACAATTAACATTACCAACTAATAAAAACAACGACACAATATATAAGAACCTAAATAAGACAGGCATTCAAATAACAAAACTAAACTCTTTAACAATTAGGGATCTAACACGTAAAATTATAACTAACACCAACATTAACACCAAAGCCGGAATATATTCCATACCCTGCCTTGATTGTGGAAAAATATACGTAGGAGAAACTCAACGTAATTAAAATAAAAGAATATATGAACACAAAAGAGATGTAAAAAACAACAATACACTCAACGCCATATTTTGTCACATCATGGAAAACGACCACCATTTTGATTTTAACAAAGCAACTTTCCTTAAACACATACATAACAGATCCACACGACGTTTAATTGAGTCAGCTATAATCTCCCATTCCAGCAATATAATTAAGCAAAGAAAAGGTTTTTTCCACGTTGCTCCCTTTCTGTCGAAAATAATTATCAAAGAAAACAACTTAGACACCGGTTAAACGCGAAAAAAAAAAAAAAAAAAAAATTCGTAATTTCACTTAATTTTATTTTTATTTTACTTATTTACTGTATTTTATCATTATCTATTTTTAGACTCCATTTTATAACCTCCTATTCTTATTTTTAGATACCATCTTTTAAGTTACTGCGCTATTTTATCCCAATTCAATTATTTCTAATTTAAAAAAAAAAAAAAAAAAAAAAAAATTCTTTCGTAATCTCGTGTCATTTTATTTATTTAATCTATCACCGCTATATTTCCAAACACAATTTTTAATCTCCACGATATTTTATCTTTTAGACGTAATCCACTACACTAGTTTACTCTAATTAGTTCTTCTCTCATAAAATGTATATGCATGTATATATGACATCTAATTTACATAAGGAAAACACGCTGCTCTCCCCCATCATTATATATAGCCCCAATCCTCCGACTCTCTCGTCAATGACCATCCCTCTTGAAGAAGCCCGCATAGATCGGGCGAAACGTTGAGTATCCAGGTCCTTCCACCTCCATTTTATTTCATATCGTCGGATTTAATCCAGCTCAACAATCATATATATATATATATATATATATATATATATATATATATATATATATATATATATATATATATATATATATATATATATGAAAAAGTTTAACTCATATTAGACCCAAAATTGGCGGAGGAGTTTGGTAGAGTTTACAAAGGTCAACTCTTTCAGCTTGACATCTTGTCAGCCAAATTTTCTCCCAGAAACTGATGAAAAGGCTTGCTGCATGTATGAATACTCTTTATGTAAAATTTCAATTGTTTAGACCCAAAATTGGCCGAATAGTTCGCCGAATAGTTTGCAAATCTTTTGAAGTTTGACCTCTTGGACGCAAAATTTTCGACCAAAAACAGATTTAAAAGCTTGCCTTATGTCTGAATAAACTTTATATAAAATTATAAATGTTTAGACAAAAATTTGGCTGAGTAATTTGGTAGAGACTGCAGAGCTCCATTTTTTTTTAAACTTTGACCCCAATTTTGACCCCGAATATTTATAGTTTTAGGTTCAAATCAAATTAAAAACTTTGAATCATGTCTAAGTAACGTACATCTAAAATTTCAAGTGTTTTGACCCAAAAAATGGCGGATGTGTTTGGTAAAATTTTCAATAGTCAAATCGTTGAATTTGAACACTTAGAATCCAAATTTCTGGCCGAAAACCGATTACAAAGACTTTCCCACAACTCAATGCCCCTTATATCAAATCTCGAGTCTGTAGACTGAAAATTGACAGAGTAATTTGGTAGGGAAATGTACACACACAGACATATGTCATTAGTACATCAGTAACTTAAATTACATATAAACATATAAGATTTAGTGATCTCACTCGCTACTTAATTGGTTGAAAAATGCGAGGCTTGCAGTTTGTTTGTAAACAAGCGGTTTGAACACTATAAAGTGATGGACGAATTGTTTGTTTAAAATAGACATTTGTGGAGGTAATTTACAGGCGCTGCTCCCGTGGGTAGAACTGTCTGTTGTGTAGTTGGGGTCTTTTAAAGAGATGGGATGAGGACATTCATATTGATGAGGGGAGAAGAGAGAGAGAGAGAGAGAGAGAGGGGGGGGGAGAAAAACGACATTTATACATTTTACAGCCTGTGGACTTATAACATATATTTAGAGAGAAGGGTTATCAGCTCTTATGACACAGGAGGAGACAGTCATTTTTACTAGATGGTTTCTACACAAAGTTTATTATAAAGATGAGTGGACACAATGTTCATATAAAGGATTTTTCACATTACCTTTAATTGTTGAAGAATGGCACAACACGAAGACGCAGTTAAAAAATATGATGTGTTATTTTATTACATTCCGCCGCTTGCAATGATGATGATTCCAGGAATTCAAAGTTGATTGCATAATTAAAACTTTCTAACCCTTCGCTTCCAAAGGGAGACCCTCTTCTGACCAATGTTAGCTCTGTCTCCCGTCCGTCCAACTCTGTCTCCAACCCTGTCTACCCGTCTGTCTAACCCTAGCTCCTATATTGAGAATTCATTTCTGCCATGACGTCATACGCATGTCCGAAACGTGCTGGACCTCGTGGAGAACTCACGTGGCCCAAACATATTTTGTTTGGCACGTTTCCAAACCACTTTTGCAGACAATGAATTTTCTCTAACCTATTTTTCGACCTAACTTATTTTTCAACGTATTTAAATTTTCTATTATTCGTTCTTCTAATTGACCTTGTTTTTATTCAGTTTTCATAAAAAGAATTGAATAATTAAATTCCTTTTCAAACATAATATCTAAACTATTTTATGTGAAAACTGAACAATGCGAAAATTCCATTTCTCACCCTATTACTGAACCTTGCTTACGAGGTTCGAATCTCGGTCTATCTAATCTCATTTTTACTTATCTAATGTTTTTCTTACTTACAAGAAAAGGGAGACTTTTCTTGTAACATGTCGACTGTCAACGCGATGGCTGTAGGTTCTATCCTCGGCTTGGAAGAGGTGCTAGTCTAACCGCACTGATGAGTTGTGATACAATGAAACAGAACTATATGTGGATGTCTACAAATATATATATATATATATATATATATATATATATATATATATATATATATATATCTTGTATTACTGTTCAGGGTTGTCAAAGTTTTGTGGTAATAAAACTTCTCGGATGCACTTGTGATGTTAGGCTGTATACGGAGTTAACTGTAATCAAAATCGTCTGTTTCTTCATTCGTCGTATTTTTCGATTATCGATTACCGATACTTATCGAAGACATTCCGATACGAAACTTATCTAAGAACACTTAAAGATATATGAAATACATTTGTGTAAAAATTCATAAAAATCGGCCTAACTGTTTCGGAATCCATAGGGAACAAACACACAGACGCACAAAGTTTTTTTTTAATCTGTTAGATAGATAGATAGATAGATAGATAGATAGATACTTTAAAAATATTTTACCATGGCTGAAATAATAGCGTGTACGTTTCTTTGCTTACACATTGTATTTTTGACGAGGCGAGGATGGGTGCAAAGGTATAATTATCTCCCTTGAAGTGATAACTGATTTTAACGCTAGAAGGCTTGTTAATCACGTGGTTCCCTTGGGGAGGATCAAATGATTGCTATTCTAAAACGAGGTTCTTCGTCGATTATCAACCCTGCTCGATAAAAGTCGTTTTGTGCCCGAACGTCCTATTCACTTAAATACTGTGTGCAAAAAATGTAAGATTTTCCTTTCTGTCATGCACTTCTAATATTTTGTGACAACATGTTCATGTAACTAGTGTTGTATCCTTCATCTATGGAATACTCCACGACGTTATTGTACTACCTTTGTTCAAATTCAAACATACTCATCTAAGCACTCTGATTAAGGTACTTTCAGAATTTATCTGGTTATTGTGATCTGTCTCTAAAACCCTTGTCGAGGTTTGTTACATATTTCCATTCTCTGGACGTCGTGCGAACACAGACCCCACGCTATTATTATACTGTAACGTAGTCGCTGGGTTTGCCAGAAAATGACAAAGCTAAGACACGTTCGGATATTGACGACTCACGTGCCGAGTTAGTGTCAGCGTTTTAGGGTGTGATGTGAGCGTGACGTCACGGAATGAAATGCATATGAATAGAAGAAAGAGAGAGAGACAGATAGAGATAGAGACTGAGAAAGAGAGAGAGAGAGACAGAGACAGAGAGACAGACAGACAGACAGACAGAGAAGAAAAAAGAAAAGACGCATGGCGTTTTGAAAGGTATCCAAGCTCTCTCCTACTACACCTTCGAAAGCGAGCCGGCCGACCCGTCAGTTCTAGAGAGAATTACGGTAATACCCAGCTGGTTATAATTGAAACACAAAAATGGTATCAGACGAGAAAGAGAAAAAAGAAAAAGAGTAAGCATACTTGTTATGTTGAAAATATATGCTGGCGACCTGTATGCAAATAAAGAGATTTTTTTCACCTAAAACGTTCGTGTCAAAGTTTATTTTCTTTGCGTGTCTCTGCACACAACGGTTTGGTCCATTTTGAAAGTAATAACAACGTTACAACACCACCTTAGTCCAAATTAAAACGTACTTATCGAATTACTCTGGTTAACGTAAGTTAAGAACTTATCTGGTTATTGGGATCTGTATCTACAATTCTTGTAGGTGTTTGTCACAATTTTTCATTTGGCTAGAATAAAAGTGTAGTATCGGGTTTGTATTACTGTGCACATAGATTCGAAAAAGTTGTCAAAAAACAACTATATAACAAATAAATGTTATCAAAGGCAAGATAAGTTACTTTCCTGCCAAACTGGATATATTTTTTGTGTTTTTATCCAATGTAACATATTTATTCAGCTCGAAAAACATACAGTGTTTACCGATGTATTTGAAAATTCAAGATGGCATCTCACACCCTCTTTAACACCGTAAGTTTGGAAAAAGGTGTTATAAATAAAAAAACTATACAAAATACTATTAAAAACCCGCCGAATATATGTCAACCTATGTCATGGTAACATATATTGAGCGAGTTTTTAACAGTATTTTATCCGTTTTTTTATTTATAACATCTTTTCCCAAACTTACCGTGTTAAAGAGAGAATCAGACGCCATCTTGAAACTGTATGGTTTTCGAGCTAAATAAACATGTTACATTGAATAAAAACACGAAAAATATATCCACTTTGGTAGAAAAGTAACTTATCTTGCCTTTGATAACATTTATTTGATATATATTTGTTTTTTGACAACTTTTTCGAATCTATGTGTACAGTAATACAAACCCGTAGTATCTACACTTCGCATTTTTTTTATCTCGATCAGTAGATGAGAAATCCTTCTAGATTGAGGCAATTTTAATTTTTGTTCCTTTCCAGAGTGCCCCTTTTTGGGGAGCTGGATTTTCTCCACATTAAAAACCGACATTGTGGCTTACTCTGCCCTCTTGGGGAGGCAAATAAATAGGTACAAATGCCTCAGACTCAACAGTGGTAATACTATGCTGGTTAGTAATGGCAGAACATCTCTGACTTTCATCCACTCTTGCAATTATACTAGAACCAGCCCCTCCCTAAGTAACAGAGCGCGGACGCACGTATGGCAGCTGTATGCAAATGATTGAAACGTGTGTGGGGCGACGTCACGGCAAGGGAGAAGGAAACAGATTACAAAAAGAATGTGTGCATAGACCGATGATCACGTTAGAGAAGGACAGAAATAAATGTTACACACTGTGGTCAGAGAGTGACAGGAAAAGTTGCATGCTAAACATGGCTGAGCAACAACGGAATACCACGTGTTCGACACGGCAGAGTTTTGTTATACACATTGGAGTACGAGAAAACTTTTGAGCAAGAGAAAGGTGTTATCCTGGAAAAAAAACAGTAAAATACATGTCTGTGGGTATTATAAAAGATATGCAATACAGAGATGAACAGTATAAATTCCTTGTTAAAGAATAAAATGTCATAACTTCGTGAATATCGAATTTGAATAAAATTTTTGGAAAACTGGGAAAAGTGAATTGAATTCTTTTCTTGTTGCCTGTTTAATTGCGACTATCTGCATACAACGTGTGGGTCCCGTGCTCCAATGATACAGGAATGATATGATGGCGCTTTTGTGATTGCAAAAGTTAGAAGTGAATGGAGTGAGTTAGAAAATTAAAACTATTTGAAAGGGAAACGAATCCGTGTGTGTGTATATATTTTACGAATTTAGAAAATGATGCCCAGTAATACGAAAAAGTAAGTCATAACTAGGATATATTATATAAAAAGGCTAAGCTAGGCGACATTTCAGGCAAACAAAATCCGGGCGTGAACAACGGCGTAGCAGAAGTGACATCATATGATTTGTTGACAGGATGAAGTTTCATGAAGTTTGAGTGTAAGCTTCAGTTTAAAAAGACATATTGTTTTAAATATCTTAATCATTAAGATTAACGAAGTCATGGCCTTCTAATTAAGACTCTCTCTCCCTCTATCTCTCTCCCCCTCTCTCTACCATTTCACTCTTCGCGTTTCTCTCTCTCTCTCTCTCTCTCTCTCTCTCTTTGTGTTCTTCTCACTTTTCTCTTCCACTCTTTGTTCTCACGTTTCATTGGTGTAAATGCGTTCATCTACTTTATTATCGATTCTTTCTTTTTGCTTTTTACAATCAATAAACACAACTAAGACACAAGAAAAAAGATAAAGACGAAAATGAAAGTATAATAGTCATAAAAAAACCAGGTACAGCTTTGGTGAGTACATTTATAAACCAGCACTTGTGAAAGTGTTTATACTTACTACGCCTAAAAATCTACATATATCTATAAAAGTGAAAATGTGTGCGTGTGTGTGTGTGTGTGTGTGTGTGTGTGTGTGTGTGTGTGCATTTCCCTACCAAATAACTCTGTCAATTTTCGGTCTAGAGACTCGAGATTGGACATAAGGAGTATTGAGATTTGGGAAAAAACTTTTTAATCAGTTTCCGGCCAGACATTTGGCTGCCAAGAGGTCAAAGTTCAACGATTTGACCTTTGAAAACTTTACCAAACTCATACGCCAATTTTGGGTCTAAATACTTGAAAGTTTAAATGTACGTTACTTGGACATGGATAAAACTTGGTATTTTGATTTGAGACCAAAATAAATGTTAAGAGGTAAAAATTGAGGTCAAAGTTAAAAAAAAAAAAGTTGACCCCTGCGATCTCTACGAAATTACTCAGACAAATTTTGGTCTAAACATTTGAAATTTACATAAAGTGTATTCACACGTAGGGCAAGTTATGAACAGTACATAGGGCCAGGGCAAAGCCGGTCTGAATTGCTAGTATATATATATATATATATATATATATATATATATATATATATATATATATACATATACATATATATATATATATATATATACATATATATATATATATATATATATATATATATATACATATATATATATATCCCTGCCTTGTCCGATCGTAAAATATGCGTAAATCTTATATTTTAATTAATACAGAAACTGAGAGATGCGCATGCGAGAGTTTTTTTTCTGTGCAGTTCACTTCTTATAAGTAACAAAAAACCAAAAAAAAAAAAAAACATATACTCGACCTAAATTCGAAACCGAGACCTAATGACAGTGGGTAAAGTACGATACGAATTAGACCAGCTTGACACGATCTTTGCAACATGTTTTCAAAACTATTTATTCTTAACATAAAGTAGTTGTCATGTTTTATGGGCGCGCATGTGCATTTGTGAAACAGTTGACAAACAGATAACGTTGCGAAGACTTCCAAGTACCTAATTTTACAATTTTAACCACTTAGCAACCCATTTTTTTTCGGATGAAAACCAATTAATAAGTGTGCTAGAACGTTTTCCTCTTCAATCCTATGCAAGTATGCACGATGTAGAAATTATGCATGAAAAGTATGAAGCGTAAATAGTTAAACGAAAACGATCTTCTAATAAGAAATAAATAAATAATTAATTAACGAACTCGTTTGTCAAAGGAATATGCAGTAAGATGAAAGTAAAAATAAAATAGATAAACCCCATAATTTATTATACCATACCTGTTCACACTGAAACACTTATCACAATATTCTGTGGATCTATATTAAAAAACCTTGTTAAACTTTGTGACATATTTCCACTCTATGCGGTCAGGCGCGAACGAACAGCCCATAATTTTATTATACCATATTTCTTCAAATTGAAACATAATTATCAAAGTATACTTACGCAGATAGATATGAAAAGTCTTTATTAAAGTTTGTGCTTATTTCTTTTCATTTTATATTTCCATACTTGGGGCAAGGCACGAACGCAGACCCCACAATTTTTATGAACCACCGTTATGCCAGATCAAACATACCCATTCCTGATCCTCGATACATCTTCTATCATTATATGCAATCAGTTTTTTAAAATAGTCAACTATATATATATATATATATATATATATATATATATATATATATATATATATATATATATCTTTATAATATAAAGCTGAATGTCTCTGTGTGTATGTGTGTGTATCTGGTCACGAATAGGCTCCTATATGGTTGACTATTATAAAAAACTGATCACATATAATGATAGAAGGTGTATCGATACACAGGAATGGGTATGTTTGATCTTGCAGAACGGTGCTTCATTAAAATTGTGGGGTCTGCGTTCGCACCTGGTCCACAAAGTATGGAAATAAAAAATTTAAAAATGAAAAGAAAAAAACGTTTACAAGTGTTTTTGATATAGATGTACATAATAATACGTTGATAAGTATGTTTTAACTTAAATAGGGATGGTATAATAAAATTGTGGTGTCTGTGTTCGCGCCTGGCCTCCATAGAATGGAAATAGGTACAAACTTTAATAAAGACTTTTTATATCTATCTGCGTAAGTATACTTTGATAATTATGTTTCAGTTTGAAGAAATATGGTATAATAAAATTATGAGGTGTTCATTCGCACCTGACCTCCATAGAATGGAAATATGTCACAAAGTTTAACAACATTTTTTAATATATATCCACAGCATATTGTGGTAAGTGTTTCAGTGTGAACAGGTATAGTATAATAAACTATGGGGTTTATCTATATTATTTTTACTTTCATCATATTTTGCTTTCGTTTTTATACCCCATAATTCGAAGCTATATCTTTACAACCCTTCCTTTTCATAACCTATCATACTTTCATAAATCAGAGTCCATTTTCTGTAGGCTGTTTTTGAACCCAGTCAACGACGGGTACTTTTGCTAGTATATATATATATATATATATATATATATATACAAAAGAACAAGTAGTTAATACAACATGTTTAAAAACACTATGAAAAAGAGTTAAAAACGTACTTAATTTTATAAAAGAAAGCACAAAATAAGAGGATAGTCCTTAATCCGCAGAGTTTCGAAGAAATACTTTCCTTCTCATCAGAGGGTAGAATTAAGCAAAATGTGGGATCGGATATTGTTTGCAGAAGTATTTGATGAAACTACAAGTAAGTCATAGAACTTATAACAAATAGTGAAGCAGAGGGAATATGATGAAGAAAAAGGCGATTTCACGTGAATGCATAGTCTGATGAGAGGTAAAATATCCAATAACGGTATAATCCAAGATCCAAAATCCCCAAAAGCTTGTTAAATTTCTATTTCCACACGTAAAATCCAAGGGAATCGAGTAATTGGAAAATGGTCCAAAGTAATCCAAAAGGCAGACCACTTATATATATATATATATATATATATATATATATATATATATATATATATATATATATATATATATATATATATATATATATATATATATATATATTTACACTGAGGAAGATCGAAGGATCGGTCGAAAATTATGTGCTATTGAAGGAAACATTCTTGTTTTTTTCAAAAGACTTTTTGTATTCCTACACGGCAACACACAGGAAATAAATACAGAAAAGATATAAACATTTATATATTTTTCGTATTGATTTTTTAATCATACATATTAATCATATTAATATATATATATATATATATATATATATATATATATAAAAAGGGAATTAGAACAAACAGTCTTAAGAGCGGATTTTATTTTAATGTATTAGTAAAAAGAAAACAGTGCTCGTTGTAATGTAGATATATAATAAGCTCGATAGACATAGATATCCTAGAGCTATTTTAATATTGAGTAAAATGATTCCTAATTTATAATTAAAAATCGGTTTCAAAGGGAAGAACAAACCAAATCAATAAATTGTACGATCGTTTTTATTGAGATAGACAATACATCTTGAACAATAATTGTATCATTTGATTTTATAAAACAAAGTCTCCTCATCAGCAAAAAGAGTGGGTGGGTGGTTTAAAGACACCAAAAATAAAACTAGCATTTTTTAAGTAAGGCAGATTTATCTTTTATTTACCCGCCTTTAAAGCCCGTAAGTATCATAGTGAATCCATTCATTGGCATGTTGTTAACTGTAGTTTATTCATTAACTCAATCCATATATCGACAAAAGTGAAAGCATCTGTCTGTGTGTCTGTCTGTCTGTCTGTGTACATTTCCCTACGCAATAACTATGTCAATTTTCAGTCTACTGACTCGAAATTTTATTTACAGGGTACTGATATTTGGGAAAATCTTTGTAATCCATGTTCAGCCAGAACTCTGGCTGTTAAGGATCAAAGTTCAACGATTTGACCTTTGAGTACTCTACCAAACTCCTCCAACAATTTTTTTGTCTAAACACTTGAAATTTTAGATATAGGTTCCTTGGACATAGATCTAACTTAATAGCTTAATTTGAGCCCCAAACAATAAATGTTAAGGGTCATAATAAGGGTCAAAGTTAAAAAAAATTGCCCTCTGCGGTCTCTACCAAATCACTCAGAAAATTTCTGGTTTAAACATTTGAAATTTTACATAAAGGATGCTCAGAAATAGAGCAAACTTTTTAATCGGTTTGGGTCGAAAATTTGAGCTACCAATATATAAATGTATGTATGTATGTATGTTTGCATGTCTGCCTAAAAGTTTCGACATAGGCGACAAATTTTCACAAGATCAGTATCGTTTTGAAGCTCGACCCTTCAGACGACAAATACCGAAAAATTGGTTAAAACATTAATTTCCTCACCTTCAACTGGACACTTTTCTACTTTTTTCGCTGATATTGTCGAAAGTAATCCCCTCTTTTCGATTGTCTAGCTTTAATTAAAATATAGGTTACTTCCGGTTTGGTGGTGGTTGTAACAGCAAAGATGTCACGCTTTTTTTTACCATACTTTTCCTCCTTCGCGGTACAAGTTCAAGCCTGCCTTCCTACTACCACTTTTTTTTTTTTTTGCTCAACATACACCTCCAAACACTCGGGCAACGCCGGGCTGTAATGCTAGTATATATATATATATATATATATATATATATATATATATATATATATATATATATATGTATATATATATATATATATATAAAGCGCGAAAATGTGTGTATGTATGTGTGCTTGTTTGTATATATGTATGTGTGTTTGTATGTCTCGCAAAAACTTTCCACACGGGTCACGGATTTTAACCAGATCAATATCATTTAAAACTTCCACCCTTCGCCCGACAAATATCGAAAGATTGGCCAAAAACGTTAATTCCTTCACCCTGAAATCAGGGGGGTCAGAAAAAGAGGATTTCTATTGAATTTAAAAGACACCAAAAATAAACCTAGCATTAAAAGTAAGGCAGATGAATCTGAAAAATTGAAATAAAAGGTTTGGATTTAAAATTTATAAGAAAATTAGTATCCTCCTAAATTTGCTGATGAGGAGACCGTGCTTACCAAAAAAACTATGTATAATTGTTCTACGTGACTTCATGTATACCACAAATAAAAAGCACGGATTTCCGAAACGATCGTACAGATAATTGACTTTGTTGTTGTTCCTTCTTATGAAACTGATTTTTAATTTAATTAAAATTTGATTTTTAAATTAAAAATTTTTTTTTTAATTTTTAAATTATAAATCGCATTACTTAATATTGAATTAGCTCTAGGACATTTAACTATCGAGCTTATTATATATCTAAATTACAACGAGCATTTCCTGTATTTTAATTAAACTAGTAATTTCACTATTACATTAAAATACACTTAGCTCTTTAGACTATTATTCTAATCTCCTTTAAATTATATATATATATATATATATATATATATATATATATATATATATATATAGTGATTTATAAAATATATATGGCGATTAAGCTACACTGAATATTCCGCGTTTCATCCACTCTAGGACTCTTCAGGCTTATGCGCGAAATCTGTGCACAGGACTCTTCAGATTTCGCGCATAAGCCTGAAGAGTCCTAGAGTGGATGAAACGCGGAATAGTCAGTGTAGCTTAATCGCCATATATATTTTATAAATTACTAACTAGCTCTACCTGCGTATTGAGCGCTTTTGAAGTAAATACTTAAAGTTTACGCATAAATCTATACTTTCGTATATTAATTTCATGTGAGTAAATTAAGTAGTTATATATATATATATATATATATATATATATATTACTTTTTATCATTTGTTCGAAAACTATATTTAATCACTAAGTTATTCAATCACCTGCAATCACTGTATCAACTTGATCTCTTGAATTAACTATAGTACCAGTAATAATTTATTTTTAAGGGATCATCAGTTGTTTACCATGAAACACTGTTTCAGGAATTTAAAAACAAAACAGTATATTACATCATGGCTCTCCAGCAGTGTTTATCAAACACACCTCCCTTAATTTTAGGAAAAAAAAGAAACCATGTTACAAATATTAGATCTTTTTTACTAGTCTTAATTACTTTATCTAATCTATTCATGTTATAAACATGAATTTCTTATATATATATATATATATATATATATATATATATATATATATATATATATATATATATATATATATATATATATATGTAATCATTACCTTTAAAGAGACGGAAACAACTTTATCTTTTTTTTATTTGAAACCACGTATGAATTAATAGATGGATAGATAAGTAACCTCACCTGCACAACTCGAGATTGTTTTATTCGTACTAGTCGGTGATACGTCTTCGACAATCAGTCCAACAGTGACTTTATTATTGTCTGGCTGAGTTATGGCTTTTGTTAAGTAAAAGAGGCCAACCCGCTCAGATTTTATCTTGTCTCTGAAAAAATAAGGATAGTTTATTAATGATCGCAACGAAGTAATTCCAAGGAATATCGATGGGGTTTCTAAGGCGTTTTATGGGGCAAAGTGCATTTCACTGAGGGCGGCAACTTTTTAAAGCCCCGCGTGATCTTGTGTCTAATTTCATGTAGAAAAGCTAAATAAACATATTTAAAAAAGACAAAGATGTTTAAGTCTCGTCAAACCAACCAGATAAACTTTTAAGTAGTTGCTGTTTATTTGTTTTTGTTTTTTGTTTTTTCAAAATTCCCAGCAAATTAAATCTTGTGTTATTCCATCTCGAAGTCAAATAGAAAAGAAAGAGGATGAGCAGTAACATAAATCTTATGTTAAAAAAAAAAGATCTACACTTCAAACCTGCATTGTCTTGTGACTAAGCTGATATAAGATTAAGCGTTCAAAACAACAGCAGCAGCAGCAGCAGCAACAACAACAACAACAACAACAACAACAAAAGTATTAGCAAAGTCGATTCAAAGATTTTAAGATTACAAGGAAATAAAACGTTACGCGCTTTTAATGATAAAAATAAGAACCGCAATATCATACATTAATAACGGTGGATAAATAAAGGAATTATAGCTATCTATTTTAATACGTTCATATCTATTTAAGTTAACTCATCTTTTTTTTCTTTTTCCCGTCTGTCTGTCTGTCTGTCTGTCTGTCTGTCTCTTTCTCTCTCTCTCTCTCTCTCTCTCTCTCTCTCTCTCTCAGAAGTTATGGGGGAATTCTAATATTTTCCCAATTCCGATACAATTACCGATTCTGTACTAAATTTCCGATTCCGAGACAGTTACCGATTCCGATTTCGATTATTTAAACAAAATCTCTATAATATATATAATATATATTTAACTATAGAGTTGTAATTTTTTTTCTTGATTACCGTAAAGACAACATGTGCATATATTTTTTCAAGCGTAAAAATACATCTGTGAGGGATGGCCTATGGAACTTTAATTTTACTGGTAGTTTAAAACAAAATAACTATTTATTTTTTCATTACTACCAGCAGTGGAAGATTTTGCTTTAAAGAAAATCAAATAAAAAGATAATCAAAAGAACCATTTTGGCAATAGGCAAACGTTTCTCCGATTCCGATACAACCCAAAGTTCTGATTTTTCCGATTAAACGTCCCATCACTAATATATACGTAAATATGATTATTTTTATATTCACAGACTAGTGTGCCATGCTTTTGCAATCATCAGTGCAGAAAGTGGCGACTGTAACTGGTCGGAGGATTCGAACCCAGCTATAACGTCCACTTTAACTTCATTTTATAGTACGTTACCTATAGGCCACCATCAACAACCAGGAGAATGAATAGAAATTTGACAGCTATAAATGCCAAATACAGACACAGTCAATAGTGCTCAAACAACTGGGAATCTTGAACATCGCGCGAAGTCAGCCGATTACGATATAATCACGTTGGCTCAATCACCGAAGTGAAGCAACAATGAGCTTGTCTAGTTGTAGATGGTTGATAATTTGGGGATACTAGGCGCTGTATGTATTGTGTTGGGACGTAGAAATTTCCAGGTTAGTGTCTAGGATGCGTTTAAAACAACTGGTGGGAATGATATTCGTTCAGTTCATTTCTAATCGCCTGAGGCTCCCTCACTGCGGAATGCCGACGGGTCTGCCCAGGCACTTTTTGCAGGTTAGAGTGCCCCTCTTCGGGGGCGCTGACTTCTCAATCCCACTTTCAGACCTTGGTGTCTAAATTCTTGCAGTAGGAAAGAACTAAACAACCATTACTAACCTGCTCCTCTTCACAATATATGTGGACGACATCCTCATCCTCACATCGTCTCGCGACAAAGCTTTTAAAATCCTCATCACTTTTGCCACACTGACCCGAACATATAGTTCACTATGGAACACTTGGATCCCTCTCGCTACCAGATTTTAACCTTTCGCATTACCGAAACAGATCACATACGCACAATCTTATATAGGAAAAGCGCCTACGGGGACTTCTTCATAAACAGCAAATAAGCAGTTCTTACTAAAGCTAAAATAGAATACGCTTCTATTGTGGTAAACTACTAGCGAAATAGATAATATCTCTCACATTAGACATTTCAATTCTCAGTTGAAAATCTTGGAAATATGGATAAAACATTTTCTAAATGAAATATAGCAGCACAAGACAGCTTTCTCACTTTTGCTTTGAAATCAAATTGAAAATTCGGGAGTAGGTGCCTATAAACACTGCAAAAAGTAAGTGTGTAATTCTTGTGCGAAAACTTAAATATTTCCATTTCTTTTTATCAGCATATTTTATTTGCCAAATTGTTTCCCATTCTGTAAAGAAGTCACTGACACGTATGCAAATAACCAAACTAGGACGCGAGGTTACGTCACAGACAAAGAATAGGAAAGAAAAAAAAAGAGAGACGTTTAAGCACGTGCCGACACGACAAAGCTTTATGAACCACGTGGCAGCAGGATGGGAACATTTAAACAAGACGTAGGATTTATTTATCTTCCGAATTTTAACAAACTTTCCGAACGACAATATTGCCGTTGACTTGGAAAATACGTGTCAGGCGGTTTGGTATGGAAATGACCGGCAATAAATGACCTTTCTTTCAACTAAGAAAA
>NC_136518.1:63335821-63358321 GCF_053919585.1 Euprymna scolopes
AAATTTGAATTTAACTATAAGTATTATGGTATCTGTTCAGTGCACATTTACCAATAAGTATGGCCAACCACTTATAATTCAGTAACTGTATTTTTTTTTCAAAAATAATCAATTATAATAAACAGAACGATTCAGAAATCTATCAATATTCTTTTTTCATTTTAATATATTTTCATAGAAATGTTTCTGTTATGTCAAAAAAAAAACCCTATTTTCTTTACGTCACAAGTGTCACGCTCATACATGAATTCCATAACTAATATAACATACTGACCCAACGGGTCACGGGTAATCTAGCATATATATATATATATATATATATATATATATATATATATATATATATATATATATTGATATTCATATTAAAAGCCCTTTTTCTATTTAAGTAAAAACAAAAAATACAACTTTGTTATATATGGATCATGGAAATGCATTCATCTGCAAAATATTTAGCTAATTTGCATATTCTTTTAAACATTTATTTTAATCAATTCTTTATTAGTTTTTTTTTTCGGGTTTCATATGGGGTGATCATTTTTAGTTAAATATTACGAGTAATTAGTGCAAATATTCTACATGACTTATAACTTGCGTAATATTATTGTAAAAAGGTTATAGTAAACACAAACCTCTTTCTATATACATTATGTATGCATATATATATTTGATGTAAAAAATTGCCTACCAAACTCCTCTGTCAGTTTTTCGTCTACGGACATGAAGCTTAATCTATAGAGTACTCGAACTCATGCGAAACTTTATATTTGGGTTTTAGCAGGGAAAATCGGTGCAAAAGTATAATAAAGAAAATGAATTTGCCAGGTGATGGTCGAACGACGGCATTACGAATATGCATATGTAACGTAATAGCCATTGGTACATGGTTTAATTTTTAGCCTTGCAGGAAATATATCTTTATAGCCCAGTCTTTAACATCGGTGGAAAAAGTAAATCGTAAGCTGAACGTTTTGGTTTCGATTCTCGGCGGTATCGCACAGATCATTTTTTTTTTAACTTTAAATTATTACTATATATTGGATCTAATATAATATAATAATAAATACGAAATCTGCATTAATGAAAATATCATATTTAAGCGTATTTTACGACCGGGCTATGCCGGGTGGTCCGATATATATATATATATATATATATATATATATATATATATATATATATATATATATATGTGTGTGTGTGTGTGTGTGTGTGTGTGTGTGTGTGTGTGTGTGTGTGTATATATATCAGCCTCTTTAAAAACGCGGTTCTTTTTGTCGAGCACTTTACGTTGAAATGAAAAATAAGTTATTGCGTCTATCTATTTATCTATCTATCTATCTATCTATCTATCTATCTATTTATCTATCTATCTATCTAACTGCCTATATATGTATATATTTACCTACCTATTTATCTCTCTCTCTATCTATCTATCCATCTATCTATCTTTATATATATACTAGCTAGAAGCCCAATGTTGCCCGGTCGTACAATACGCTTAAACAGGATATTTTAATTCATGCAGGTTGTGTATGTATTATTATAGGATCAATTCTCTATTGATTATTATGTATTAGGAGGAAAAATTACTAAATAAATAAAATAAATTAAAAAAATAATAATGATAATGTCGTTCAGCTAATACATTTTTATCAGGCGCCGGTGAATGTTCATTGGTTCGATATTTTTCTGCACGAAGAATTCCATGATTCATCTCTGCTTCTGACACACGTCCATGACAGAGGTTGCTTTCTTTAAGTCTCACGGATTGATGAAACTTACAGATGATGAACGCATCAGTTCAATCATTATAACAATGCAATTTACCATCCGCTCAGATCCATTAGAATGGAATAAAAGTAGGAGGCATTACATTTGGAACATCCCTAGTATCTATTTATCTATGGTTTCCTTACTATTACGGCAGGTAAACAGCAAGTTTCGCCATCTTTATCTTTGACAATCCGTTATGAAAACGTCGTATTCCAGTCTGTTTGTCTACAATATACGTCACATATGACGTAAACAGATTACGTTATAAACGACGGCAGATCAGATCACGTCATATATGGCGCCAGAGCACATTACATCATACATGACGTCACAGCAGACTAGGTCATATATGACGACACGGAGATACCTACCAGATTGCGTATTATATTGTCAAAGCAGATTACATCATGTGTGACGCCATAGCAGATTGCCATATATGAAGTCATAGCAAATGATTAAATCCCGGCAACATCGGGTCTTACTGCTCGTGCGTGATAACAGTTCAACTCAACAGCCAATCTTCTCACTGGTATAGAAGAATCTATAGCAGTGTTTCTCAACCTTTGATGACCCAATAACCGAATATTTCAACACTCGCTTTCCTATGTATAGAGTCTATACACTGATGCTTTATTGTGTTTTACCTGACCAACCCCACACCCCGGGGCAGGAAGATGAGGAATTCAAAAGGGATTTAGGCCTACGAGAACGTTCTATGCAGTTTAGTGGAGAGTTCTTGGGACTTATGTTCCGAATTTTGTAATTAATACTTCCTGCTGAGTCTGGAAATGTATAAGATTCAATTCTTCAGCTCCTTGGGAGAGATAAAGGCGCGTGCAAAGGTGGAAAGCCCTAAAACATAAAAAAGAATGGCAACGATGTTAAATATGAAAGAACACAAGACGGTAATTATAACTTTATATATAAATTATATAAATTTTATGTCAGAAATGATACTATATATATATATATATATATATATATATATATATATATATATATTATTATTATTATTATTATTATTATTATTATTATTATTATTAATGACATGAAATGTATATAATGTATATATAAAGTTATAATTACCGTCTTAAAAAAACAACAAAAAAAATTGCGATCTTCAAGGTGAAGAAGACGTAAACCTTAATATCGTTTAAAAAATCAACAACAAAATCTACGTATATATATATATATATATATATATATATATATATATATATATATATATATATATATAATTTATATTTTATATATATATTTGAACTCATTCCCTTTTTTCCTTGTATCCATTGGTGAATTAATTATTCCACGGAATTCTGCCTTTTGGATTACTTTGGATCATCTTCCATTAACGCGTTTCCTTTGGATTTTACTTGTGGAAATGGGAATTTAATCTACATTTTTGGTTTTTAACGTTATTGTATATTTTACCCTTCACCAGACTATCCATTCACGTGAAATCACCTTTTTCTTCACCATATTCCCCCTGCTTCACTATATGTTACCAAGTAAGATCTATGATTTACTTGTAGTTTCATCAAATACTTCTGCAAGCAAAATCCGATCCAGAATTTTGCTAAATTCTACCCTCTGATGAGAAGTAAAGTATTTCTTCGAAACTCCGCGGATTAAGGACTATCTACTTATTTTGTGCTTCCTTTTTAAAATTAAATATGTTTTTTTTAACTCTTTTTCAAAGAGAATGTGTATGTGATAACTAGGGATGTGACAACAGCATATTCTTTTCATTGTTTTGACTCTTGAGTAGGTATCCGTTAATATTTTACATGTTTTTATATAGAGGAAAGTGGTTCTCAGTTGATTAAGTGTCTAAATGTGTCGGATATATACCCGAAAGTCAAAAGAATGAAAAGAATATTCTGTTATCACAGCCCTAGTGATGGCGCTTCTCAACCTATATACTCAACGGATTTTGGATCTGGAGACTTGAAATTTGGTATATAGGATATTCAAACCTATGGAAAACTTTTTAATCTGTTTTTATCCGACCCCTCCCCCCGGGCTTCTAAGCGGTCAAAATTGAAATATTGGTGCGTGAGGGTCGTCGGATTTTTATCTATTTACTGTTTCACGAATGCGCATGCGTGAATGATTCACCTGAGAGATTCATTGTGATAAAAATAAGTAGGGTTGAAAACACTTTTTAAAGATCGTGTCAAGCTGGCCTAATGGTTTTCGTACTTAAATCACTGTCTTTAGGTTTTGGTCTCAATCTCAGCTCGGGTATTTTTTTACTTACAAGAAGTGACCTGTTTAGAAAGAAAACATGTCTCAGTTTCTTTCCGTTGGTTTTTACTTCATATGTTTAAGGAATTTAAGGCTACATTTAATACCTACGGTATTTTTGTTTATAATAAATAAGAATGTGGCATTAATTAAAATATAATATTTATGCGTATTTTACGACCGGGCAATGCCGGGCTGCCTGCCAGTATTATATATATATATATATATATATATATATATATATATATATATATATAGATATGATTGAAATTTTGTATGAACCTTTATTACCATAAGGTACAATGAACTACGTAGTATGGTATCCGTCCGATGCACAGTAAGGAATTAATAAGAATTAGTAGTTAATGCGAAAATGAACGCACATTTAACCATATTCAACCATCAATTCGACGAATTCAATGGGATACAACGTTTTACCTGTTGTAAAGGCTTAGACATTTAGTGAGCAAATATGTACCTATCTATTCAATGTCTGACTTATGAAAATCAATATAATCGTACGTTAATCTATAATATAAGTCTCACCTGCCTGTTTAAATGTATGTATGTATGTATGTATGTATGTATGTATGTATGTATGTATGTCAGCCTAAAACTTTCGACAGAGGCGACGGATTTTCACGGGATCGGTATCGTTTTCAAACTCGACCCTTCGGACGACAAATATCGAAAACATATCTAGAAACATTAATTCTTTCACCCTCAACTGTGCATTTTTCTACAGGGAGGGTTACTTTCTTCGCCGATACTTTCGAAAGGTATCCGCTCTTTTCGACGGATTTAATTTATACCTTCACCATATCCTGTTTAGCAATGGGCGTAACGACAAAGACGTCACATTTTTTTAACTTTGTTTTTTCTTCTTCGCGGTACGGGTTCAAGCCTGTTTGCCTACTACCACTTTTTCCTCCTTTTTTTCTTTTTTTTTTTTTTTTGCTCAACACCACTACAAAACACCTGGGCAACGCCGGGTATTTAGGCTAGTAATACGCTAAAGTAAGAAAGAAAGGTGAAAATCTCCCGTTTGCGTTTTAGATTTCAATCAAATATAAAACACTTTGTTTTTAGCAACATCTTCTCGCTTTCTAATTAGAAATGCTTAGTTTTGAATTTATTATTATTATTATTATTATTATTATTATTATTATTATTATTATTATTATTATTTGGCTTTTTCTCTTTGTGTGTGTGTTTTTTATATCTTGAGTTTATCAAACGGCAGTTTACACGGAAAACAGAAAACACAAAATCCAGTTCAGGTGTAAAACACGAACAAACGGTGAACATTGTTTTCTAGAAAAACATGAAACACGAAAAAAAAAATGTAAAGAATTTATTTATTAATTACTAGCGAGGGGTAGGGGGGGGTCGACTTTGCTCGGGCGTAAAATGCGCTTAAATATGATATTTTAATTTGTCCATATTTTTTTTATCTATTATTATACAGTCGTGATTTCAAAAGTAAAAAAAGAAAAATATTTAGGTGCCGTAAGCTAGAATTGAAACCGAAACTGTAGCATTTAAAGCTGGTGACGTTACCACTGTACCAATGTGGCAAGCATGTTAACTGATTAAAAATTAAAATTAACAATAAACTAAGATGAATATAAAAAATGTATAAAGATTTTTTTTTTTCAATTTTGAGCCATTGTTGACCCTTAAAAACTATTTTAACCGGCTAAAGACCCATGAAAGAACGATCCGTAAAAAAAATTCAAACATTTGAGACCCCTAGCGCCGCTCTGTGAGGTTTAGCTTCGGTAGAGATAGAGTTTGAAAATATGGAGACAGACAGACAGACAAACATATAGCCTTTTATATATTAGATTATTACTATTTTAATTTTGCCATAATTACGCTTGATTGGAACGGATAGCGATTTTGAAAATATTGCAAGAAAAACTGAGAAATATTTTCATGGACTTTCGAAATGAAGTTCACAACAAATTCACTCACGCCTGTGCTAAAACATTTGGTAAAATGCAATAAATAAAATTCCTCTTACGTCCTTTATTCATCATCAAATGATTTCTCTGCCTTCTTCCACCATACCTTCTGGACATGCTGCTAAATATATATTAATTTTCATGTCTCTCATTATTATTAAGCTAACTGATTGATCTGTAAGTCTAGAAACACATTTTATCATGTCACCTTCCCGGTGGTTCACCGTCTTTTCTGCACTCTTCCACCATTCCTTCTAAACATACCGATTTATACGATCTATTATGTATTAACTGTCTCCAAGACGAATTCATTTCTTTGTTTATTCATATTTTTAAATAAAAAAAAACCCTGTTAAATGTATCATGGGCAGATCATTCCACAAACAGCAACTTTATGGCAACGTACCTGCCATATCTACTACCATCAGGGAGCGACGTGTACGATTTGCTGGGGACTGCCAGAGGAGCAAGCTGGCGAGAAATGTATTGCTCTGGAATTCACTGCGGAACGCACAAGCATAAGACGACCTTGATCTACGTGCATCCAGCAAATTGCCCATGACGCCAACTGTGATTCTGAAGATCTGAGGCAGCTGATGGAAAGTCTGGAGAGAGGGAGACACATTGGTTCGGGTGAGGGGCTAGGGTTAGGGTTAGATAGATTTTCATATTTGTGGCGGTTATTCCGATCACAGTTCTCATCATGAGTATTATTTTCACAACGTTTGAGCCGCTTTAATCTCCGCCTTTTTCAGGCGAACATTGTCAAACTCTTTCTGTCGAACTCGGGAATCTTTTTTCATTGCATTTTCACCCCAAACAAGGCTCTTTGCCACTTTGATGAAGGGGCCTACTACGTGGAACATAATTTGCAGGGATACTATGCAGGCAGTTTAGCAGCAAGATGTCTGTTTACATTACACTTGAACTTCTGCATATCAGTACAGTTGGAGAAGCAGGAACTCGGAAGGGAATTCTAAAGTCTTGCAGTCCGATGGAAGAAACTATTAGAGTAGAAGACTTTCTGGCATCTAGGGACTTCTACTGTGGGACTTTGCTGTTTGTCGGGTTTATCGAAGGTATTTACGTCGAGGGGATTCATAGGCTTGAAGTTCTTCGGAGCACCTACCATTAAAATACTTGTAAAACAATCAAAGGAATGCAATATTTCGTCGATGCGACAGAGGTTGAAGCCTAGAGTAACATGTCCTCGTTCCATCAACCACGACTGTGTAGAAATTCGAAGTAATCTGTAATTGTATTTTTAGCATCGCTTGCACTGAGGATTAAATCTCCGACCTCTAGAAGAGTGTAACTTACAACTGAATTTTACCAAAAAAGAATTGCGAATTACTTCGGACGTCTACCCTTTAGATGAAGTATTTTGTAGAAGCCTCATCTTAAAAATTTTAAAACAGGCTTTCTTCAAGTAGATTCTCTGGCGGTTCCAAATTTGTGTCCATATGACGTCATCGGTGAACTATTTCTCATCGATTTAAATGATTGCACACTAAAAGTAATTCAATTTTTTTAAAAAATCAGGGTTTCGCCTGACAGTTGCTGCGAGCCTGTCAGAGTAAGCGGTAAAAACATATTTTTATTATATATGTTCAAATAAAGATTATTTTTTTTATTTTAAATCTCATTATAAATCGCTTAATCGTAGACAATGAACTCATTAAAAAATAAAATAAATATATCAAAATAGACAGACAATGTTTGCGTTTGTTTATTAATAAGTTTTTTTACAACATAAAACGCAGCCTACATTATGTCTAGAAAAGAAAATTGCATTCATTAATCATAGAGAATGGACTCATTTTCTAACGGGGTTTTATTTAATAGACACCGTCTCGGCGTTCGTTTATTAAAGTGTCTAACACTAAATAAAGACCCTCACAAAGACATACGAACCTCTACATAAAAATTACAATTTTGGTATTTTTTCGGATTACATGCAAATTACTGTATATATTTACATTTAATTTAAATCGCATAGTCGTATAGACTGAACTCATTATATAAACAATAATTTAACAAGGTATGCACACGATGTCTGCGTTTGTTTATTGATAATTTTCGGAAAAGAAAGAACATATATATTAAAAATTCTACGGCTCCAGTAGGTATCTCACTGCTGGGACAATTGTCTGCCTGTAAAAGAGCCAAGTATGTCCGAGGATGAAGTCGTGTTGTGACCTGGGTAAGAGCTGCTAGATAGATCTTATCCTGTCTTCGCAGAGTTCAAAATAGACTTCGTAGTCTAGTGGGGGTGACTTTTCTCTTCTCTCCAACTACTTTTCCACAGAAGAGACGTTGCGAGCCCGTCTCTGTTTTATCATTATTTTCATAGCAAGTGTTTGTCTGAGCTCCAATCTATGCCCCCCCTCGCTAAGCTTTCACTAAAAACACTCTTCTAGATGAAACCACTATCAATAATTTCCCCCACTCTTTATCTTTGCCTAAACCTAAACATACATTCCATGAACAAAGGTTCTTTCTTAGACCTGAACACCTGTGAAATTCCCTTTCGTTTACCTGCTTTCTGCTTTCTACCAGACGGCGTAGCGATGCAGTTAAAAAAATAACGGCCACGCCGTGTTACAAACTGTAGTTAAATTTGTTTATTTTTTTGTGGAGGTACTTCATCGAAGCTGCCCCGACTTTATATCATACTTCCACTGAGTAACGCCGGTACACGAGTCCTGCTAGTTCAAACTACTTAACCTTGGACTGTAGCACCCAATTTTAAATACTACATATTGTTTAACATCTGCTTTGCATTTTAGCATATGTTGGACGACTATGAGAAACTGACTTTCAAGATAACCAATCTATGCCCAGGTATTTTTAGGTGCAAGTCCAGAGTTCAAGCTAACTTTTAAGAATAAACAAAAACGCTCTATGATATACGTACGAAAATGACATATTAAAAAAATTTCCTAAATTAAATATTTTTTTATGTAGAAAGTCATTTTTTTACGATTTTTAGCAATTTTAATAGTAAATTGTGGCTATTACGGGGCTGATTTTGATCTCTTATTTATGGAGAGGTTGTTAAGGGAAGGTTACCCTTATTAAATAAGGCGGATCAAAACACAAAGTTTTCGCTTACTTATAAAATTTGACATTCTTAGTTAAACAAAGAAACAGAAAAATCTACTGTACTAGTATATGATGTTTGGAATATGACACATTTGTTCCGTGACGGGTACGTACACCATAAAGATTTTTTCTGTATTTTTGTTATTACATAAAATTGTACCCTGGACTTGCGTCTTTTCATTATTCTTTCTCTCAAACCCACTTCCACTCATGCTTTTCTTGATCTTCCTCTGTTACCTCAATTATTCTTCATGTACTAAGCGAAGCACTTACATCTATTCATTCAGTGTGATCAAACCAACGAAGTCTCATTTTTGCACGCAACTATAATTATTATGAGATGAAATGACACCATTTTAAGCAAATAATACCATCGGTTGCACAATTTTCTCTGCTTATATATAAAAGGCACTTTGTCTGTGTGTGTGAGAAAGAGAATTACCTATGGACTCGAAAATGGTTGGACTGAGTTTTCTGAAATTTCACACAAGTATACTCTATGAGTCTGGGAGTGTTCTTAGATATACTTTGTAGCGGAATACGCCCGATAAGTATCGATAATCGATAATCAAAAAAATCCAATTAAAGAAGGAACAGTCCGATTTTGACCCAAGTTAATATCTTACACGGCCTAACATCACAAGTGTATTTGAAAAGTTTTATTATGGCACAAGCAGAAAGGTTCCGCATATAGAATCAACAGTAGGGGCATTCGAAATTAATGTTTTTGTTTAGAGTATTATCATCGGGTGTCTTTTAAAAGTCGGTTTCATACGAAAATAAATGAATAATGCTCATCATCATCATCATCATCAGAGGAGGAGGAGGAGGAGGAGGAGGAGGAGGAGGAGTGGTGGTGATCCAATGGTTAACGACACGAGCTAACAACCTGGGTGTACCAATTTCGAACCCAGTTCGTTACACAGAAACGATTTCACTTAGGGAGGTTGGCAACCTTTACGTGTTCCTTCTCGGAAGTATCTGATATTCTTCTAGAAAGAATTCTTGATAGAAAGATATCGGGGAAACCAATGCCAACAAAACCATAAGAGATGATACTCAACAGCAACAAAGATAACCAGATGCACCAGGGCAGGAGGAAAAATCGATTCGGATTTTGTTAAAGCCATTTCTTCTATAAATGATAATAAATTTAAATTGCAAAACAAAGTCGCAAACAACTTTTCGACATTTTTATTTTTTTGGCCTTCTTATTTGCTTTTAGAGTTTCTGATGCCGGACGCTGATCCTGCAAATACTGTTCTCTGAAGAAAGCCAAGTAAGAAGAGAGGAGGCAGGAGTGCTCGGATGGGAGGACATTTATTTTAATCTTCTGCTTTACATTGGCCAGTGGCTATTCTGGAAACACTAGTCGCGGCCAATTCAAATAAGGGCGGCATACGCATTGAGGAAAAAAGCTGTCAGTGTCAGACCGATTTATTGACAATAGTCGGTTGCCTTCCCCGGACAAACAGAACAATTGGAACAAACCACACAGTTTGTAATGACCACTGTATAATGTTTGATCAAGCTGACATGGATAAATTGCACTCGCAGTACACACAACACACACACAACACACACAACACACACAACACACACAACACACAACACACAACACACACACAACACACACACAACACACGCAACACACAACACACACAACACACAACACACACACAACACACACACACAACACACACAACACACACACAACACACACACATAACACACACACACAACACACACAAAACACACACACAACACACACAAAACACACACAACACACAACACACACAGAACACACACAACACACACAACACACAACACACACACAGCACACACAACACCCACACGCAACACACACAACACACAACACACACAACACACACAACACCCACACAACACACACAACACACACACAAACAACACACACAACACACACAACACAACACACACACAACACACAACACACACACAACACACACAGCACACACACAAAACACACACACACAACACACACGACACACACACAACACAAGAGATAAAAACAAATATGCAAAAAAATAAGTGTTACCAAATGCAAGACTGGATAAAACTTGTTTTAAATCGTGTCTTTAGTTCTAAACAAACTTAGTTCCAACCGTGTTAAGTTAAAATTTAAAAAAAAACCCAGCTGTCTCATAATCCCTACACAAGGCCCCTTGATAACTGCTCGAATCGAAAATTAAGCCAACGCAGGAGAAACACATCAAGTAAATGTCAATAATTGGGCGAAAATGTTATGTTCTACCAGTGTTTTGTTTTATTTTCGATTTTTAAGTGATTAGAAAATAAAATTAATTTTGTATAGTTCAGAAATGATTACCATTTTACGTTAAATGTATGTGTGAAACTGCTTTCTTACTCGAAGTTCTAAAATAAAACGTTTTTATTTTTTTCCTCTACGTAATCATTGAATAAAAAATGATAATCTCATTTTGTAAGATTGATTTAAATGTTTTAATCTATCTGCTATTATTATTAATAGTATTACTTTAACATTGCACCCGTGATTACATTCGAGACCCACACGTTGTATGCAGACAGTCGCAAAGAAACAAAGACAGGGAAAAACTCGACTTCCTATTATCTTCAGTGGGAACAACAGACATTTATTTGCATGTGCTTTCCCGAATAACGCCAGGTCTCTGGTTCAAAAGTCTTCTCGTACTCGAATGTGGTTTACAAGACTCTGCTAGGTGAAACACGTAGTACTCTATCTTTGTCTGACCATGTTTACGACGTGTCTTTTCTGTTTCGCTCTCGGCCCATGTGAGTAACACGTCTATCTCTGTCTTTCTATCTCTGCCCTTCTTGCTGTGATGTCAACTCGCACACGGCTCTGTCATCTGCATACAGTTGTTGCTGCTCCTGCCATATGCACATCACATAACTATTATTTTTATTTAAAAATTTTTTTTTTTGTATTTTTGCTTTTTCGTTTAACACAAATGAATCTAATGACCAACCAAAAACTATGAACATGCCACGGACTTTGTAAACTGTTTCTACACTGTGTTCTTATTTTTCATAAAGCCATCATTGTTTATGAAAATTTCAAATAGAATTAAACAAATGAAAATCTGTTTTTTTTTACTTTTGAAAAAAAAAAAACCCAACAACTTTTATCTCGCAATTTTCAATCAATTATAATACAAATATTTGAGAAAAATATTCAGAAAGATCTACTCTTGTAATATACGCCTCCATTTCAAACATATTTATATGTTTTACAAAATATATGCAGATATTAAACGATGGGGGCACAGTCACTTGAACTTTTTTGTTAAAAGCATTCAATTTCTGATTAAATGCTTAGAAATTTTTAATTGTATATATATATACATATATACATATATATATATATATGTATGCATATATATACATATATATATACATATATATATGTATATATATATATATATATATATATAAACTTTACATCGTGTATTGAATTATTAAATGTTCCAAATTGATCTTTATAAGGTGTATTGGATCATTAAATGTGTGCATTTTGTATTGGATCATTAAATGTGTGGATTTTATATTGAATTATTTAATGTGGGCATTTTGTATTGAATTATTTAATGTGTACATTGTGTATTGAATCATTAAATGTGTGCATTTTGTATTGAAACATTAAATGTGTGCATTTTGTATTGAATTATTTAATGTGTACATTGTGTATTGAATCATTAAATGTGTGCATTTTGTATTGAAACATTAAATGCATACATTGTGTATTGAATCATTAAATGTGTGCATCGTGTATTGAATCATTAAATGCGTGCATTTTCTATTGAATCATTAAATGTTCAAAATGGACGTTTTTACGGTGCAGCAAACTAAGTATTATGGTATCCTTTAGGTACAAAGTAATGAATTACAAGGGATTACTAGAGATTTGTCAGCACAGTACCATATTTACTCTAGAAGTTGTCTCGGAAACTACTGAGCCGATCTGGCAGAAAAATTTCATCAACTTTTGTTATGATAAGGTGCAGCGAACTAAGAATTATGATATATGTTTGGTGCAAAGTTAAGGATTATTAGGGATTAATAGTGATACATATTTAATGCAAAACTGAATATAAACCAAACCTTATTCAACTATCGATTTAGCATAAATCATCATTATAAATAAACGGGCTATAACTTTTGTCTAATTTTATTAATATAACAACAATAAAATTGTCTGTTTTGATTATTATAAGGATGATGACAGTTGCTCTCTATAGCTTGATTTCATCTGTCAACGAGCTTATAAATGCAGCGATTAGAACGATGCAAAAGTTCTGCCGATTTAAATTTCATCTTGAAAATGAAAAACTGCGTTTTTGAAAACCGTTAATAATAACAACAATAACGACCTTTACTTTCTGTAACTTAATTCCATCTGCTAACAAGCTTCTAAATGCCTCGTTTGTAAAATTCTTTGAGTTTCGAAGTGAAATATGAATTTAACTCAAGTTCAATCTTCTCTCTTGATGTTAACCTAAGGTCATCTAAATGGTTTTGTAATCCACGAAATAAGTGATAATCCGATGGAGCTCAGTCAGAAGCATATCTAGGATGGGGTAAGATTTCCTAACCGAATTCTTCTAGGATATCGTTGGTCAGCAGTCCTCTGTGAGGACGAGCATCATCATAGTGGAAGATGGTCGCCTTTTCTGATGACCTAAAAAGGTTGTTTTCAGGTTCACATGGGCAAGAATATTACAGAAAAAAATATGCTTTAATAATCCGAAAGAAATAATTATAAATTAATCATGGTTATACAGGGTGTCTCAAAAGAAGCTGACGGATTTTAAATTCAATTAACTTCCTCAATATTTAAGCTATGCTTACCAATCTTCATGCCTCTCAGTGATTTTATGCGATATAGTAAGATATCATAGTCTACTTATTCTAATTTTATTTACACAACTTAATCTAGGGTATGTTTGTCACAAGGTCTAATTTTAGTTATGAAAAATGATGTTATACAAATGTCCACCATTTTCATTTTCACGCTCTTGTGCACTCTGCAGGACATTGTCCAGCATATCACTTTATGTTTCAGGACTTATGCCCTAATTTCCTCCTCTATATTGTTTTAATGGCATTTATTGTTGCTGGTTTTATTGCATTGGAAGTAGGGGAATTTCTTTTGTTGAAGTTTCGTCGAAATTCTCTTTGAGTTTCTGATTTTGACTCATTCAACCGAAAATACGACTTTACGATAAGTATCAGCTGATCGGTAGTGTAACGACTCATGATGACCTTGGAAGGATTACTCTAGATGATCTGAAAAAATAAAACAAAAATATATAAAATTAAAAAAGTTATGAATGTTCTTTAACCATCAGCTTCTTTTGTGACACCTTGTATGTTTAAATCATAGCAATATGCATGAAATAAATTTCAATACTTTAAAATGTACTTTCTACAAATGGGCATAAACTTTTGCGGTTGCAATTGCCTGATGGTTGGCGTTAGCTGTCCGTCTTCATCAAAACTCCTCACATGAAAAATTATAGATTACACGTGAGTTGTTGTCGTGCCGGTTGTCATGTTGGGGGAAAACAAAGAGATGCGTCGAGTTCTTGGTGGATTAGAATAATTCAAGGTTGTTGGGAAATGGATGACAGGAAAACTTGAATGTATCAAATAAGATGAATCTAAGGAAACGGAAAAGAGAAAGAATTCAGTGGAAAATCAGAACGTGTCCTCTTTTTGTTAAAAAAAAAAATGAATCTCATCGCTGTGTTGGTTAAGAAAAATCAAATTTACTAAAATTCGATTCTTAGAGTTTCTATACAAAGAAATACAGCATAATCCTGTTGACACATCGATTATAGTTAGATCGCCAAGTTAAGCAACGCTGAGCCTGGTCAGTATAAGATAGGTGCATATTTGAGAATAGGAGGCACTGTATGCGGGAGGACATCAACACTTTCCTGCAAGAACTGCAAAAACCTAAAGGCGTAATATCCCTTGACCACAATATACATACGACAGAAGACTGTTTTTTAATTTAATATTCCCTTGAAACTTCCTCCTTCGGGAGAAGCCGGTTAAAGCGTCTTACCATAGGTTCTCGCTGGCCATGTATGTCCATGTATAGAAAGAAAAGAGAATAGATATTTTTTAAGATGCATTAATTGTACCAGTTTGAAATGTGAATGTGACAGACAAATAGACGGACAGAGATTCTTACGCGTGACAGACAAAACATTAGTAGAATCATAGACCCCATCGATGCTACTTTAACGTAAGCATGACAGAATAACAAAAATGATATTATGACATAAGTATGACAAACTAACGAAAATTCTATTTTAACAGAAGCGTGACAGACCAACAAAAATGAAATTTTAACGTAAGCATAAAAGACCGATGTAAAATTAAAACTATTTCAGATTTCAGCATGACAGACCAATGAAAATGCTATTTCAGACAGCAGGATATAAATGTTATCTCAAATTTCAGCATGACAGACCAACGAAAATGCTATGACAAATCGACGAAAATGCTATTTAAACTTAAGCTTGACAAATCGATGAAAATTATTCCGAACTTAAGCATGACAGATCAACGAAAATATTATCTCAAATTTCAACATTACAGAACAACGAAAATGCTATTTCACACTTAAGCATCACAGAAGAAAATACTGTTATTAAATTAAACCTAACGTACACAAATTGCTATTTCTTACTTAAGGTTGGTAGAATGATGAAAATGTTATTTTAAACTTAAGCTTGATAGACTTGCGTAAGCGCTATTTCACACTGTAAGAATAACAGTTTGCCGAAAATGATATTTGAAACGTATGCACGACAGATTGAAAAAAAATGCTTGATAAAAATTGAAAGCAGACAGACTGACAATCGACAAACAGACGGACCGACAGGTGCTCTTATAGGGATGCTTTGATGCAGTTAAAATCATGAACTCCACAAGAAAAGAAGATTTGTTTTATTATTATTTTATTATTCTTTACCCTTCTAAATTATTTTGTAGTTTTGTTAGTTAGAGAAAAAAAAATCAAATTTGATCAAATTTGATTTTTGTAGTTTCGTCAGAAATAAAGAAACTGAACAAAAGGCGAATCCAACCGGAATTCTTGTTGAACAAATGAGTCTTTTTTAAATATTTAACCTGGTGGATGGGAGTTGACGTTTCGAAACCTTGTTATTTGTGTCAGCTATGTTTTTTTTTCTGTTGTTTAACAACACACTGGGAAATGGTTGCGATGAGGTGAATAACAGCACAAACTGACAACCTGGATGTGCGAAGTTCGAATCCTGTTAGTTTCATAGTACCACTTTTACTTGGGGATGTTGGGCACCTTCATCTGGTCATAGTTGTAAGTACCTGATTTTAAAATGAATCAAAGAAACCATTTACAACAATATAATCAAAAGGTGACAGTGACAAAGTGGTTAATAGCACCGACTGACAACCTAGGTGTTCAAAGTTCGAATCCGGTTGGTCCCAGAGTAACACATTGACTTATGAACGTAGGCGGCCTTCATGTGGCCCCTCCTATAAGTACCTGATTTCTTTCTAGAAATAATTCTAACTAGAAATATATCAAGAAAATTAATGACAACAATAATCGTCTGATATTTTTAATGTTTGCTATCGATTATATAATTGAAAAAATCTGTTTGCTATAATTTGTTTATTATTCAAAAAATAAATAATTATTCATAAATCTTACCTTACAACGAATGTTTTTTGTTTCTTATTTGGATTTTAATTTTCTTAAAGTTTTGTAGGTGACCGGATGTTGCTTTCCTTTATTTGGATTTGAAACCGGTGGTATCAATGTTTACTGATATTCTGCAGCACATCCCACATATTATAAAGTATAAATAATTATCTTAATACCTGCACACACTAGTGTTTCATGATTACGCAATCAACGCTGGTCGAAGGATTTGAACTCTACTATGAAGCCAACTTTGACTTGATTGGCAAGAAACATTCACCGCCACAAAATTGAGTGAAATTTTAACGATTATAAAACTTAATGATTATCTTAGAGTGATCAAATAATAGAAAGTCACGATCTCGCACACAAAAACAGCTGACCGACTTTTTAAATTTTCCAAACAGTCCTCCACTCTAAGATTGTTTTTTTTTATTTCTTAAAGTGGGACAATAATCTATATTATTAATAAAATTCTAAATGTTTATTTATTTATGTGTGTATATATATATATATATATATATATATATATATATATATATATATATATATATACCAATTAAACTGGTAGTACAGGTGCCTTAACTCTTTGGTAGCGCTTAGAGCGGCTGCTCCATCAACAGTTGTATAATATCGGGATGTTTGTAGTGCCATGCCGCGCATGGAAAGGGACCCTGCACTCATCCCCGATGGGCTTTCCTGAGGCCACAGTCCTGGTCGAAGAAAGGTCAGATAATGGTCTACTTGTGTTGCATGTCTGATACCCTGCATAACCTCTTGTTCAGCTCCCCCTTACCTAACTGAAACTCTTTAAAAACATGATGACAGTACAATAATAAAAAAAGAAGCTTAAACTTATGGTCAAACAAATCCAACTTGCCTCCTCCCTTGAGGCTTGCATTCACGAACATTCGTGGGCTTAGAACTAATTTAGCTGATGTTGAAGCATTTCTCCCAACAAATATTCCGGATATCTTCGCACTAAGTGAGACTAACCTACACTCCTACATCCCCTCTAACTATTTTAACATGCCTGGATATCTCCCACTCTGCCGAAGAACTCTGACAGACATATGCACGGACTTGAAGTCTACATTCGTAACACCCTCCCCTTCACAAGAGAAACAAACCTAGAATTGGACGATCAAGCTTTTGTGTACTTTAGACTAAACATGCAACATAACATTAGCTACTTTTATTTTCTCTACCGCCCTCCCTAGACCCAGGACTGCACGACAATAAACAAACTCTCTGATAGCAAAGACACAGCACTCTCTCTGGACACTAGCGCACAAGTACATGTATTTGGTGACTTTAATGTCCACCATAAAAAATCGCTTGGATTCTCTACTTACACAGATGCAACGGGCAGCGCAACACATAGCTTCATTATATCTCACTCCCTATCACAAATGGTTACGTTTCCAACTCGTTTCCCTGAACAACAAGAATAACACGCATCATTTCTAGATCTGTTTCTGACCACAGTTCCCGATGATTGTATAACAAATGCTGACAGCCCACTCGGGAACGCTGATCATGCAGTGATAATGGTCGAAATCGCCCTACACTCTAGACCCAAAACTGAAGAGCCCGTGCTCAAAACAACGAGATATTATAAAAGGGCTGACTGGGAAGCCATCAGAGATCTTATCAGAGATGCTCCATGGGGAAATATTCTTTCTCTTCCTGCTGAACAGTGTGCAAATGAGACCACTGAATTGTTCAAAACGGCAATTGAAGCACATGTTCCCATGCGGAAATTTTATAGCAAGTCCCACTTTCCCCAATAGTTTACTTCTAGTTGCGCAACTGCCATTGCGCAAAGGCAGCATGCATACCGCAGATTTAACAGACATGTTCAGTTCAAACAGACAGAAGTATATAAAAGCTAGAAGTAACGTTAAGAAAGAAATAGCGACAGCTAAGAGAGAATTTACTGAAACCACTAAAAAACGCATCGAAGCACAAAAATTGTGAATTCTGGAAAATCTACAACAGTGTAGTAAATAATGGGCAATCAACAATTCCCCCACTATCCAACAATCACGAGGTTTTTTGCTCAGCAACCGAGAAGGCTAAAATGTTTGCCAGTCGGTTTGCCTCCAACTCCACACTGGGCCCTTACCTGACTTTCCTTTGCGGATAGATGCTACGCTAGATGATCTAAAAATTACCCCTGCTAAGGTGCATGCTATCATAAAAAACCTTGACACTTCAAAAGCATGTGGACCCGATCTCATCCCAGCTGTACTATTAAAATAGTGCTCAGCCGAAGTAGCTCCAGTTCTCTCCAAACTCTACAACAAATACCTTAATGAATCTTACTTTCCGGGCTGTTGGAAAACTGCTTCTGTGGTACCAGTATTCAAGAATTCTGGCGAAAGAACTGACCCATCAAATTATCGTCCCATTAGCCTCCTCCCACTTTTCGCCAAAATATTTGAGTCCATAATTAACCAAGCTCTAGTCCATCACGTTACAGATGCTAAACTTCTGACTGACCAACAATATAAATTTAGACAAGCCCGTTCCACAGCAGACATCCTAACTGTAATCTCTGAACGTATATACCATTCACTAGACAAAGCGGGGAAGGGCAGAGCGGTAGCTCTAGATATATCTAAGGCTTTTGACAGGGTATGGCATGAAGGTCTCCTCAGGAAAATTAGATCATACGGTATCACTGATAGAATACTCAACATAATTAAATCCTTCTTAGATAAGAGAAAAATCCAGGTTGTCCTCGATGGTCGTACATCTAAACAATATGATATAAATGCGGGAGTGCCTCAAGGGTCTATCCTTGAACCTCTATTGTTCCTAATATTCATAAATTACCCCCCGACAACATTGGCTCTGAGATGGATATATATGCTGATTACACCACACTCTATAACAGGTACGACAGGAAAACAAATAAACACATATCTAAAGAAGTGGCAAAAACGCTTGGGGGGACCTCCAATCTGTAGTGGAATGGGGACAAAAATGGATGGTCACGTTCAATGCTGCCAAGACTAAACTGGTTTCCTTCAATAATTACAAGAAACCTTCTCTGCCACCAATAGCAATGGCCAGTGACTCTCTATCTGAGAATATATCTTTCAAACTGCTTGGTCTAACGTTCACAGGAAACATGAGTTGGAACAATTACATTGAAAGTATTGCCAGGGCCGCTGCGAAGAAGGTAGACTGTCTCTACTGTGCTAGAAAACTAATAACACTCGAAAGTATCCTGTACCTCTATAAGACCACCATTCTCCCATGTATGGAGTATTGCTGTCACATTTGGGCTGGTGCATCTGCTGCTAGTCTCTCGCTCCTAGACAAGGTTCAAAAGAGAGTCGTCAATCTGATAGGCCCTGAACTGGCATCTAAGCTTCAGCCTCTGTCCCATCGATGAAATGTAGTATCCCTCTGCCTGTTCTCCAAGTATTTTAATGGTGAATGCTTTGGCAAACTGCAGACACTTGTGCCCCCACGACGTAGACACCCTCGACAAACCCACAGGCAGCTAAATCCCACCTCTACACAGTAGAAATCCCTAGATGTAAAAGATCTTTCTACTCCAGTTGTTTCTTCCCCAGAACCGCTAGACTCTGGAATACCATTCCAGGTCCCTGCTTCTCCTACTCTACTTACATGCAGAAGTTCAAGTGTAACGTGAACCAACATCTTGCTGCCCAAATCCCTACATAGTACGCCAGTAGCTATTTCCCCTGATAGCAGCCCCCTACACCAAAGTGGCAATTTGCCTTGTTTGGGGTGAAAATGTAATTAAAAAAAAACTTTCGAACGGATGCACCGAATTGAAACATTCTTTTTTCCCCTGAAAGCTGTGAGTCCATTGATTGCCCCTATCTATATATGGTTTGTAAGGAACAACGCCGAGTGACACAAAAAGCCCAAAATAAGGGTTTTTGGTCCGTTTCGTGCAATTGTTGAAAAGTAACGAAATTTAGCACTGTCTGTAAACAGTCGCAGTAACATTTTTCCGTACACAGACAGGAGTTGTGGCGCAATGGTTAACGCGTCTAAGAACGGTTAGAATTTTCCAGGTTCGAATCCTGTCAAATTCGTAATAGTTTTAACCACCAATTTATCCAACGTTTACTCATTATCCTTACCCTTAGTTTATGTATTTTTGATTTTTCAGTGATTTGTTTTGTTCACATGTGAATTTCCCATAATCCATGTTCACAAGGTAAGCGTTGATGGTAAGACGATGTTGAGTGTATTTGATGTTTAGTGTACTTGATGTTGAGTGTACTCGATTTTGTGTTTGAGTCGGGGTTGTGTGTGCCGACGCGGCCCAGTCGCTAATTGTAAATAAATATTTTAATACCGTCTTGTACATAGAAATGTACAAATATATAGATATACCTAACTATATATTTGGAGATATATTTCAAACTCCTTGGCTTGACGCTCACAAGGAACATGAGCTGGAACAGATACATTGAGAGCATTGCCAAGGCTGCTGCGAAGATGATCTCTCTCTACCGTGCTAGAAAGCTACTTACGCTTGAAAGTATCCTGCATCTCTACAAGGCCACCATTTGCCCATGTATAGAGTACTGTTTCCACATTTGGACTGGTGGATCTGCTACTAGTCTCTCGCTCCTGGACGGGGTTCAAAAGAGAGTCGCTAACCTGATAGGTTCTAAATTGTCATCTAAGATTGAACTTCTGTCCCATCGACGTAATGCTGCATCCGTCTAGCTGTTCTACAAGTATTTTAATGGTGAATGCTTCGACAAACTACAAGCCCTTGTACCCCCTCGACGTAAATACCCCTGACAAATCCGACAAAAATCCCACATCTACAAAGTAGAGATCCCTAGATGTAAGAAAGCCTTCTACTCTAATAATTTCTTCCCGAGAACTGCTAGACTGTGGAACTCCCTTCCGAGTTCCTACTTTCCCAATTGTACTGACATGCAGAAGTTCAAGTGCAATGTGAACAGACATTTCGCTGATGAACTCCCTACTTACATCCCCGATAGTAGACCCTTACATCAAAGTGGCACTGTGCCTTGTTTGGGATGAAAATAGATTATATATATATATATATATATATATATATATATATATATATATATATATATATATATATATATATATATATGATTAGTTTTTTGGAAAAAGAATTCCAGCAGAGTGCTCAATTAAAAGGAAAATCCAAATTTTAAGAGCGTACTTATATTTTGTGTACAGAAAGTTGTTAGTTGAGACAGGTCATTGGTACCGTCGGTTTCAAGCCCGATAATAAGGCCCGTTTAAGGTATCCTTATCGAGCTCTCTTCAGCCAATATTCGTCTATCTTATAACCGGAAGTGTGAAGTATATATACCTCGCGAATCCACGTTCAAATCTCGTTTTGTTTAATCCCCCCCCTTTTTTTTTTTTTATCTATCTATATATATATATATATATATATATATATATATATATATATATATATATATATCGGGTAATGTAATACCTAATTTTCAACTTTGAATTATTTAAATTTAAGATCTAATTTCGAAAAAATGTTTTTTTATATGAATCGATTTTAATTTGAACCCCATTTAATTTTAAAATCTCTTTCCTTATGTATAAAAACTTCAAAATCTGTATTGGTATCGGTTAAAAACTTAAAAATTCGTTTAATTATAT